>NC_073309.1:64613817-64913817 GCF_027595985.1 Sorex araneus | reverse complement strand
AGAAGAATCAGTAGTTTTCATTAATTTGAATTTATAAAACCCCTGTTAAAGTTGTTATGGTTTGGGTTTTTTTCTTTCCCTTTTTTTAGTTTTTGGGCCATACCCAGTGGTGCTCAGGGCTTACTCCTGGCTGTGTGCTCAGAGGAGCAGATGGGGCACCGGGGACAGAAAACAGGTCAGCCGTCCTCAAGGCAAGTGCCCTTACATGCTGTACGGTCTCTCCAGCCCCCGACGTGTAGTGTTTTTCGTTTGTTTTAATTTTTTTATTGTATCACCGGGAGAACAGTTGCAAAGCTTTCAGGTTCAAGTCTCAGTCATACAATGATCAAACACCCATCCCTTCACCACTGCACATGTTCTACCACCAAGAACCCCAGTGTACCCCCCGGCCCACCCCCCCACCCTGCCTGTGTGGCAGATGATTTTCACTTGACTCTCTCTCTACTTTGATTACATTCAATGTTTCGACAGAAAACTCACTATTATTATTTGGAATTTCCCCCCAACAATCAGACCTGCCAAAAAGGCATCATTAGATCATTTGTTTTCTGTTGCTGAGAATGAAGAGCATATGATTTTGGATTTCTGGTATTTTAGTGATTAAGTACGGACTGATTTCTGCCAGAAGCCGCTGGGTTCCAAAATGGGTTTGTGTGCCTCTGGGATCATGGCCGTTCAGGAGCGGAGAAGCCGTTTGTGGGCAGCCACTCGGGATCTCGTCTGGGCGGGGAGCAGTACTAGTACTTCCCCCCATTCCAAGATTTCCTGCACGCCCTGTCACTGCAAACTCGTACCTCCGTCCAATGGGCTCTGAGAGATGGCGGTCGCCGTGCCGCTGCCGCAGAAAGGAAAGGCCGAGGGATGAAAACTTGCCTCTCCCGGGGCGGCACGAGGCCATAGCTTAGTTCAGTCTAGAGGCATTTCTGCAAGAAGCCGCTGGGTTCCGAACTTGGTTTTTGTGCCTCCTGGGCTCTCTATAGTTTTGGACATTATGTTTTCCTTGGATATTCAACACCACCACTCAAGCCTGCCTTCTAGGGGCAGGTGCTAGATCATCTGTTTTCCATTGCTCACTTTGTAGATCAAGAAAGGTGTTCGGAGAAATAGTCCTCGTCCCCACGTGCCGGAGCCATGCCTGTAGAAGCTCCTGGTCGCCGGGATTCCATCTGGAGAAGGCGGGGAGACTGCACCTCCTCCATCTGGGACACCCCAGTGATACTGGCTCTGGGGCCCGGAGCATTCTATGATGTTGCATTGCCTGCCGGCCGCCCCCAACATTATATCTCTATGGAACCAGGGCTTTTAAATCATTAGAACACTGGACTCAAATGTATTCAACTGCCAGTTTAAATGGTTCGCAATAGAACTACGGTATTGAATGGAAATTTCGCAGACTGGTTTCTTTTCTCTGAATTTGTGTCAGTAGAAAACACACAGAAATGGGCTCAGATGTGGTCAAGGTAGTATAGCTGAAAAGGCAAAATACAGAAAGATGTGGTTGTCCTCTTATATTCTAGATCGAAAGAAGCCGCCAAATAATTTATAGTCCTCTGAGATTTCAAATGTTTGATGAACCATTTTGATTTTTCTTTTTTTCTAGACCATCGTCTTGAGTTTACTTATGAGGTCAATTGGAAACAAGAACACCATTTTATTGGGTCTGGGATTTCAAATACTACAGCTGGCTTGGTATGGCTTCGGCTCAGAACCTTGGTATGTACATTTTGCTCTTTTTCATGTTCTATTTTGAAAGGTTTGACAGATAATTGACAAAATCTTTTGCTTTTGTTTTCTTCACAATTTAGGCATATTAACTTCACTTTTTTCTCTCGAAGTGTCCACAACATAAATCTCTCACTTTTGTATGTAGCCATTCTAGAATGATAGAAGGATTCAGAAGGGGACATTTTATTCCTAAGGTTGGAGTTTTGAATGAGACTATTGAGCTTTGACTCTCTGAGCTCAACACTCTAGATTTGGTACTGGGGGAGATATGCAGTTCTCTAGCAACAGTGCCCTGAAAGTTGGAGCCTTTCTTGCCTTTCCTGTTTTTTTTGGTGAGAAAGAAAGTTAAGTACCCACACCTTTAGTGCTCATTACTGAAACCAGGAGAGAGAAAGGCTGTTCTGTGGTTCTGGCTATATGCCAAGAAAGGTCTGCTGGTCCGGCTTCCCGAAGGGCCAGGGCGGGCCACGCTGGCCCCAGACACTCCTCGGCGCCTCGTGCTCGGGCACAGCTGACAGGGTTTCAGGCAGCGGGCGCCCATCCCTGCTGGAGGAGTGAACACCAAGTGTGTGCACAGGCATGTGGTTTCGCATTATATTCTCCGCCTCTCCCCACCCACGCCAGACTAGTCATTCCCATCACATTGTACGATTGGGAACATGACAGCCTGACATGAAAGCCCATCATTCCTATAAATAGACATTACAAGAAAATACCTTGTAAGTAGAATTCTTGCGTTTCTGTTTCTAGAAGAGTAATTAAGAGATTCAGGCTTGTAAACTGAGTTGCCCAGAGTCACAGCAGTAGGAGGCAAGTACGGTACTGCTTCCTTCCCTGTAAGCCTCTCACAGGAAGAGTTCCTGGAGTTTAAGAATGTGTTTGACCTGACACACGGTAGAGAGTAACCCATCGCTGCCTTGCGCTCCCTCTCTAGGATGATGTGGGCAGCTGGGGCCGTGGCAGCCATGTCCAGCATCACCTTCCCAGCGGTCAGCGCCCTTGTCTCACGGACTGCTGACGCTGACCAACAAGGTACGGTTATGTAAAAGCGGGAGGGCGTCCGGGCACGTTGGGGCCGGCGGTGCTTGTTTGCCGTGCATGTGGCTAGCCATGGCTTTATCTCTGAGCACAGCAGGAGAGGCCCCTATAAAGTAAACCAATTAGAGCAAAGTGTACTTTGACCCCACGTGCTACCACTCCCCTCGGCTCCCGAGTCCTGAGACATTCAGCCGTGTGTCGTCATGAAGGGATCCTTCCGCTCTGCTCAGGGAGGCCCCATCAACTTGGGGTGAGGCATCCTTCCGACTCGGGGATTCCTCTTCACTTGCATAATTTCTGAATACAACAGGTTTATTTCGAAAAATTTCAAAGTAAAAAAAAAAAAGCAGTAGGTTCTAGCGTCCTTTCAAGGACAGTGTATATTCCTTTCTCGGCTTGGGTGTGAGGAGCAGCTGCTCTGTGGCAGGGAGAGACAGAGGGCTCCTCCCAAGCAGTGCTCAGGCACAAGGCGGTCCCCTCCCCCCACCCCGGGATTCTGGCTGACAGTTCAGCTGAGGGTCCGAGCCGTGTGGTGCCGTGTGACAGTGCTGGAGGTCATTTGTGCCAGGGCCCGCACGGGGATGCTACTGAAATGCAGGCACTGGCCCCAGGGCCTTCTCACTCTGGCTGCCCAAGTGACCTCTTGCTGGAAAATTTAGTGATGAAGATTGGCTGTCTTCTGGGCTCGTGTACTTCTGTAGGGGCCGGAGTGAGGGCCCACCTGACAGTGCTCATGGGCCTGCCTTGGCTCTGGGCCCTGGCTCACTCCCGGTGCTGCTCCGAGGCCCCGCGTGGTGCTGGGGCTTCACCCACAGTTGCAGGTGCACATATGCTGGTGCACACCTTAGCCCTGTATTCTCTCTGGCCTTGTCTCCAGTGTTTTCACTGTCATTTTTTTTTCTCTTTTTGGGTCATACCTGGCAATGCACAGGAGTTACTCCTGGCTCTGCACTCAGGAATAACTCCTGGCGGTGCTCAGGGGACCATATGGGATGCTGGGAATCGAACCCAGGTTGGCCACATGCAAGGCAAACGCCCTACCCACTGTGCTATCACTCCGGCCCCTGGATCAAATATTTTAAAAAATTGTTTTCAAAATCAGTTTGACTTATTAGCAGGCCTTTTCTCAAGCCACTTACCACTTAGGTGTTTGTTGCCGTATGCTGGACATCCTTATATACACTCATACATTTTTGTTAAATTTTCTGGTTTCTGTTGCCTAAGACTATGAACAGCAAACATGTCTAGATGCAGTTTTGGTAGGAACATTTAGTTATTGCAGTAACTGATCAGTAATAATTCTCAAAAAAAAAGCTGTTTTGTGTGGTCATGAGGAAAAGGAGCAGTGGTGGCCACCTGTGTGATGAGGAAGAAAAACTAGTGACCACAGCAAGTTGCCTTTAAAATTTTCCAGGTCCTTGAGACAGACAAAACTCACCTCATTAAAAGCTTAGCTCTTGTATTTACATGGAAGTGCGGGCTTGAGGGGGGGGCAGGAGGGAGGGGGCACCCAACCAGTGCTCAGGGCTACTCCCGGCTCTGCACTCAGAAATCACTCTGGCAGATTCGGGGGGACGGTATGGGATGCCAGCAATTAGACCAAGGTCAGCCGTGTGCCTTACCCTGCTGTGCTATTGCTCCGCTCATAAATGGAAATTCTTAACAAAATCATGCTGATTTTTAGGTAGGAAACTTCTAAAAGGTGAAAATAAGGTGCTTTTGCCTACTTGATTTTTTTTTTTCACCTTGTACACATTTCAGACCACCTGCCTCCAGCCCCCTCATCATGTTTTGCAATACAAGTTCTGAAAGGTTATGGTTCGCTCTTTGTCAACTTCCACTTTATTTTTGTGTGTTGGGGCCACAGCTGCTTGTTCTCACGGCTGACTCCTGGCTCAGCACCCAGGGTCACTCCCGGTGGGCTTGGGGGACCATATGTAGTGTCAAGGGTTGAACCCGTCAACCTGGTGCCAGGTAAGGGCCCTCCCGCTGTATCATCTCTCTGGCCCCTGCTCAGTGAGACCTGATCTGGGCTCAGCCCCACCCACACTTGCTAATGGGCTCCTCACGCTGTAAGCTGCTAAGTCATTTTGGTTTGGTGTTTTGGTTTGGGGGGCACACTTAGTGCTGGGGATCAAACCTTGGCTGGCCATGTGTATGGCAAACGCCCTACCTGCTATACTATCACTAGGATCCTCTAAATAAGTTGCTGGTGCAGATACAAACTTTGCATTTGTGCTGTGATTAAATATTTATCCTATGGTAGAAAAAAGTTGTGTCCTAAGGCCATAATTTATTTTTTAGGTGTCGTTCAAGGAATGATAACAGGAATTCGAGGGTTATGCAATGGTCTAGGACCAGCTCTCTATGGATTTATTTTCTACATATTCCATGTGGAACTCAAAGAATTACCAATGACAGGAACAGACTTAGGAACAAATACAAGTCCACAGCACCACTTTGAACAGGTAACTTCATCCATGACAAATGGAATTTATTTGACCGAACTGAAAGATGTGTTTGCTCACTGGAGCTTTTATGAATACTTTACATTTGATGAAACACTTTAAAATAATCCATGATAGGAAACTGTATTCTCCTGTTTGCCTTGTTGTGAAATTGGTTCCGCACGTTTCATTTTTCCCTTCAGAACTAAAGCTGACTTAAATGCCCTTGATATACTTAAGGGCACAGGCCACTGTGCTGCCACTGCCCTCCTCTGGAGCCTGTCTTGTCCAGCTCTGGGGGAGCTGTCGCCTTCTGTGGAAGGACCTCCATGGTTTGCTACACTGCCCCTCCCATCAGCCCCCTTACATTCTCTTGTTTAGTCCACTTTTATTTCCACATTTGAACTGATGATCAGTGACAAGGAAACTACAACTGAAAATGTTAACAGCAAACAGCTTTATGTTGGCCAATGCACATAGTTCAGCAGTTTAGAATTCCACCTAACCTCAAGGCAGCTAAGACTATTTTTAAATAAAACAGAATGTGGGCCATATACAGGTAAAACTGGCAGTGCAAGTTTTGCTAAGCATGTAATTTTGGACGGAACAGTGGCTGTTTACCTCTTCACAGGGTAATAGAAATCACTTTCCTTTAGTCACTAGAGAATATAATTATCCTAGAGAATATAAAACAGGCAAGTTGGCCCTTGGTCCTGCTGCACAGTTAATACTGTCTGCTACTTCACTGCTGCTTGGCCCTTTCTGTGGAGGCCAGAGGTACAGTGCAGGGTTCCAGGCTGGCACGAGGCCCAAGTACCTGCTCAGCAGAGCCTCCCCTCTCCCGCCCCCTCAATCCCAAAACAAAAACAATAAAGTTTCTATTTTCCTCATAAGATCAGATTTGTACCATGACAAATTTAGTATTTTTGCATAGACTGTTTTAAAAAAAAAACCTTTTGGCTCTGTAAGTTATTAGTGCCGGAATTAAGTATATCTTGAAAAGCACATATGTCTTCTTTGTCCTGGAATGGGAGTGCGCTCGCTGCCCGTGATTTTGAGAACCGCCAGTGTCTCGTAATTCACAGCAGTCAGTTATCACTAAAGGTAAGCAGTTTCTTTGACGATGCCTGCACAGACATTCCCTTCCTTCCTCCTCAGAATTCCATCATCCCTGGCCCCCCCTTCCTCTTCGGAGCCTGCTCAGTGCTGCTGGCCCTGCTTGTTGCCTTGTTCATTCCGGAACACACCAACCTGAGCTTGCGGTCCAGCAGCTGGAGGAAGTACTGTGGCAGCCACAGCCACCCCCACGGCACACAAGCGCCAGGCGAGGCCAAAGAACCTTTGCTCCAGGACACCAACGTGTGACGCCTGCATCAGGAAGACTTTTCTACCCGCGCCCAGGTCTTAGTTTCACCTGTAGTTCTGGATGTACATTCCATTTCCATCTAAAGTACACATTACGGTTGTCTTACGAAATGTATCTGCATGAACTCCGTGGGAACTAAAGAAAGAACCGGACAGTTTTCCAAAGATGTTACAGTTTCTTTTGAAAAGGAACCTTTTGTTTATGAGCACCAATTTCTTGCCACTAAACTGTTTTATTGTATACATCCTTTAATTAAAAACTGTATATGTAACTCCTTAGCTCCTAGAATGTCTCTGCTACCATTTCCTTCAGGTGTTGAGCTTTAACTCTATGCTGACACACAGTGAGACAGAGTACGTGATACGGTTGTGGACTAGCTTAACATTTTAAAATACTGAGTCAGATTTTAATATTGTAAAATCTTGGGTCAAATAATTCAAAGCCTTAATGCAGATGCACTAAAGAGACGGTAAATGAATTGTTTGCATTTTAAAAAAGAACTCTTAAAAAAATACTAAATCTGAATCATGTTTCAAGCTCATTTGTAGTAATTTTGTGTTACACATTATTCACTACTGTTTTTGAAATGAAAAAAATATCAGCCATTTAGAATTTAAATGGGGGGCTTTAAGAGCCTGTAAATTTAATGCTGGCTCACATTTGTTCCCCAGCTACTTATACCACTATTTTTTTCATGTTTGCATAATCATAAGAACCTCAACACTTGAATACATAATCTGGAATTCTCTAGTACAGCTGGTAGCCTCGAAACTGGCGGTGTGATCTCCATAGTAGATGAATATATACATATATATATATAGTGGCCTTTGAGGACTGCTGTCACAGTAACACTTTATTTACCCAGCTAATGTTTGTCCTAAATTTTCAGGACCCTAGGAGAGAGCTTTATACAATTACTGATGTGAATTTCTTCTCTAAAGTGTATATTTTTGTGTCCAGTTATATTATTTAAAAAAGTGTTACTTTGTAAAAATTGTACATAAAGTATTGTATAGTTTACACTGTTTTCATCTTGTGTGTGGTTATTGCTTAATGCTTTTTAAACTTGGAACATTCGCTATGGATAAATAAGGTCTTAAATGTAAATATTCTGTTAATAAAATTAAATATTTTAATGATTTTTTTAAAAAGAAAGTCTTGATCTGTGAGTACCTCTAGGGCTGACTCTGGCTTTGTTTGTTACCTAATAATTTGACAGTAACAGTCAAAGCTTGATGTTTTCTCCCTGTGAGTCCATTTTCATTCCCTCACCATTTCTCCCCCAGCTGAAAAATAGGAAGACAAAGGGAAGGAAAAAAAAAACCCAACTTAGTTCCCAAATTAACTGAAACAGTTTTAGGCAGAAAAGAAAAACTGTTGATTAGTATTATGTTTTATATACTTTTTACGTGTCGTATTTTCCAAATATTAATATTTTATTAATATTAAAGCTCACAGTTTACAAAATACATTAAGTGCAACATTCTGATTATTAACACATGTACAATTTTACACTGCAAAACAATTTCAAATAAGTTTAAGAGGTAGAGCAAAGAATTAGCACACTTGAGTATATATGCATATATATACACACATTTAATACAAAAAACAGCCTAGCAGTTTTATAAAAATTATCTCCATCCCATCTTCTGGGATGTCCCAGTTATCCGTGTGTGGGTGTGGAATGGAAGGGAAACCGTGCAGAGGGACTGCACCCGAGGTGCTGGGCCCTTGCGCCGGGCACGCTGCGGCAAGCACATGTGCTGGTGACGGGCCTGGTGCACGGCAAGCATCTGAACTGCTCATGCACTGCCCGGCCCCTAAAGGGGTTCTCTAAAGGAGGAGAGAAGTACTGCAGGTTAGCTGTCTCCTCCAAATCCTGTGCTCCTGTATATTACAGGTCTTTAAAGAAAGCGGATTCCAGGTGTCTTTCCAGAACAGAGTGCCTTCACCTTCCTGTAACCAAGTATCCTTACTAATGTAATACATTTCAGTGAGGAAAAAAAGAGTCAGTGCCTAATCCTGGTTCCTAACTTTTCAGTTTAAGTCCACTTGCAATTAATTACCAATAGTTTCCATATATTATGATGCGATGTCAAAACTTAAAATTTTAATCACGATTCCTTGTCTCACAGGGAACTTAGTAACAGGAATGTCACTTGAAATACTTTCCTGTTTTAATAAGATCCTTGAAAATAATTATTTAAATACCATGAGCACTAACTAGTAATGTATGCAAAAACAAAATTGATTTAGGGATTTCTTAAATCACCAGTAGCTGTCAACAAGAAGTAGGGCCTTTAGTGATTAAAACTCGTGTGTTGGGCCGGAGGGATGCCACAGGGTTACGGCCCTTTGTCTTGCGCACCTCCAGGAGGACACCGATCGGGGCACAGCCCTTCAGTACCAAGTGTGATGCCCTAAACAAAGCCAAAGCCACTCAACATAAAAAACGCAATGAATGTTACGTTCTTAGAGAAAAGATTTTGGTAGCATGGATTCTTCAAGTTCCATATATTCAGATTTAGTTGCATAGCAAATTAATGAATGCCCATGAAAGAAAAATTGGGTGTGTATGCAGCAAAGGGGAAGGGAGAAGCCGCAGGCGGTGCTGAGAGGGGTAGGGAACAGCCCCACAGCGCGCCCAAGGCAAGGGAAAGAGCACAGAGCACAGAGGCCAGCTGGGGGCCGGAGGTGTGAGACCCTGGAGAAGGAATCGTGTTGGAGTATTGTATGCCCAAAACTCAGTCACGAATAAGTGTCAATCATGGTGCAAAAATGTCTTTAAAATACATATAAATAAAGTTCTCTGAAAAACACAAGTTTGGATGTGTAGACTGTCAGGAAGCTTTAAAATCTTTGTAACTAAGCTTACTGAGTTAAATAGCTAAATCAAGTTATACACCTAGTCATATGTACTGCAAAACAGTTACTAGAATTTCATCAAAATTAATAGCTGAAGGGTTTTGTTTGGTTTGCTTTTTGGCTTTGGGGTCACATCCGGCATGACTGCTCTGGTGTTGCTCCTGGCTCTGCACTCAGGAATTAGTCCTGGCAGTGCTTGGGGACCGTGTGGGATGTTGAGGACTGAATCTGGGTCAGCTGCACACAAGGCAACACCCTATTCGCTATACTGCCGCTCGGCCCCTAGTTGACAGTTTTAAGGGCAATACTTGGTATAAAAATTCATTTTCAGTAATTTCAGTAAGTACCCTTTACAGTAAACAAAAATATAGTTCCCTGAAAAGATAATTTTTATTTTACTAATGAAAATAGCATTCTTTGGCTTCAGATTTCTTCTATGCAAGTTTTAATTTACCCGGCTAGTCTGATTAGACAGTCCCTTCAAGGAAAAGACTCTTTCCTTAAAGGTTTTAAGAATGTCTAAGGATTAGTTTAGTGACATTTGTACCAGTCCGTAAGACATTCTAAGCTCACAAATTAAATGTGTCGTCTACTGGGAATCCGCACCCATCTCCAAGTACGACTTTACCTTTCGAAGCTTCTGCCATAAATGAAGCATTCTGAAGGAGCCAGTGCCTAGTCTGGCAGTTCCAGTAAACATGGGAAGATGCTTGTTTCAAATTTCATCAAGTTCATGTGTTCAGAAAGCAGCTGAATTTCTCTGAGGAAGGACGACGCTCCATCAGCTGCTGGGTGGCTGGGCGGGAAAGTAGGCGGACGCCGGGGAGGGAAACCCCGCCGGCTTGGCAGGCTGCAGTGCTGCCAGGCTGCTGTCTTTGGGGCGCTCTGCAAGGGAGGGCAAGGACACTTATTTCCCTGGGTCTTCACACTCGTGTGTCATTAAACAATGAACAATTCATTTCAGAAGTGTCATGTTACCTGGATTACCAAACAGATTTTGGCTGAGCCCCCGTAAAGGAATGCTATCTTCCCTCTTCTTCAGATACTTAGATTCCAGCCCTGAACTTTCACCACTGCAAAGGAAAAAAGGAATTTACTTATTTTAATCAAGTGTTACTTTTTTTTTTGCTTTTTGGGTCACACCCGGTGATGCACAGGGGTTAGTTACTACTGGCTCATGCAGTCAGGAATTCCTCCTGACAGTTCTCGGGATGGGATGCTGGGAATCAAACCCAGGTCGGCCACGTGCAAGGCAAATGCTCTACCTGCTGTGCTATCGCTCCAGCCCCTCAAGTGTTACTTTTTAAGTAGTTGTTCTGATAGTTTATCTCACATACACAGGTGCTATACATAACTATATTAATATTCAACGTTTGCTCAAAAACAAATCACATGCTTAATAAGTTTCTTATACAGAGAAGTTAGCAATACATCAGCCAATCCCCTTCCAAGGAAAGAGTCATCTATAGAGCCAGAGGAATGGCACGGGACTGAGAAACTTGCTGTGCATGTGGCTGCTGCTGGTTTGATCCCGGTGCCACATGATCCCTGTGCACTGCCAGTCATACCCCTGGTGGCCCCCGAGAGCCAGAGGGTTTGCCTTGGTGACCAACCGACCAACACTGCGATGCTGGATCTGAGCAGTGAACTGGCTGGACCCTACAGCTGGCAGCACTGCCAGAAACGGGCAGCCGCCCCCTTCACACTACTCGGAGGCCCCAGATAAAATAATAGAACCATTTTAATAGTATCTTACCCTCTCCTACAATCTTTATTAAGTTGATTTTCTAGTAGTGATAATAAAATGTTAAAGGCTCTTGCAAAACAGTAACATTGTAGACTTAGAATTATTAGTGACTCCCCCCCCCCATTTTTAGAAAGCAAGTAGTCAAATAAGCATTTTTAAAATTTTGACATTTTCAAAATGGCAACACTCCGCAAAGAACTATACAGATTCAATGCGATCCCTATACGGCTACCAATGAAATTCTTCAAAGAAATGGATCAAATACTCATGAAATTCATATGGAACAATAAACAATGGGAGGCATCACCCTTCCCAACCTCAAACTCTACTACAAAGCGGTAATAATTAAAACAGCATGGTACTGGAACAAAGGCAGAGCCGCAGACCAATGGAACAGGGTGGAATATCCCTACACAGAACCCCAAATGTATGATGATCTAATCTTTGATAAGGGAGTAAGAAATGTGAAGTGGAGCAAGGAAAGCCTCTTTAACAAATGGTGCTGGCACAACTGGACAACCACGTGCAAAAGAATGGGCTTAGACCTTGACCTGGCACCATGCACAAAAGTCAGATCAAAATAGATTAAAAATTTCAACATCAGACCACAATCCATAAGTGACTGAAGACAAAGTCGGCAAAACCCTCCACGATCTTGAAGCTAAAGGTATCTTCAAAGATGACACGCAACTGATCAACCAAGTGGAAACAGACAAATGGGACTACATTAAACTAAGAAGCTTCTGCATCGCAGAAGATACAGTGACCAGAATACAAAGGGAATCTACAGAATGGGAAAGGATATTCACCCAATACCCATCCGATAAGAGGTTGATATCAAGGGTATGTAAGACACTGGTTGAACTCTACAAGAAGACATCCAACCCCATCCAGAAAATGGGGCAAAGAAATGAACAGAAACTTTCTCAAGGAAGAAATATGCAAAAGGCACATGTCAAAAGGCATGTCAAAAGGCACGTGAAAAAAATGCTCTATATCACTAATCATCAGGGAGATGCAGATCAAAACAACTATGAGATATCACCTCACACCACAGAGACTGGCACACATCCAAAAGAACAACAACAAAAAAAAACGGTGTTGGCGTGGATGTGGGGAGAAAGGGACCCTCCTACACTGCTGGTGGGAATGCCGACTGGTTCAGCCCTTTTGGAAAACAATATGATTGCCTCTCAAAAAATTAGAAATTGAGCCCCCATTTGACCCAGCAATACCACTGCTGGGAATATATCCCCAGAGAGGCAAAAAAGTATAGTCGAAATAACATCTGCACTTGTATGTTCATTGCAGCACTGTTTACAATAGCCAGAATTTGAAAAAACCCGAGTGCTCAAGAACAGATGACTAGTTAAAAAAACTATGGTACATCTACACAATGGAATAGTATGCAGCTGTCAGAAAAGACAAGGTCATGAACTTTGCATATAAGTGGATCACCATGGAAAGTATCATGCTAAGTGAAATTAGTCAGAAAGAGAGAGACAGACATAGAAGAATTGCACTCATCTGCGGTATATAAAACAACAGAATGGGAGACTAACACCCAAGAATGGTAGAAATAAGTACCAGGAGGTTTGCCCCATGGCTTGGAAGCTGGCCTCACATGCTGGGGGAAAAGGCAGCTCAGATAGAGAAGGGAACACCAACTAAAGTGTGGTTGGAGGACCCTCTCAGGATGGGTGAGGCGTGCTGAAAGTAGACTATAGATTGAACACAATAGCCAGCCAATACCTCCACTGCAAACCACAACACCCAAAAGGAGGGAGAGAGCAAAAGGGAATGCCCTGCCACAGAGGTGGGGTGGGGTTGGGGGGTATGGGATGGGGGAGTAGGAGGGATGCTGGGGTCATCAGTGGAGGAGAATGGGCACGGGTGGAGGGATGGGTACTAGAGCACTGTATGACTGAAACACAAGCATGAAAATATGTAAATCTGTAACTGTACCCACACGGTGATTCATTAATTAAAATTTTTTTTTTAAATTTTTAAAAAATCAGAATAGGGGGCTAGAGCGATAGTATAGGGGGTAGGGTGTTAAAAAAATTGACATTTTTATTTTTATAATGCATTACCACTTTTCTCCACTAATAACCAGCTCTAATCAGAAAAACCTAAAATAGCTGAACAGTCCTAATTTTAGACATTCAGCTTGATTTTGTACTACATAGTATCTTCTACAAGTAAAACTGTTATCTGTGTTTGATATACTGAAATATATAAACATTATGGTACTCTACCATTAAGAATTTTCTAGGTGTTCTTCCTCCTGAACAGGTATGAATTAAGTAAAACAATTATGTACAGAGCTGGAGAGATAGTACAGTGAACAGGGCACTGGCCTTGCATATGGCCAAACTGGGTTTGACCCCTGGTGTCCCATATGGTCCCCGAGCACTGCCAGGAGTAATTACTGAGCACAAAGTCAGGAGTAAGACCTTAGCACTGTCAGGTATGATACAAAAACAAATAATCAAACAAAAACCGAATATATATATGTACCAGAACTTCAAAACAAGTTTTTGTTTTGGAGCCATACTCTGGATCAACTGTATGCAAGTCAAATGCTCTACCCACTGCAAAACAATGTTTTTTTTTAAAAAAAAGGAGGCGCTCTATCTATTTAAGGTGCATCTTTGTGCCAACTTTGAAGAGCCAGTGAACAACAGCCAAGCAGTTGGGATAAGCCTCTGTGAACCTTGTTAGTAACTGATTCTGCAAAATATTGGCATGATGAGAGCTCATCAGGGTAGGTGCTGGCAGAGCAGCCCCAAGCGCCACTAGAGTTTAAGGACGAAGGCGTAATTATGAAAACAGCATTACCATCATGGAAACTCATCAGGGACAAGTCTGCATATGAGCGAATAGTGCCACAACTCACTGACTGAACAAACGTCACTGAGTAAAAACCTGTTTAAGGTCAAACTTAGAGGCAAGGAATCTCTCAGGAGGCAAAACGAGGCACAAGTTGACATAAAAGCTTATTCACATAAGCTATGGCACATTCACAAGCCTATTTACCAAAGAATTTTAGCAGGCTCACTAGTAGTAGACTTGCAGATGGAATAATAATAATTATTATTAGGAGCAAAAATTTTAAAAAAAAAAAAAAAAGCTTGCCAGACATAGAAAACCAAAGTTAACTGACAATTAGGCATTAAGAAGATTTATACTTGTCCGAGAGTATTTGAAAGGGCAACCTTCAGTTTTGTAGGAGAACTTCCTTTAAAAAGTAAAAATTTACCATATGGGGGCAGGAGCAATAGAAAAGCAGGTAGAGCATTTGTCTTGAACTTGAAGCACCCATGTTGGATCCCAAGCAACCCATATGGTCCCCTGAGCACCACCAGGAGTAATTCCTGAGTGTACAAGTAATACAATTTCCAAATACTGATAAAAATGCTTGACAATTTGTATCGATTTTACACTGTTTCTGAAAAAAATCTTTATGATGACTTTTAAAATTGCAAGTATTAAACATCCTGTCCACGAGCACTTACTTTTCCTTGTCAGCGGGGCCAGGCACACCAGGAGCTGCTCCCGGCTGGGCCTCTGGAGATGCATTTGGGTTTGCAAACTGCAAGTTAAACTGGACCTGTACACGGAAAAGCATATCATAAACCTGCATTGTGAGAACTGAGACAGATGGTAAAAAAGATTTTTTTCCTAACTCTAGACTCTAGATTTTTTTCGTAACTCTATTTATGAATATATTTCATAAATAAGTTTAAGCCTTAACCAACATTTACAACATAAGCACAAATTGTAATGGTTTCATTTAATTTTAAATTAAAAAATAATAAAAGACCTGATTTCTCCCTGCTAAAAAAGTCACTGACCTATTTATGATGAACACAACGACTTTTAAAATAATGGCACTGAAACAAAAACATGAGCACAAATACAGTCAACGAATGCAATAGTCTTGAAAGTAACCAAGTACCACAAGTCACGTTTACCTTTGCATCGTCTTTCCACGCTGTCACTCGTCATAAGTGCTGGCTTAAATGCAGCAAGTGGCCGGGAACTAGGTCAAAAGGCACATATTTCATCTGCACAAGAGGGGCCCTGAAGCACACCCTCAGGCCACTTTCCCAGCTGTTTCCACTAGGGAAACCCCTCGAATTTTTGCATTTGTTTGTTTTGGGGTCACCTCCATGTTACTCAGGGGTGCTCCTGGCAGTGCTCAGGGCACCATGTCCGGTACCAAAGGCAGGGCCTCTCGTACCCAAGGCAAGGGTTCCATCACTGAGCCGTACCCCTGGCTCAAAGGAGACAACCTATTAACAACTTTTTATTTTAATATATATATTTTTAAATATGCATTTTGTCTTTTTCCTCTCTGGAGAAGCCCTTCTCTCATGAAATGTGCTCTCTCTTCCTCTCCCCTCATACCATTCTAAGTACATTTAACAAAACCATTTTCCTCACTGAAAAAAAAAGTTATTTTAAATATTTCTTAGATGTAGATTTAGACCCAAAGTTATGAATGAAAATTAAATCAAGTGCCTAGTCAGTACATTTTCTATAAATTTATGTACTAAACATTCAGTAATACATCACCTAAAATGCATCAGCAACCTAGGATGAATTTTTATTCATCAAAGAATCAATTATACTAAACATCTGAAGATAAAGACTATTTGTGTATCTTACTATATTGTTCTATTTCTAAGAAAACATGTTATTTTTCTGAACCACTGATCTGGTTAGGCACCTTTGGTCCGGAAGCCGGGTGGATGGCATTCCTGGCCACTACCGGGCGAGGAAAGGTGTTCTGGAATGCAAATGCCGAGGAGACAGGATAGCCTATCCCACAAGCCGGGTAAGCGAGTCGACCATCAACCTAAAAACAGAAACATGAAAAATGGTTCAGGATGAAAAGTTAGTTCTGAATCATACATACTTAGCCAAGAAAATGACCATAGAGTAGTAATTAAGAGCACTAGGTCAGGGTGAAGGCACTGGTGTTGCTGGCACCTTGCACACCTGAAACTCAACCACAGTTAGCTCTGTAGCACAATGATTCCGTTTAAAAAAAGAAAAGTGCACTAGCCCAGACTGATTTTATTTATGCCAACATAACTCACAGCAGCAAGACGGGACAGTTCTGGCTGGGAAGCTTCTCAGTGTCTGCAGCCTGATGAATCAAACCACTGGGCCTCCCTCTGGGCTAACAAGGCTCATCTCAGTCCCTTCGGTCTCGAGAAGGGGAGAAGACGTGAGGATGGGAGCCACAGTCAATAGGCCAGTCAGTAATAAAATAAAAAATATTTTATGCCAAACCTTAAATAAAAACAAAATAGGTTCTTCCCTGGACTGAGGCAATAACTTGCTTTGCCAATAATTTTCAATATATTGTTAATACATGAAATTAACAAATGTCATAAAACAGCTTATACAAGGCTAGATGAACACAAATCTTGTTGTTGTTGTTGTTGTTGCGGGGGGGCCTGGGTCATACCTAGGAAAGCTTCGGGCTTCCCCAGGCTCTGCACGGTGTTTCCTCTCGGGGTGCTCTGGGCCAGACCAGGTTTGGCTGCACGAAGGCAAGTGCTTCCACCCTGGACTATGTCTCTGGCCCCGGAAACACAAATACTGGACAAATGTATACAGCAGGGGCTGCCTATCAGAAAGTACCTATCACACAGCTACTTATCAATTAGCCATCAATCAGTCATGATAAATCTGTCATACACAAGGCAACTGTCCGTCTCCAGCTACTGCTCTGAGATTCTAATTCAGGTCCAGGTATTTCTTTACAGAACATCTTCTAATTAAGCAGAAATCCTTTCTCTTTTTTAAATGGCAAGTACTGTCTGATTTATTAGGGTATATTAAAAATTCAATGAAGCGTTTCACTTTTAGAGCCTCTGTCAATAAACCACAGGTACATGACTACCCACACATACCTACAGGTATACAGGCTGCTTTGAGTCCTTACACTGACTGCAAATCATCAAGGGGCTCGAGCAGAGGGTATTTACTGAAAGAATGGATGTGTCAGGCCTTGGCATGTGCTAGACCATTTGAGGAAGAGTTTAAGAAAGTGGGATTTTCATAATGCCCAAAAGCGGAGAAAGAATATGGGGAATACTGTCTGCCATGGAGGCAGGGGGAGGGTGGGAAAGGGGGGGTATACTGGGGATACTGGTGGCGGGGAATGTGCACTGGTGGAGGGATGGGTGTTTGATCATTGTGTGACTGTAACCCAAACATGAAAGCCTGTAACCATCTTACGGTGATTCAATAAAATTTTTTAAAAAGTGGGATTTTGCTGTGAATTAAATACAATTCAAAAATGGGAATAAATTTATGTCAAAGTAACTCAATAAATTTTACTTAAAACAGCAGAAGGAAAGTTTTAAGGGCAAAGCTATAATTAGTAATGGAACAAGTCACTATGTTAGCCAGAATAGGAAACTTCTTGTGGTTTATAATGTTCATGTTTATTATCTGTTTTGAGACATTATGGAGTTTCCTTTTGTCTCGACTGATCTGTTACTGATCAGCTTGTGTGATGCTGATGTTCTGTGAAGCTGCTATGTTCAACAGGAGAGCGCCAGACCCAGCGAGGAGCCTAAGATCTGAGAGTACCAGATGGAAGAAACTGCTTTTGTTTTTACCATTCTCCTCCTGTTTCCTGAAGGGAAACAAACAAACAAACAAACAAACCAGCTCTTGGGAGCTGAAAAGTACACGTCTTTGAACCAATTTTTCTTAGAATCTACATCGAACAAGCCTAACTGTGGGGCTTTCCTTATTGTCTTTTTGCTTCTTCTTTCGGGGCACACCTGGCAATGAACTATGCTCAGGGGTCATTCCTGGCGCTGTCTGGGGAAGCAATGTGGTGCCAAGATTTGAACCAGGGTCTACAGCATTCAAGGCAAGCGCCTTCATCCCTGTACCATCCCGCTGGTCCTCTTCTTCCTCTTCACTGACAGAATCCCACTAGGCTGCTTGCATGGCAGTTCCAAACCGAGGCCCCAAGCCCTCCAGTGCTCTATTCTCAGTCTCCGAAAGACTTTGTGCTGTGTGTATGCAAGCAGGAATGTATCTTACAAATCTTCAATGCGTTTAGCAGTACTTTATTTAATACTAGATAATCTGCATATCATTAAAATTGCACAAAGCAGTAATCCCTTAAAAATAGCTTCTTCCTAGAATCTACTCATATTTCAAGTCTACGTCCAGCTTCTAAGAACAATGTAAAACACTACTTCAGGAGCTGACTGCAGAGAATGCAGTTAGAACATATGCTCTGAATGAGGACGCAACGAGTCTGACTGCCAGCACCCTCTGATCCACTGAGCACTGCACTGAGTCAGGAGGAGGCCTCGAGTGCTGTCGGGGTTGGTTCCCAGAAAACCTCTACTTCATTTGTAGGTTCCCGTTGCAGGAGTGCCTGCATCTCAAGTCAGAGACTTCATAAAAATTTGGGAGGTTTTTTTTTTTTTTGCCTTTTTGGGTCACACCCAGCAATGCTCAGGGCTGATTCCTGGCTCTGCATTCCTGGCGGTACTCAGGGGACCATATGGGATGCTGGGAATCAGACCTGGGTCAGCCTCGTGCAAGGCAAACGCCCTACCTGCTGTGCCCCTTGGGAGTATTTTTTTGTTTCAGAAAATTTATTAAGAGCTCTCCACATCTTCACTTAAATCTTACCATATTGGGGTTAGGCGAAATTCCGCTTCTGATTGTGTTGCCAGCAGGATGCAGAGATGGAGTGGGGGCGGCTCCTAGAACATCTTGCTTTCTCACTAGCTGATTTTCATTCAGCTCTTTATTTAACCAGGTGATCACTTAAATGAACAGACACAATGTAATGAAATTAGACTTTCCCCCTAATAATTCCAAACATCAGAAAACTAACTCACTGAGACTGGCGCCAGAGTGACAGTGCAGCGCCCGGGTGTTGTACTGAACACAGCCAAACCCAGCAGCCCACTTGGTCCCCCAGCACGTCCGGGAGTGACTCCTACGCACAAAGCAAGAGGAAACTCAGCACTGCTGGGTGTGGCCAAAAACAAACGCAAAACCACACTTAAACATTTTTGAGTTTTTAAGACCACTTTGTATCACTGGAGAGGCAACATAGCCTCATTTAAATGTGTATCTTTCACTTTACCAAGGCAGAGATACGAATGGCCAAAAGGCACATGAAAAAGTGCTCTACATCACTAATCATCAGAGAGATGCAGATCAAAACAACCATGAGATACCACCCCACACCACAGAGGCTAGCACACATCCAAAAGAACAAAAGCAACCGCTGTTGGAGAGGATGTGGGGAGAAAGGGACCCTTCTTCACTGCTGGTGGGAATGCCGACTGGTTCAGCCCTTTTGGAAAACAATATGGACAATTCTCAAAAAACTAGAGGTTGAGCTCCCATTTGACCCAGCAATACCACTGCTGGGAATATATCCCAGAAAAGCCAAAAAGTATAGTTGAAGTGACATCTGCACTTATATGTTCATCGCAGCACTGTTTACAATAGCCAGAATCTGGAAAAAACCCGAGTGCCCTAGAACAGATGACTGGTTGAAGAAACTCTGGTACATCTATACAATGGAATACTATGCAGCTGTTAGAAAGAATGAGGTCATGACGTTTGCATATAAGTGGATCAGCATGAAAAGTATTATGATAAGTGAAATGAGTCAGAAAGAGAGAGACAGACATAGGAAGATTGCACTCATCTGTGGACTATAGAATAACAGACTATAAGACTAACACCCAAGAATAGTAGAAATAAGTACCAGGAGGTTGTCTCCATGGCTTGGAGGCTGGTCTCTCATTCTGGGCAACTCAGAGAAGGGACCACCAAGTAAAATGTGGTTGGAGGTCATATGGGGGAAAAGATGATGCGGGCCCAATATAGACTAGAGACTGAACACAATGGCCACTCAACACCTTTATTGCAAACCACAACACCTAATCAGAAAGAGAGAACAAAAGGGAATACCCTGCCATAGTGGCAGTATGGGGTGGGAGGAGACAGGACTGGGGAGGGGGGAGAGGGATGTTGGGTTTACTTTTGGTAGAGAATGGGCACTGGTGAAGGGATGGGTTATCAAACTTTGTAAGGGAGAAACATGAGCACAAAAAAGTATAAATCTGTAACTGTACCCTCACGTTGACTCACTAATTAAAAATAAACTATTAAATTTAAAAAAAAAAAGGTCAACTAAGTTGATCAAATCTTTTACTATACTGATTGAAATAAAAGGCTTAACTAAAATAAAACATGAAAAATGGAAAAAAAAATGTGTATCTTTCAAGTCTTATTTTAGCAACTATCAAGTAAGACTATTCTATCACTGTGAGAAACATTTTTACTATTAACGGATTTTTTGAAAGATTTTTCTCTTTATAAAATCTAACAGTCCGCTAAATAGAGAGAGAGAACAGAAGGGAATGCCCTGCCACAGTGGCAGGGTGAGGGGGAGATGGGACTGGGGAGGGTGGGAGGGATTCTGGGTTTACTGGTGGTGGAGAATGGGCACTGGTGAAGGGATGGGTTCCCGAACTTTGTATGAGGGAAGTATAAGCACAAAAGTGTATAAATCTGTAACTGTACCCTCACGGTGATTCACTAATTAAAAATAAATAAATTAAAAAAAAATAAAGCTAGAAATGGCTGCCAAATGAACCAGCACTTACATGCTCTGGCTCTCTTAAGTGAGTGCAACATATCTTGGTAGCCAATTTATTGTTTGAAATTTAGTAGCATTTATTTCTATCCAGACAGTCTCGATGAAGTATAGCCTCTGAATAAAGTCATTTGGGGTTCGAAATCAAAAAAAAAAATCTAACAGTCCTGAAGTTCATACATATCTGATAAACAATACTGGGAACTGAGAAAATGTTAGCTATATGCTTACTCTTCTATTATAGCTCAAATAATCAATAGTTACTCTTAGGAAAATAGTAATTTAAAAATGTCACTGTCACTGTCATCCCATCGCTCATCGATTTGCTCGAGTGGGCACCAGTAACGTCTCCATTGTGAGATTTGTTGTTACTGTTTTTGGCAATTGAATACGCCACGGGGAGCTTGCCAGGCTCTACCGTGTGGGCGAGATCCTCTCAGTAGCTTGCTGGGCTCTCCAAGAGGGATGGAGGAATTGAACCCGGGTCAGCCGTGTGCAAGGCAAACGCCCTACCACTGTGCTATCACTCCAGCCCTAATAGGAAAATAAAATTTTCAAGTAAATATTAAACCAAGGGGCTTTACCACTGCTGGGAATATATCCCAGAGAGGCAAAAAAGTACAATCGAAACAACATCTGCACATGTATGTTCATCGCAGCACTGTTTACAATAGCCAGAATCTGGAAAAAACCCGAATGCCCCAGAACGGATGACTGGTTGAGGAAACTTTGGTACATCTATACAATGGAATACTATGCAGCTGTTAGAAAAAAGGAGGTCAAGAATTTTGTAGTCAAGTGGATGGGCATGAAAAGTTTCATGCTGAGTGAAATGAGTCAGAAAGAGAGAGACAGACATAGAAAGATTGCACTCATCTATGGTATATAGAATAACAGAGTGGGAGACTAACACCCAAGAACTGTAGAAATAAGTACCAGGAGGTTGACTCCATGGCTTCGAGGCTGGCCTCACGTTCCGGGGAAAGGTCAACTCAGAGAAGCGATCACCAACTACATTGTAGTTGAAGGCCATGTGGGGGAAGGGAGTTGAGGGCTGAATGAGGGCTAGAGACTGAGCACAGCGGCCACTCAACACCTTTATTGCAAACCACAACAGCTAATTAGAGAGAGAAAACAGAAGGGAATGCCTTGCCACAGTGGCAGGGTGGGGTGGGGGGGAGATGGGATTGGGGAGGGTGGGAGGGACACTGGGTTTACGGGTGATGGAGAATGGGCACTGGTGAAGGGATGGGTTCCAAACTTTGTATGAGGGAAGTATAAGCACAAAAGTGTATAAATCTGTAACTGTACCCTCACGGTGATTCTCTAATTAAAAATAAATAAATTTAAAAAAAAAAAAAAAAACAAACCAAGGGGCTGGAGCAATAGCAGAGCGGGTAGGGCATTTGCCTTGCATGTGGCCAACCTGGGTTTGATTCCCAGCATCCCATATGGTCCCCTGAGCACAGCCAGGGGTAATTCCTGAGTGCAGAGCCAGGAGTAACCCTTGTGCATCGCTGGGTGTGACCCAAAAAGAAAAAAAATAAATAAAAATACAGCTACAGAGCTGGAGAGATAGTAGAGTGGGCAAGGAGCTCGCCTGGCATGTGCCGACCCGAGGCATCCAAACCCAGCATCCATATGGTTCACCAGGCACCACCAAGATTAATTCCTGAGGGCAAAGCCAGGAGTAACCCCTGAGCATTGCTGGGTGTGGCCCAAAAACCAAAACAAACAAAAACAAGAATATAGCTCCAGTCCAAGGATACGGCTCAAGTGAGAAAGCACATACCTGGCATCACGTGCCCCAAGTTATATCCCCAACAGGGCATGGCCCCAAGATAATATACTTACACTTTTCATTATTTTTTAGAAGCTGTTTGCTCTCTTCAAGTTTTTCAACTGTAGCTTCTAATTGCTCTTGTAATTTGCATACCTGAAATATGTTAATGCCCATAAGTATAATGAAAACGGGAAAAACTGAAGATATGAATCACTGCTGGCTGAGTTTAATAATAATTGGTTCACCTTCGTAAGAAAAGATCCACACACATATATACAAATGTCCAAGACACATGAGGCATAACTTTTCGAAAACAGGCTAACTTCTATTGAATCTAGTCCTATTGTTTTGAAAATAAAAAAAAAACATTTTTATTTTCTAATATAATGAAGTGAAAAAATTTTAATTACATCTTGAAGGGGCTAAGAAATAGAACAACAATTTGGACATGTGCAGAGGGAAGCTGACTTTGCCAAGTGTGGCCCTAGGGGTCCCGGAGAGCCACCTAGGTGGCCCTGTTGCCCCTGGCAGCACCATGTCTGTGGGGACTGTAGCACGTGCCACCAGCCCAGCTGCCTGAGGATCTGCCCGGTGGCCCATGTGCCCACGGGTACCAATCGGCAAACTCCCCTCCAAAAATCCAAAATACACCTAGGGAAAATTTTCTACCTTGTAAATAAACAAACAAACAAAATATTAGCTACCTCTTGCTCTTTAAGTCGAAGAGACTGTCCAACATCTTGTAATTCTTTCTGCTCCTTTTGCAACTTTTCTTCCTTCTCAGCCAAGAGTTTCTCTTGTTGAATAGTAACTGTATTTTTCAGTTTCAACTTACCCACTAAACTTTTCATATCCCCTTGTAACTTCTTGATAATTTCATTTGCCTGTAAAAGAATTTCATATACATTTCTACATGCTCCAAATAAACTGTCCATTATTTATTAAATTTTTCAAAACAAACCTTAAGAAGTTCTGCTGATAATGATTTTATTGTAGCTTCAAGTTTTCCTAGTTGCATCTGATTTTTCTCACCATTTTCTTCTAAAACCACCTAATGTGGGCAAACAGGAAACATTAGGGTATCTGTGTTTGCTTAGGAAAAGTAGCACTTGCAAATGCCATCATTAATTTGTTTAGAAAGTTTTAAAGACCTTTTGTTCCTGAATTGTATCAAATGCTTCTTTTGTTCTTAACACAAGCTGATCCTTATCCTTGATTTCCTGTTCCAAAACGGCCACTTTTGTTTGTAGCTGATTAATATGTTTCTCCTTTTCGTGGCATTCAGCATCCAGTGCCGAATTCTCTCTTCTCAGAGAGAGGACTTCCTGCTTGGTCCGCTGGAGTTCCTGTGAGGTCGAGGGGACAAGAAAGATGAATTAGTGTCTAAGTTCTGCTGAATCTAGTCCTATTACTCTATAGAATTACAGAAATGAGAAGTAGCCTCATCCGGCAGTTAATCATTAAAATGATTTAAATATTTTTTGGGACTCCAAGCCAGGCTGTTTCCACTCGGGGCGGCCCAGAGGAGAGCAGGTGAGAACCCTCCCCGCCCCAAGGGACCTAGCCCCCGAAGATGACGTCCACTGCCCAACCCCACCACGCTCCAATAAGACATTTCCTACCCATTTTCCATAATCGCCACAGTATAATTGATGGAGTTCAGACAGTAGGCAACGAACCATAGAGTTATATGTATACACACACACACACACACACACACACACACACACACACACACACACACACACACACACACACACACACACACACACACACACCCCACCCCCCCCCCCCCCCTTGGAGAGCCCAGTAAGCTATTGAGAGTATCCCACCTGCAAGGGCAGAGCCTGGCAAGCTCCCCATGGCGTATTCCATATGCCAGAAACAGTAATAAGTCTCATTCCCCTGACCCTGACAAAGCCTCCAGTCGTTGGGAAAGATGAGTAAGGAGAGGCTGCTAAAATCTCAGGGCTGAGTGTAATAGGAGACGTTACTGGTGCCCGCTCGAGCAAATCAACAAACAATGGGATGACAGTGATACAGTGATATTTTTTAGAATCTAATGTTTTAAAGTTTTACAACCAATTTTTCTTTAAGGATCTAAAAGAATCTAGAGTTGTAGGTAACTTGTGAATTTGGAATATATAATTGTAAAATGCACTAATACCTAATTCAACCGCTGGAAGGGAAGAAATTACTTCTTGATTAATGAATAGATGGCTGTAGCTTTTCAAAAGTAGTATAATCAGCGGAGCTGGGGAGATAGTCCAAAGGGCTGGGACACAAGCCTGGCACGAGGAGGCTCCCAGCTCAATCCCTCCAGGTACAGTGCCAGGTACAGTGCCAGGTACGCACCAGGTGGCCCGGCATGCTGGGTTTGCACAGTGAACAGTGTGGCTCCACAGGCCCACCGAGGGCTGCCCCCAAGCGCTGCTTGTGATGATTCCAGTTAGAGTGAGAGACAGAGAAGCAGAGGCAGCACCATGACAGGCTCATCAGGAAGCCAGAAGCAGCCAGGCCTAGGTTTCAATTCCAGAATTCCTGGAACTGAGCACAGACACCTGGAACTGAATCATGATTTCCCCGAAGTGAGAGAGCCATGGTGAGGTCAACTAAGGGTCACCAATCAGGTGCAGGCAGGGAAGCCCCATGTAAGCTTCTATCACTCTTATGCAACCCTTATGTAAAAATACAAGCAGTGGACAGACTATGGCCAAAAAGGTGGTCCATGGAAAGTCCCTGTTACCTAATGTTTGGGTATAATAGCCCCTCACTTTTGAGACTCCCCGAGGCCACTCCTTCCAGGGCTGCCACTGTGTCGGTGAGCCAGGCAAGGGCCTAGCTCGAGCGAGCCACAAAGACCCTTTGCTTGTTGCGTCGCAACTTGTCTGTGTGTGATTCCTTGGGAGGTGTCAGCCTGGTTTAACAAACGCCATGCTCAGAGGGCAACTGTTCCCTCTCTCTCGTCCATCTCGGTATTCTCCAGGTGTCAGTGTTGGCCCATGAGGACAGAAAGGCTAGAAATCAGGCTGGGATAGGGCACAGCAGCAGGACTCCTGCCCCACACCTGAGGCCCGGGTTCATGACCCAAAGCGGAGAGGAAGAGAAGACAGAGCTGGGAATCATGGTCCATACAGAGGTTTGTTTCTCACGAGGAGCTCGAACCGTGCAGGCTTACACTCCTTTACATATCAAATATATTTGCATGTCAACAATAACCCATTTTTTTTGGTTCACTTCTTAAAGCAAAAGTCAAATAATTAAAAATAAATTTAAAAAATCTAGATTATTTCCCAATGAGCTAATAAGTTGTATGATACCAGTACATAAAGGTCCAACATATACATTCCTAAATAGAATTTTTTTTTTTTTTGCTTTTGGATCACACCCGGTGATGCTCAGGGGTTACTCCTGGCTTTGCACTTAGGAATTACTCCTGGAAGTGCTCAGGGGACCATATGGGATGCTGGGAATTGAACCCAGGTCGGTCGCGTGCAAGGCAAATGCCCTACCCACTGTGCTATCGCTCCAGCCCAATATTCCTAGATAGGTTTTATAAATTTATAAATTTTATAAAATCATTTTGTAGTATCACATTAGAGCGGTTTTAGAAGAATTTGGTATCACATAAACTTGAATATAAATCCTGGTTCATTTGAATGATCTGAGGAATAACAACTTCCCTAAATCTCAGTTACTTCATCTGTCAAATAAAGAAGACAACACTTTATTTAATTTTTAAAAAAACCTTTGTGAAAACACAACATAATTTCTTGCATATAATAAATGGTCAGTATCTAGAAATACTGTAACAATAACAATATTTTGGTGGTGTTAGAGACTGCACCTAGGGCCTCATATATGCAAAGCCTCTATAAATAAAGCAATTATTTTTTAGAATATCTAAAATGTAAAAGATCATTCAAATTAAGAGAAGTATTTTAGATTATGTAAGTACCAACACAATCAAGCACTCTTGTTTATGTACTGACCCACTTGAGAACTAAGAAACCACACAGCACTTTAATGAAACATTTCGATTATACAAGGTACTGGGTTTGCAAAAGGTAAAGGAAGTAAGTAGGTAAGAAAGACTGAAGGCCATTATTGTGGCCAGACTGCTGTGAGAATCAACATCCACTCCATCAGGTTTCAGTTTCTAGGCTTTAGGGCCAAGGGTAGCTCAGTGGAGGCTAAGGCCCTGGGTTTAACTAATCTCCGGCACCAGGGGAAACGGGAACAGTATGTCGTGTTCCTACGCATAAAAGACTGGTGAGATGGCATTGGCAGCCTCTGTATTTACATGGAAGAAATATGACTGACTACCAAAACACCAACAATAACATATAACAAGATGTAAATATAACAAGATGTAAATATCCTTGCTTGAAAGAACATGGCAGGACAAAACAGGAAAATAACAGAGGGTTCCAATCTTATTCTTCCACCTACATAGTTATGACCCTGGCCAGTTACTTAACTCTCCGAATCCTTGATTCGTCACCTGAGATACGAGGACAATGACAGGACCTACCTCCCAAGAACCGTTTTAAGAGTTAAATGGGATAGAGAAACCAAGGCGGATGCATGCCCTGTACAGGGCAGACCCGGTCAGTCCTTGATGTCCCGGACATGCCAAGAGCGACCCCTGAGTGCAGAGTTAGGAACAAGCCCCGAGCACTGCCAGGAGTGGCCCAAAGACAAACAAAAAAAGAACTAAATGGAATAAGAGGTAAAGAACTTAGAAGTGTCTGTCACTTCTAGGTACTGCTTAAGAACTGACTGACACGAATGCTCTCGTGACTAGATGACACCAAACTACATCTGTTTGGTGTGCTGAGTAACCTGGGGTATGGAACTCGCCCTGTCAATAGTCAATACTTACTGGGACTACACTGAAAACGAACAGAACAGTCAAGATCCTAAAGCCCCCATGTCCAAGATTATCTCAGTGCTACTCAAAACTAACCCTTTTAGCTTGGCGTAGCCTGGGGCAACTCTGGCCACTCCCAACTGGGCTCAGGATCCCACGCGGTGCTGGGGGGTCAGGTGGCATCAGGAATCAGTCTGGGCATCCTACGTGCAAAGCCCAAGTCCCAGTCTGCTAAGTTATCTCCCTGGCAGTAACTGATCCTTCTAATAAAAATCAAATTTCATACTGTGTTTTCTTGCATGGTATGATCTGATCACCCTGCCAACGGATCCCCATGCCTCTACACAGAGAGGAAGACCACCCACACAAGTTATATCACTGTCACTGTCATCCCGTTGCTCATCTATTTGCTCGAGCGGCACCACTAACATCTCCATTGTGAGACTTGTTGTTACTGTTTTTGGCATATCAGATACACCACAGGGAGCTTTCCAGGCTCTGCCATGCAGGTGGGATATTCTCAGTAGCTTGCCGGGCTCTCCGAGAGGGGTGGAGGAATTGAACCTGGGTCAGCTGTGTGCAAGGAAAACACCCTACCCACTGTGCTGTCGCTCCAGGGCAGACACAATTTATAAAGTAACCAAACTAAGTTGTACTTTAAAGTTGTGGGGTAAGGGGGCTGGAGCAATAGCACAGCGGGTAGGGCGTTTGCCTTGCACGCGGCCGACCCAGGTTTGATTCCCAGCATCTCATATGGTCCCCTGAGCACCGCCAGGAGTAATTCCTGAGTGCAGAGCCAGGAATAATCCCTGAGCATTGCCAGGTGTGACCTAAAAAAAGCAAAAAAAAAAAGATAAAGTTGGGGTAGGAGAGAACAAATCCAACACCCAGTACCTCTTCCACACTAGACAATTTTGCTTTGAGTTCTCTGATGGAGGAGTCTCCTTTGTATTTCCTTTCAGTTAGGTCTTTATTAGCCGTCTCTAGCTCAGACAGCCTGTTCTGTAGCTGCTGGACATTCCGTTGATGGAGGGCTTCTAAATCTTTTTTCTGTTGTTCATGCTGTTGTTGGTACTGAACCTGTGCCTATTATGAAGCAAAAATAGTTTCAAAATTCAAAGGAAAAAGTATAATATATATAGAAAGATTTGAAGAAAAATATTAATCATACTAATTAACAATTATTAGATTTCCCTGTTCAAAATGTCTTATAACTAGAAAAAAGGGCATAAGGCAAATCTACCACTAAAATCTTATTTATGTATACTATCTTTTTCTAAAACCCATGTTATTATTAAAAGCATACGATTAGTTATTGGTATTTTAATAATTATCAGTTATGATATATGTAAAGCATTATATAAGTATATATAGTGACTCTAAACCCACATATATCTTTGAGTTATGTGGAAAGTGATACATAACAAAGTTAAAAGAACTACAGGGACTAGAGCAACAGTACAGCGGGATACGGTGCTTGCCTTGCATTTAGCCAATCTGGATTCCATCCCTGACACGACATATGGCTCCCCGAGCCCGCCAGAAGTGATCCCTGAGCACAGAGCCAGGAATAAGACCTGAGCACCACCAGGTATGCCCACCCCAAAAGTTCCCCCACCTCTGCAAAAAAAAAGTAAAATAGATCTTGATGCCACAACCCACAGAGAAGCGGCAGGCATTCTGGTGAGCAACGCGGCCCGGACAATGCTCC
The DNA here is from genome assembly GCF_027595985.1 of Sorex araneus. NCBI lineage: Eukaryota > Metazoa > Chordata > Mammalia > Eulipotyphla > Soricidae > Sorex > Sorex araneus. The sequence goes on along the minus strand of NC_073309.1, from coordinate 64,884,589 downwards.
GGACCCGAATCGGGGCCAGCAACACCGGGGGGCCGGAGGGAGGAGGTGCCGCCTGCACACCTTCTCCGGATGGAACCCTGGCGACACTGAGCAGCAACTAACACGGCTCCAGGATTCGGGACTGGGACCTTTTCTCTCAGAGAGCCAGCCCTGTGTAACCTCAGAGATCTAGCACCTGAGTAACCTCCGAGAGCCAGCACCTGTGCAACCTCCGAGAGCCAGCACTAGAGTAACCTCAGAGAGCCAGCACCTGTGCAACCTCAGAGAGCCAGCCCTGTGTAACCTCAGAGAGGCAGCCCTGTGTAACCTCAGAGAGCCAGCACCTGTGTAACCTCAGAGAGCCAGCACCTGAGTAACCTCAGAGAGCCAGCCCTGTGTAACCTCAGAGAGCCAGCCCTGTGCAACCTCAGAGAGCCAGCCCTTTGTAACCTCAGAGAGCCAGCACCGACACAACCTTAAAAAGTTATTTTGATGTGGTTGGAGGTCATGTGGGGGAAGGGTGATGCAGGCCGAATACAGACTAGAGACTGAACACAATGGCCACTCAACACCTTTATTGCAAACCACAACACCTAATCAGAGAGAGAGAACAAAGGGGAATTCCCTGCCATAGTGGCAGGGTGGGGTGGGGGGAGACGGGACTGGGGAGGGGGGGAGGGATGTTGGGTTTACTGGTGGTGGAGAATGGGCACTGGTGAAGGGATGGGTTATCGAACTTTGTATGGGGGAAACATGAGCACAAAGATGTATGGATCAGTAACTGTACCCTCACGACTCTCTAATTAAAAATAAACTAATAAAAAAAAAAGTAAAATAAAACAAAAAACACCTCTGAAACAGTTTATATAAGATCACATAGCATGAATTTGGGTAAAAAAGAACTGAGTATTTTTTCTAATTTTTAGATTGGGGTTTTTGGTTTTGTTTTGGCTTATGGTTCACACCCAGCAGTTATTGCCAGCCCTGCACTCAGAGATCACCCCTGGCCAGGAACAGGGGACCACACGGGGTGCTGGGCAGCCACCTGCCTTATACCTTGCGGCCCAGGGCTCATCAGCACTTGTCTGAAATACCTTTATATTATATCAAGTTTTTTGTTGCAGAATATCACACTCACAGTATCACAAATGCAAAGCATAATGTTTTGTTTTTACAACCAGAGCACATATTCTTTTAATTCCTGGGGTTTTTTTGGGGGGAGGTAGGGGGGAATCGAGGGGGGTACACCCAGATGTGCTCAGGGATTACTCCTGGCTCTGCGCTCAGGGAATCATCCCTGAGGGAGCTTGGGGGACTATGGACAATGTCAGGGACAGGACCTGGGTTGACCCCTGAAGTAAAGATTCTTAATTTTCATTTTATATACTTCTGCAGCACTGTATACTGTCCTTCCGTTGTTCGCCAATTTGCCCAGGTGGGCACATATACTTCTGTAAGCTTGAAAATTTTTTAGCAAACACATTTTATTTTCATAATGAACAAAATGACTTACCACGTGAATGAAGCTATTTCTCAGGGTTTTAAAAAATGTTCCTACCTGCAAGGCTTTTTCTCTCTCATTTGTCAGTTCTTGAGAATGCTTATTTGACAATGCGGCTGTATGTGATGCCCATTCGTTCCGTAATTTATCTAATTCTTGAATTTTTTCTGTCAATGTCTGTATAGAGTTATACAAATTAAGACAATCTCTTAAATTTTATATTAAAATATGGCAATCCTTTGCAATGCTATATAAAAGTGGAATCCATTTTTCAAGATACTTATAGCAGTTTCTTCAAAATCTATATTGTTCAAAATCTAGACAGATTTTTTAAGTTTAGAAAATAAAGATTAGAAGCAACTTCAGAGCTAAAATGGAGCACAGGTAAAGTATACCCATCTTTATTTAACTGTTTTGTTAAATCTGGCTCTTCACCTTGTGACCTTCTCTTCGGACAGTAAGAAGAAAAGCAACCCACGGCCAGAAAGAGAGTGCAGAGGGGTCAGTCCCCGGCACTGGAGCCTAGAGCAAGGAATCAGCCCTGAGCATTACTCAAGTGGCCCCCAAAAATAAATAAAAAGAAGCGACCCAAGTAAGTAGTAAAGAGGGGTAGTTCACTTATCTAACCTAATAATACAGATTCCCAAGATGAACCAAGCTACGTAGGGTTATATTCTGCCTAAAACAGTGCAGCTTATCAGATACTTTGATCCTTAATTTCAAGGGCTGAGATGATAATAAAGGTTGTCAAAGGAATTTAATCTAAACATAACAGAAGGATGGAATAGATATGAAAATCAGGAACTAAGAAAACATTCCAGACAAAAGAAATAGAGTAACAGAAAACTAACTTGTGGAAGCAAATGTAAATGATATGATTTAATGAAGATTTGAAGGGAACAAGCCATACATCCAAACAGTCTGGATGAAAATTAGCTGGTAAAGGAAAAGACAAGACACAATTCAATAACATATTCTGAACACACACACACACACACACACACACACACACACACACACACACACACACACACACACACACACACTCTTTGATTTGATTCAAGAAGCAATTCCAAGCCAATGTTTGGATGATATTCAATAAAATTTGAAGTACCTTTTGTGTGAAGTTCAGTTGCCTAGTAACATCATCAAGTGATTGCGTCAATGATAATTTTTCCTCCTATTTATAAAAATAACATTATTATGCAGTTTACAATTTAATCATCTGCAGTTATGCTACTCAGAGTAACAATGTATGGCATCAGCAAGACCCTGGTAGCTAATTACAAAGGCAGATTAAAATCTCATCCTTCAGACTCAGCTTTAGAAAGTTCCCAGACTTGAGCACCATTAAACTCTGAGATGCACTGATCTCAATGCATTTGATTAAAATACTTCTGAACCACAGAGAGCACAAACAGCGCATACAGACAGCCGAAACAGGCTTAATCCCTGGCACTGCATGTGGTCACTCCGACTCACTATAAGTGATCCCTGTGCACAGAGCCAGGAGAAAGGTCCAAGCAGCTAGTACATCCCAAAAACAAACACCCTGACATTTTAAGATGCCTATCAATGTTATTTTCTTAAACTATCTACTTTATGAAGCAATCAAAGAGATAGTATAAATACTTGCTCCCACTTTCTTCCATATGAGGCCATATGCCCAAGATGCCAGAAAATTAGTAAAATGCATAGGACCGATGCAGCTCAAATCCTACCCAAGAGCTATCCTCACTGTACCTGGACTGAATAAAAGGTTTGTTTTGAGAAAATTTATATTAAACCTGCACTTAAAAAATAAAAAGCATAAATATAAGTCTTACCTTGCTACATTTTAAACAGCCTGCTAGAAATTTCTTTATTTCCACGTCGTTTCCAGGTAAAAGTTTCAATGAGAGGTGTGTGAGATGCTTAAAAGGATTTGTCTCTACCACATTTAAAAAGGCAGGCGAGTTATCCAAAATTGCCGATGGAGACACCAACTGTAGCAAAAACCTTGAAAAGAAGAGTGTCAGGTTTGAACACATTTATGAACAGTGACCCAGAGGGTGAGGAAAGGAGGCGCAATGGGAACGTAGATGCAGATATGAAGGAAGTCCCCAAACGGCAAAATGGGAAAGACCAATGCAAGAGGGGAAATGGATGCACTGGGCAAGAAAACAGATCGACTGAAACAGCATCTATATATGCATGTCCAGGTCCATGAGATGCAAGTAAGAGGCACATAAAGGAGAGGCAACGAAGACAAAACCAAGGGAAGGGGGAGACTGCCCCAGGGATGGAGAACATGCCCCCATGCCCCGCACCCTCTGCACGGCCAGACCGTGGGCCTGGTGCTCCCCAGCAACACGGGGTGAGAGCAGAGTTGCAGTCCCGTATCGGGGTCTGGTCTCTGGGCCCCAAACACGCCTGCAGAGGCAGGTCCCTCAACACCCCCAGCAACTTTCTAAAGAGCAACTTCACTACAACCATGGAAGTAGGTAACAACTCCTGAAGTCCCTGAAAAATTGTTTTAAAAACTGACAATTTACAAATACAGACAAAAATCTGAGATGTAATTTGTATGAAATCTGAGAGTAATCACAGTCGAAATTGATGAGAAGCTCTCCTATACAGAATTATACCTAATAATATAGAAATAAAGAATTAGGAAATAATATTTATAGGTCCTAATGAAATTAACTGTTTCAAACAGCAATCGATGAAATCATTAGTCAAAGGGTTGGTAAACAATAATGATTGGATCGAGCATCACCACCAGATTAATACAAACATACACTAATCCAAAATCTTATTCTTCTCTTTTTCTAAGTTATTATTACAAACATGTTTGATATTGTGAAATATTTCAAGTGTGTCAAATGGCTTTTATATAAAAATTAAAAGGAGGGGCTGGAGCAATAGCATAGCGGGCAGGGCGTTTGCCTTGCACTCAGCTGACCCGGGTTTGATTCCCAGCATCCCATATGGTCCCCTGAGCACCGCCAGGGGTAATTCCTGAATGCAGAGCCAGGAGTAACCCCTGTGCATAGCCGGGTGTGACCCCCCCCAAAAAAAGAGCAAAAAATAAATAAAAATTAAAATTAAAAGGAAATATAAAAATTAAAGGAAGTATAAAATTATATTTTATGAAATATAAATATAAAAATATATAATATTTTATACAAAATTAAAAGGAAATATTTGGTTGGTTTTTACTGTAAGTTCTTAAAACCTGAGATTTAACATAGCCCTAGCCTCCATTTTTATGAATCAGTCTTTTCTATTCTTTATTGCAGGCGTTTGCCTTGCACGTGGCTGACCTAGGTTTGATCTCTGGCATCCTATATGGTCTCTGCTGACTACCAGTAGTAATTCCTGAATGCAGAGATAGGAGTAACCCCAGAGCATCACTAAGTGAATGTTTCTTAAAAAAATTTTTTTTTAAAAAAGGCATCTATTTTAAAGCTATTACTATCTTCTATACTTAACAGAAGATATAGAAGATATTCTGTCATCAACTTGGTAGTCAAAGGAGGGCTTGTCTTAAGAAAAGCTTAATAAATATTTCGCTCTCATGACACTTACCTTGGAATTTCTTTGGCGTATTCTTGAGTACACTGCTGAAGCAGATCAATAAATTTCTGTGGGAAAGCTAAGAAGTCCACCAGAAGGCCCTGCTGAAATTTTAAACTACACAGAGGACAAGAAAAAAGATTTTTTAAAAATTAAGTACTACATTTAATTATAATTCCATTATTGTATACATGATTGTTTTAATGTATAGTCATCTAATAATTACCAATTATAATAAAGAATTAAGCCAGAGAACTTTGATTTTAGTAGGTTTTATTCAGTTATAAAAAGAAAAACAGTAAATTTAGCTACAGCTCCAAATTTCTGACCTATCTCACGCAGAATTCTGGTAGCCCAGGAAACATTTATTTTTCAAATCAATGTGTGTTCCCCAAATATCTGAGTGTTCCTAATAGGTATTTCAAAAAGAACCCCGGGCCGCAGATGTGGTTCAGCAGAGAGACAAGTTGTGCCCTGGGTGAAGTCCTGGATTTGAGCCCTGACATTGCACAAAAGAGCCAACAAAACAAAGCAATACCACCAGATTCATTAAAACCTAGAAATCTAGGTTAAAAATAAAGAGCAGAAAAAGAAGTTTCGTTACCTCTGAAAGTCTTCCTCAGATATAACCAAGTTATACAGAAAAAATGGATCTGAATCATCAGTCAGACGGATAACTAAGTCCTAGAAGGGAAAAAAAAAGTTTTAATGTCTTTAGTAGAGCTGATTTTGAAGCACTTTCTTCCCTCTCGTAAGCTAAACCACGTACGAACATCAGTGCTTCTGTCTGAAATGACTTGCTTTCGTTGCCTCAGGGTTTTCGGGACAGGAGAGAAACACTGGCCGCTGAGAGCCACCTGCGGGGGTCTAGGACTGGTCTAAATGCTCCAAGGTCAAAGAGTGACAGAGCCCCAAAGGGGAGGGTGCTTGCTTTGCACACAGCCAGCTCGGGTTTGATCCCCAGGATCCCATATGGTCCCCCCAACACCACCAGGGGTAACTGTAGGATTACATAGCTTCAGGTAGTTTAGGTTTATTGGGTTACTCCCATCACAGTGCTCCCATTCCTGTGTTTATTTGTAGCTTCTTTCTTAGTGTTCTGTTGACTTGTAAGTAATGTTTTTCTCTTCTCCTTGAGTCCTTTGCATAGTTTTTCAGAGCAAGTCCTTTTTGTATGGACAAAGAAAGACATTTAATTGGCTTTGAATATTATTAATTCCCGGGCATCTGCTTTCTTGACTGTAGCCTTGGTTGCCCTCAGTTCCTTGCCCTCTAAAAGGCAGGGTCCTTGAAGTATAGTAATTTTGTACATCAAGACTATAAACTTTAATATTATTGTAACTACCTAAACTATAAATAAAAATATATTTCAACCCTTCCCTAAAAAAATAAAAAAATAAAAGGCAGGGTCCCAACGGGGGACGAGACGGACCCAGGGCAAGCGGTAAGTTATGTGCTACCCTGGCATCGAGATGGGCCTGGCCAAAGTGCCTCATTCTTAACTATACGTTAAGAGTCTGATCATGGACAAGTGCTGTCATGATCTTAAAGTAAAGACGAGACTAGGACTCTGCTAGGGATAGGAAAGACTAATCTGGCCTGAGCACTGTAGTCTGAGATTGAGATGGCCCCAGGAGAGCAATTCTAAAAGCTTAATGCATCTCTTGCTATGCCCATACAAAACGATTAATATTATGAATGCTTATAGGTTTGTTGGACAAGGAGAGGAGAAACACAACCATGTGATTTCATCATTGATGGGTCCTGCTGAAAGAGTATCTGTCCTAGAGAACAGGTGTTCTGCTATTGTTATTGAACCTTTTAAGCTTGAATTGTTACATAGTAGATTCCAGGCTCTGGCCCAGCCAGGTCTTTGGGCTGTAGTTTTCAGGTGCTGACTAGTTTGTAATTGACAATGTAGATTTCATGTGGCAGCCCAGCCCAGTCTTTGGTATGTAAATCCAAGTGCTTTTCAGCCCAAGGAAGGCTCCGTTTTGGTTTTATATCTTCTTTCCGGAGGCCTAGATTACTGGCCTGCAGATACAAGAGAATAATGTTGCCTCAATGTTCTTCCTGTAAGATCTTTTGGTGCCTTTGGTAACTGTCAATGTATTGCGCCATGAGGAGAGAGAGAGAGAGAGAGAGAGAGAGAGAGAGAGAGAGAGAGAGAGAGAGAGAGAGAGAGAGAGGGAGAGAGAGGGAGAGAGAGGGGGGGGGGGAGAGAGAGAGAGAGAGAGAGAGAAAGGGAGAGAGAGAGGGGGGGGAGAGAGAGAGAGAGAGAGAAAGGGAGAGAGAGAGGGGGGGAGAGAGAGAGAGAGAGAGAGAGAGAGAGGGAGGGAGAGAGAGAGAGAGAGAGAGAGAGAGGGGGAGAGAGAGAGAGAGAGGAGAGAGAGAGAGAGAGAGAGAGAGAGAGAGAGAGAGAGAGAGAGAGAGAGAGAGAGAGAGAGAGAGAGAAACTAGAGAAGGAATCGGAGTAGATCCGCAGAGGGGCCGGAGCCGGGAGTGCGGGAGATGGAAGTTTAAAGATTGAATAAACAGTAACAAGACAGCAACCAGCTGGGTTCTGGTCCTTCCTTCGCCTTTGCTTGACCATTGGCTGTCCTGATCCAGTCCTCGGCGAGCTTTAGTTTTTTAACAGGTAACTCCTGAGTGTTGTCAGAAGTAACCCCTGAGCATTGCTTTCCCCCCCACACCACCACCAGTAAAAGGAACATCATCTGATGAGAGGCTTAGGAAAAATGGGCTCAGTCCTTGCTACCAAGACAAAAATACTCTACCAATGTCATGTCTTATCTTATCTGATCCAGCTGGCATTGTGAAAGTGGCATATCCAACAGGGGAATGACAACTAACCACCTGCCCTAGAAAACAAAGGAACATTTGTCTCTCTGGCAGAGGACAGGGATATCAGGTGACAAACTGCCAGGGCTCCACCCTAAGGGCCTATTCTCTCCTATTCCAAAGGGGGACCCCATCTGTTTTCAGTTTCAAATTAAGTTAAGCACTTTTCACAAAAACCACTTTCCAGGCAGTCACATTTATAGCAACTGATCTTCATGGCAGTGAAAGCTTATTAAAAGTACAGACTCATGTAGAAAACACGGGTTTAAGACACTCAGGCACAGCAAAAAGAGAGTGGAGGATTAGCAAAGAATTCAGCATTCAAGTAAGAGGAAGTTTCCACTTTGAAATAAAATCTTGTGGTCACGGATGAACTGCTAGGATCCTAGAAATATCTGATTCACATACAGTAGAACTAGAAAATCAAGAACGACGAGCTCACAGGTCAGACATTTTTATAACCTCTATCCTGGAAAATTAGCAATCTGGTATTTGTTCAGAATGCCCAGCTCTTAAAGCAGATCCTATTTAAGTCCTTCCTGAGACTCACCCCAATATGCTACTAATAACTGTGAGGTCTGATCTTTTTGAAAGCGGTAACAGAAAAAGCATGCTGTATGTCTTACCTCTCCAATCTCTCGCCTCATCATTACTGAGCCATGATAGTGGAAAATCAAACAGAATGTTCTATGCTCTCCTTTTGAGGTGGGTCTGGGAAGACTTGGGCCATACCCAGCGGCAGTCAGGACCTGATCCTGGCTCTGCTTAAGGGTCACTCTGGCAATACTCAGAGGAACATGTGCAATGCCGGGGTCAAATGGATGCTTAGTGCAGGAAAAATGCTTCACCTCCATACTATCTCTTTGGCCCAAAAATCAGATCAGATGTTCTATCCTCTTTTCAAAGGGCAACATAAAAGATTTAAAAACATAACACCAGGGTGGCGGGAGGGATCCTGGGAACAGTGGTAGTGGAGAATGGCACGGGTGGAGAAATGCATACCCAAACATTGTATGACCGAAATGTAATCACACAAGTTTGTAAGTCTGTACCTGTATCTCATAGTGATTCGATGTATTCTAGCAAATTTTAAGTGCACTGAGTAAACTTAAGAAAAGCCTATTCTTAAAAAAAAAAAAAGCCTATTATTGTATGCCTTAGAATTCTATGACATATACAAAATAACTTTATCATCCCACTGGATTCTACTACCCCAGACTTGCACATTACACAAAAATCCCAGAATTTAAAACCAAGATGGTCTGACAGATCTCATATTTTTCAAGCACAAAAACAATTAAAATATACATCGAATGCCATGATTTCAAGGGCAGAGTAATACCGACCTTTCTGTGAACTGGACTGGAAACTGACTGTAGCTCAATGCTCACTCTCACACTTACTCTCCTGGTGAAAGAGAGAAACATCTATCAGACACATCAAAGGAATGATTACTGTCATTCATATTAGCTACAGCTTCCACGTGGAGAGGGGGGGAGAGAGAGAGAGAGAGAGAGAAGGGCCGCGTGCACACTGTGCGGGCAGAAGCCCTGGTCTGTGTTTGCTGTCGTTAACTCTGGGAGGGGCTGTTGCTCAGGACCCACCTGGCCATGGTCAGGAACTACTCCAGAGAGTGCTCAGAGGATCACAGAGCTCCAGCCCTTCACTATCTCTCTGGCCCTGGGAGACCTAGTGATGCCATCCCACATGGAATCCTGAGTGACTCCCGAGCACTGAGCCACTGGTGCTCCCTGGCGTAAGAAGAGACTGCTTACAAAAACACACCGGAGGGCCAGAGCAATAGCACAGCGGGTAGGGTGTCTGCCTTGCATGTGGCCAACCTGGGTTCAATCCCCCGCATCCCATATGGTCCCCCAAGCACTGTCAGGAGTGATTCCTGAGTACAGAGCCAGGAATAACCCCTGAGCATCGCTGGGTGTGACCCGAAAAGCAAAAAAAAAAAGAAAGAAAAAACACACTGGATTCTAAGATTGCCTTCTTGGCCTACTAGTAAACAATCAGATTTTTCTCCTCATTGTAAAATGAGGTTTTAAGAGTTAAGTGGGATAAAATGATGTGAAAAGGGGCTGGAGCGATAGCAGAGCGGGTAGGGCGTTTGCCTTGCACACGGCCGACCCGGGTTCCATTCCCAGCATCCCATATGGTCCCCTGAGCAGCACCAGGGATAATTCCTGAGTGCAGAGCCAGGAGTAACCCCTGTGCAGAGCCAGGTGTGACCCAAAAAGCAAAAAGAAAAAAAAATGATGCGAAAAGCCTAGTAGCATCCTGTTACATAATTCACTGCCCTGATTCTAAGACAGCACCTATGGAAAAACTCAACCATCAATTTGATATGCAATTTATCTGAAAAAAAAAATAAATATTTATTATTTTTGCAGTGGTTAGAATCAAGGAATTAATGAAAACATTCTCTATCCTTGGGCATACAGGAAATGTATTTTTTTTTTCAGATTTACAAACTACAACTCCTCAACATGTTCTCTAAGACAGAGCCATAAAAATGTACTGAAAAAGTTTATCATCTATCATCGAGCAATTCTAAATCAATGTTTTTCGACCTTTCTTTCTGCCTACGGTCCCTTTCCAACCGTGTTCCATCCTGCACTCCGCTTCTTCTCCCAGTCCTGTGCTGTGACCTCCCCCCAACCATCTACACGATTTTCACCTGTGGCCACTCGGAATATCCTGGTGGCTACACCTGGCTGACCAATGCTGCTCTAAATCACGAGACAGATTACAGCTTTTACATTCTTTTCTACATCTTTAGAATCCAGTATCTAAAGTATTAATAAAAACTGAGGAAAAAATTGTTTAAATAATTCAGGAATAAAAGTAAAAACTGGAGTTAAAAAAATTACCAAGTAACTCTCAAACTTTTTAAATTAGAATTAAGTAACAAGTCAGAGAGACAGTACTGCAGGTTGGCTGCTTGCCCTGCATGTGGCCGACCTGGGTCCCACCCCCCACCCCCCACACAGTCCTCTAAGCCGGCCAGGAGTAATCCCTAAGCACCACTGGGTGTACCTCCCTTGCACCCTCCCAAAATTAATAACAGCCTACCTACTGTGTAGGGAAAGAAAATTAACAAACAGTATTTATTGCAAAAAATGTTTTGATGGGGGAAGGACACCCCTGTAGAGTTGAGGACTTCCTCATGGTTCTGCCATTAGGGACACTCCTGGCAATGCTCAGGAAGCCGCATCGGACACCAGGGACGGAAACCAAGTTTGCAGCCTGCAGGCAAGAGTCCTACCTGCTGTACTCTGTCTCTTCAGGTCTGAGAATTTGTTCAATTTAAGTTATTCTTTTCATGACAGTTTTTCCTTTTGTCTTTTTTTATTAGGGGCCATGCCAGCAAAGCCGATCCTACAGGGAGCACTGATGGTGTAGGGTTCATCCCAGGGCCATCTATTTGAAACCTCTCCCGAATTCTACTACTATCATGCTAGAGAAATTTGAAAATTGGAGACGTAGCAATTACATGTTGACAGAAAAACCTGGAAATAGTAATCAATGAAAGCTAAAATAAATTGCTTAGACAGTTTTTCATGTTATATGTTTTAAAACATGTCATTTTGAGGGCCAGAAAGACTGCACAGGGATTATGGCCTTCCACATGACCACCACCCGTTCAATCTCCAGCACCACCGGCAGTGACGAGAACACAAAGCCAGGAGCAAATTCTGGGTACGACCAGGAGAGATCCAAACAGTTCCCCCCCCCCCCCCCCGATAAATAAAACACGTCAATTTGGGGCAGGAGAGACAGCTCAAAGGGCTGGGGTGCAAGCAAAGCATTAGGGACCCTTGGGGGGAGGGGTACCTGACACTGCTGAATGTGGCCCCCAAACCAAACAAAAACCAACCCCAAGAGAAATTGTTTTAGCTCTTTTGAACATAAATTTGAATACTAAATTGTTGGATATTAACCCTGTTAGGCTTCATCAGTGATTTGCCCCTTTTTCTCCTTCCAAAGACGCTTACATGCTCTTGCTAGCATCCCTATTTTAGTTCGGGTTTATCTTGAACCTTTCCTTGGTGTTTTACCTCTCATTGTCTCAGTTCACCAAGTCAGTCAAACTTTTTGGTAATTCTGAACTTTGCATTTTTACTGCTTTGTATTTGAAATGCTGTGTATTTGTGCCTGCTTTTCTATCTTCCCCATAGCCTTTTAATGTTTTACTATAAAGCACTGTTCTTTGGTTAAACACAGAAAGACGGTTAATGCTATGCTCTTAGTATTTGGGAGTTGACTGGCTCTGAAATATATCTACTCCTGGGAACTGGTCATAATTATTTGACTCGGGCTTCAGTTGCTGTAGATCCTAGCACCCCAAAAAGGAGGTGTAGGACTGGGATGGACCCGGGGCAAGTGGCAAAGCTATGCTGGCATCGAAATGGGACAGTCTAGAAAGCATAAATGCATGGTCTTGACGCAAGCTGTTATGACTTAAGAGACAGGACCCCCATGGAAAGGACAAGCTGAACTGGCCTGAGGGCTTAGTCTAGGATTTACAGTAAAAGCCTTGCTTGCTCCCAGAGCCCAGAGAACTAAGTGTTGGGATCTTTGTCTCTTACTGCCTTTATCCAAAAAACTGCAAGTACTGGCAAGAAGCAAATTTAATTGTTTAACATATACAACTAGAAGGAGAGACAAAAGCAATGTAGATGTCCCTGGGAGACAGAGCTTCTCCTGGAGTTAATCTCCCCAAGAAAACTGCCTCTGCCAAATGTTTTGCCTTAATCTCAAGAGACTTGCCTCGCCAACTGTTTTATCTCTGTAAGTGATCAGCCACACCTATGTCCTTACCTCAGGCCCTCAGATGTTCTCTAAGGATGCTAGCAGCTCTGCACTAAACCGGCCATTCTCACCATCAGGCTGTGGCCCCCCTTCTCTCTGTCTCTCTGCTGGGGAGGCCTGGGAAGGGTGGGAGGCGGCTCTTGGCCACCAAACAGCACGCACAGCACCCACATATTTTGTGAACTCACTAAATCGTAGATTTTATACCAAGTTACCAAAATTTGCCTTTATAATTTAAAAAATAAACAAGCTGGGGCCAAAGTGATAGTACAGCAAGTAGAACACTTGCCTTGCATGTGGCCAACCCAGGTTCAATCACTGGTAGCACTTATGGTCCCCCAACCCCCACCAGTAATTAATCCTGATGCAGAGCCAGGAATCAGTCCTGAGCACTGCCAGGTGTAGCCCATAAACAAACAAACAAACACAACACAAAAAAGCCTTAAAAAATAATTTTTAAAAATAAACAAGCAGCACTAGTGAATAGCACGAGAAAATTATCTTTTTTTTAAAAAAAATATGCTTCTGGTGACGGGATGGTGTTTGAATATTGTATAACTGAGACATAAACCTGAACACTTTGTAACTTTCCACATGGTGATATAATAAAAATTAAAAAAAAAAAAAGATGCTTGGTTTCTATTTTTCTAGCATATAGAATATGAGTCCTGTTGCTCTTTATGGTCCGGGGGCCACATTCCCCAGTGCTCTGGGTTTACTCCTGCCTCTGTGTCCCAGGGTCGCTGCTGGTGGTGCTCAGAGGCCATATGCAGTGTCAGGGGTCAGATAAAGGTCGGCCATGAGCAAAGCAAGCACCTTAACCCCCCCCCCCCCAACCTGTGACTCGGATTAGATAACAACTTCAACTTCACTGAATCATTCTTTGGAGGAAAGGGCTTCCATTTTGTAAAATTAGTGGATTGAATTAGGTCTGTCAGGTCTTTTCTGATAAAGTTATCACAGAATTTTCACGTTTTGGATTTTTTTCCACTCATAATTCCACAATAAGGTATGGTGATTTCATTTGAAAAGACTTGTCAGGCCTGAAACCTGGCATTGTCTGCAGACCACGTGGTGCCCAGGATCACACCTGGGATCCAGCATGCTAGGATGCAGGGACTGAACCCGGGTCAGCCACGTGCAGTGCAACCGCCCTACCCGCTGTGCTATCACTCCAGCCCCCTGGCCTCCACATTTTCTTTTTTTTTTTGGCCTCTACATTTTCTAATACAATTTTTCTCCATCTCATTACATCTTCTCTTCCTGAAGCATAATTTCATCCTTTTTTATTCCTCAGCCTTTTTTTTTTTTGGTTTTTGGGTGACATCTGGTGATGCACAGGGGTTACTCCTGGCTCATGCACTCAGGAATTACTCCTGGCAGTGCTCAGGGGACCATATGGGATGCTGGGAATCAAACCCTGGTCGGCCACATGCAAAGCAAACACCCTACCCACTGTGCTATCACTCCAGCCCCTAATAAAGTATTCTTAACAGAATATTAGAACTTTGTAACAATAATCTTCCAATAATAATAAAAATTCTTTTTTATTCTTTTATTTTCTATGTCCTTTTATTTCTATATTCTTTTTATACATAGCAAGAATATTTTATATATTTCTATTTTTATGTAGAATATATATTTTATAGAATAGATTATATATTTTATATATAGAAAGAATACTTCTATATTCTTTTATTACAATGATACACTGTCATTGTCATCCTGTTGCTCATTGATTTGTTCAAGCGGGCATCAGTAATGTCTCTCATTAAGAGACTTATTGTTACTGTTTTTGGTATATCCAATACGCACGGGTAGCTTGCCAGGCTCTGTCGAGAGCCCTCGGTAGCTTGCCGAGCTCTCCGAGAGGGGCGGAGAAATCGAACTCGGGTCAGCCACATGAAAGGCGAACGCCCAACCGCTGTGCTATTTAGTATAGCTCAGACTTTTTTCTTTCCCCTTTTTCCTTCCTCTCTGCCAGACAGCAAACCTTCAGTATCATAGTCTAAATGACTATGCATTAGACGTTGAAAGAACCATAGATTAAATCTAATACTCATACTAAACTTCAAAAATCCCACCCAGATATAGCTTACAGAAAAATCTGAGCTTTCAAGGAACATGTGATCTAAAATCATAAATATTATCTCTGCTATAATGGTTAATGTCATAAGAACAATAAAAATCAATTCAATGGAACAGAGAGATAGTACGGTGAGTTCAGAAGCTTGCCTTGCGAGCTGCTGATGCTGGTCCAATCCCCAACACCACATATGGTCCCCCAGATCCGCCAGGAATGACCCCTGAGCACAGAGCCAGGAATAAGCCCTGAGCACAGCTAGACTAGCCCCTAAGCCCCAAAATACATAATAACCCCCAAATCAATAAAAGCTCAATTTAAGGGGCTAGAACGATAGCAGAGTGGGTAGGGCATTTGCCTTGCACTCGGTAGACCCGGGTTCAATTCCCAGCATCCCGTATGGTCCCCTGAGCACCGCTAAGAATAATTTGAGTGCAGAGCCAGAATAACCCCTGTGCATCGCAGGGTGTGACCCAAAAAGGAAAAAAAAAAAAAAAACAACTCAATTTAAAAGGCTAGTTGTTAGAACCAGAACTAAGTTCAATGATATGGCCCATGATTTGCATGACTGAGACTCTGGGCCTGAGTCTGGCATCCCACCAAAATAAAATTCTTTCTCAAAACAGAGGTCACACTCTGGACAATGCATGACTCGACATGGAATCCGCCCTGTTAGTTACATGTGGCATTCACACAGCAGACTCAAGCCTACCTGTCACCTAGGAGCCATGGTCCGAAACCCAACCCAAACAATCGAGGCTACTCTAAGCCAGGTGCTGTACCGGGTGCTAGGGAGACAAACAGAAATAAACATGGTCTAGGTCCTCAAATGAAGATGAAATGGCTTGCCCCGGATTTGCTTTGAACTGAATTTCAGGGCTTCAAGAGAAGGCCAGGAAGCAGTACTAACACTTCCTGAGTGTCTACACTACTGTGTACTGCCACGGAGGATACACGGAAGTTTCCACCTAACTAAAATCTTAATATTCTCTCCAACACACAAAGGAAGAACCTGAGACTACAAACTTGGTTAAAGTGACACTGCAGGTCACTGCAAAGGATACTAAGTATCCTGTGAGACTGGGGGAGAGGAGTTTAGGTAACAAAAGTGATTCAGCCAGCTGGTGTCCACCACAGGCTGTAACACTGCCTCTAGAGAGAAGACTTGGAGCGTTATCAGTCTCAACTAAATGTCCTTCTTCTCTCTGGCTTGAGTACAACTTCATGCAGCACTTATATTTCATTCATAATAGTATTTAGTGAATGCTAATTATGTTGCAGGCACTGTTCTCAACATTTTATATGTAAAAACTTATGTACATAATCCAGTGAAGTGAATACTTGCATCTTTCGTTCAATTTTTTTTTTTCTTTTTGGGCCACACCTGGCAATGCACAAGGGTTACTCCTGGCTCTGCACTCAGGAATCTCTCCTGGTGGTGCTTAGGGGACCATATGGGATGCTGGGAATCGAACCCGGGTCGGTCGAGTGCAAGACAAACGCCCTACCCGCTGTGCTATTGCTCCAGCCCCATCGTTCATTAATTTTAAAATGCAGCAAAGAAGATTTTAAAAAGGGGACAAAATCACACTAAGTGGCAGAACTGGGGCTGAAACATAATCTGGTCTCAAAGCCTAAACTTCTGAACTGTACTACAGTGCCTCTCCGTGATTTTGTCCCGCCCTATTAAAGTGGAAATTCTTTGAGGGCCAAAATAACTGACCTTTCTTTAGCTGGTAGAGAGGTGAGTAAGAAAGAAATGATATAGTTTTAGCAACCAGGACAGTTTCTCGTAAATAAGCATTTAAAGGCCTGCACTGGCCTTGAGTAGTTAATTCAACAGTATGAACTGCTTTTCCTACAGATCAGGGATCAGCAACTGTTTCAGTAAAGGGCCGGAAAATACATATTTTAGGCTCAGCAGGTTATAAAGCTTCTGTTGTGATTTCTCACCTTTACTCTTGTAGTTCTATAGCAGCTATAAACGACTCTTAAATAAACGTGGCTGTATTCCAATAAAGCTTTGCTGACAAGCATAAGCAGTGATATAAGACTCTGATTTGCAGACCTGGGCTTACGTGACAGACTCACGAACAGACCACCGGGCGAGCGTGAGCAGTAGGACATGTTATGCATAAACTAGACCCTGAATTAAAGACTATTCCGGCCCAAAATCAAAACAAAAAGGCAAGAAGTATATGAAAGGCTGAGGAACAGGGACTGGAGTGATAGCACAGCGGGTAGGGCATTTGCCTTGCATTCGGCCGACCTGGGTTCGATTCCCAGCATTCCATATGGTCCCCTGAGCACTGCCAGGAGTTAATTCCCGAGTGCAGAGCCAGGAGTAACCCCTGAGCATCGCCGGGTGTGTCCCAAAAAGCAAAAAGCAAAAAAAAAAAAAAAAAAGACTAAGGAATAAAAAAAGATGAAATTATGCTTCAGGAAGAGAAGATGTAATAAAAGTCGTATTAAAAGAGAAAAGTCCTATTAAAAAATGTAGAGGCCAGGGGGCTGGAGTGATAGCACAGTGGGTATGGCGTTTGCCTTGCATGTGGCTGACCCAGGTTCAATCCCTAGCATTCCATATGGTCCCCGGAGCACGACCAGGAGTAATTCCTGAGTGCAGAGCCAGGAGTTAACTCCTGAGCATCTCCAGGTGTGACTCAAAAAGAAAAAAAGAAGCCCAGCAAGATAGTTGTATGCACAGAGTTCATGCTTTGCATGCAGGCGGTCCAACTTTTAGCCCCCAAAATGCATGATTCCTGCAAGCACCTTTGGGACCCTCCCATCAGCCAGTACGGGAAAAGCCAGCAATGCATAGAGCAGGAAAGCCCCCACAAGCACCACCAGATGTGGTGGCAAAAACAAACAAAATGAAGAAATTCATTTTATAGAAATGTTATTTCTAACCTAACTGATCTAAAATAGTCTCCTTGATATTTCATCAGTATAAAGATCATTGAGCGGTCGGGGAGCTAGCTCCACAATCAGGGGCCTGAGTAGTATCCGGTCAGTCAGGTGTGGCTGTTGCATGGCCTGGCTGACACAGGAAGAGCGTGCTCAGTGATGGCCTTGCCAGACACACCAACATCTGTGGATCAGGGTTTGGAGAATGGGCAACTCCCCGATCAAGGGCAGGGTCCCGGGACAAGGCATTCTGCTCAGAGCCTGGCTGTTCTGAAAGGGAGCAGGTGGGCAGAGTCCAGTGCCCACGGGCACAGCCCTGGGTTCAGGAGCACCTGATCTGTGAGTACAAGGCCCAAATTCAAGTCTCCTACCAGAAGCCCTCCTCCACAAAGCGGCCCCACACCGGGCCCTACACAGACTGTCTGATCCTGTATTTTGATGGGGCTGCAGGGGGCTGGGCACCACTCAGGAAGATGTCCTCACCCCAAAATTTATTGAAATATTTTGTTCTCTTTAATTCGATAGGACTGGAGCAGTAACACAGTGCATTTGCCTGGCACACGGCCGACCCGGGTTCGATTCTTCCGTCCCTCTGGGAGAGCCTGGCAAGTTACAGAGTGTCTCTGCCACACAGCAGAGCCTGGCAAACTACCCGTGGCATATTCAATATGCCAAAAACAGTAACAAGTCTCACAATGGAGACGTTACTGGTGCCCGCTCAAGCAAATCGATGAACATCAGGACAACAGTGCTACAGTGCTGCAGTGCTTAGTTCTATAGGAAATCTCAAAATTCAAAGTCCACTTCAGTCTTAAGCATTTCAGTCTTAAGCACACGATTTCCGTTAGTTTTAGTCCCAGTGCAACCATGCAATAATCCTCTGGGTCAAAGAAAGGCAAATGGAACCACCACGCCCACCAGTTAGTTTTGGTGCCAGCCCAATGACTCTGAACCTAACTTTGAGTTATTTGTTCTCCATTACAAGTCACATGATAAATTAGTGTCTTCATTTTCATGCCACAATTCCACACCAGGTGGCTTTCAAGCACTTTTCACACTTGACCCTCATACCAACTGTATATGTGGGTTGTAGGCCTGTTATGTCTGCTTTACAAAGGAAGAAACTTAACAGGTTGGATGAATTCAGAAAAAAAATTCAAAGCTGATTTGAAGTCAGATATCTCGACTTGTGCCCCAACATCATCACCACTACCTCAATCAAAGCTACAAGTGCGCATCTGTCTGTGGGGCTGGCTGGAGGGCGCCCCACCCGCCAGTCTGCAAATCCCACAAAGGCCCATTTCCCAACATAATGCACCGTGTTCTGTTAAGTTTGTCTGGATCATGGCATGCAAACTTGGACGTGTAGAATTTTATTGCGACTTTAGTGTGCATATTTGAACTTTTTAACATTTAATGTCGGTGGCAAAGAGAATTTGAGCTTCTGTTAATTTTGTAGGTCTACAGCTGAACCACTAATAGCAATCATAACGAAGATTTCCATTTGTCTAAGAATTAGAAGTCTGGGGCCGGAGCAGGGCGTTTGCCTTGCACGCCAGCGACCTGGGTTTGATCCCCAGCATCCCATATGGTCCCCCAAGCACCACCAGGAGTAATTCCTGAGTGCATGAGCCAGGAGTAACCTCAGAGCATCGCTTGGATGTGACCCAAAAAGGAAAAAAAAAGAACTAGGAAGTCTTTTCATAGCATCACTGGACATACTCCAGTACACAGATTCCCTCGCTTGATTTAGATATAGCCCGTATTTCGGCATATCTAAATCATTGAAGCCACGTCACACTTATTGGACTTTCTGAAAATAAGTGACAAAAGCCAAAAAAAGAAAAAATTGTACAGGCTCTTCCTGCCATCCGATGCCCCGCAGGCGTCTTGTGCAAAGAGGCGGTAATTGTGGGTCGACCGGCGGATGAACGGAATCCCTGGGCATCCCCTACCGCACATCCCCGGCTCATTCGGGGCAAGCCCCGCGCACGGGCGGCAGCGCGCCGCGAAACCGGCTTTCTCTGGCAAACGTCCAAACGGCTCCGGGGCCCCGCGCTCGGGCGGCGGGGAGGGGCCGCGCCCCGCGGGGCGCGCGAGCCCCCCGCGCGCCGCCCCCACCCCCGGCGACCCCTCGGGGTCACGGTGCGGGTCGGCCGGGCCCGCGGCCGCCGCCATCTTCCCGGGCCCGCCCCCAACCGCCGGCCGCGGGGCCGGAGCGCGCCTCTCACCTCTCCTCGCACTCCTTGCACTTCACCAGCAGCGGGACCGGCTGCTGGAACAGAACCTGGCTCATGTTGGGCCGCGGCTCCGGCGGGGGTGCCCGGGAGACGCAGCAGCCGACAAGCGAGCCGCGGGTGGCCCCGTTTGAGTTTGGCGCCCGGCTTCCGCGGAGGAGGCGGGGCCAGAGAAACGGAGGGAAGGCGGGTGAGGTTTGGCCTTGCCGGCCACCGTCCGCCACTTCCGGCCCGGCGGAAGCTGGGCGGGCGATTCCGGGCTTCAGCTACGTGGCGGAGGGGGCGCGGGGCACCGGGGCGGCCATGTTTTTTAAGGGCAAGAGGCCCCGGGGAAACCGGCCGCTTTTCCCTGCCGGGGACCCCGAGTTATGGCAGCTTCCGAGCCGCCGCCACGCGCCACCGCGGGTCGATGCGGGTACTTCGTGGAGAAGAAGAAGAGGTTTTGCAGGATGGTGGTGGCGGCGGGGAAAAAGTTCTGCGGGGAACACGCCGGCGCCGCCGAGGTCGGGAACCGCGCGGCCTTTGCGGGGTCGGGCGGGCCCGCGCCCCTCCGCCTGGCCCGGGGAGTCGGGGGCGTGGAGGGGGTCGGCGCCGGGGACGCCCTCACTGCGACTCTGCGGGGAAACGGGGCGGGGAGGAAGTTGGCCCCGGTGCTCCTTGGGGCTGGAGAGAGTGCTCCGGGACAGCCTTCCCCGCCCGTGCTCCGTCCCCGCACCGCTTGGGCCCCCTGAGCACGCCGGGGTGACGACCCCCGGGCGAGCTTTGGGGAAGCAGGTGCCATGCGAGAGGGTGCGAAGGCACGTCAGGGTGGGCCTTCCCGGATTGCATGGTTGAGGCTGGGAAACACGCGGTTCGGTCCGGTTGTCGGGCGTGTCCCGGCCCTGTCCCGGCGGCGCCTGCACTGTCCTGGAGGTCTGTTCACTCGGAACGCGCAGGCCCCGGGACGACCAGCAGCGGGGGTGACCGAGGAAGGGGGGAATGCGTGTAGGAAGTCAGCGGGGAAAGAGCAGTGCACGTGCATCTGTTTCCGAGTTTCTGTCCGCTGGGTGACTGTTTCCTGCAGAAGGTATTCTTGGGGTCCCCGGACGGACCGCATCCCAGGGCCCGCGACCTGCTGCAGATTTTTTGCCTGCAGTCTGCCCAGAGATCGGCGCCCCAAGGAGCATCTGCGGGGAGGCAGAAGACCTGTGGTCTAGGGGAGATCTTTGCAGCGCCCTCACACTCGTGCCCGCTGGTCTTAGGGGGGTCGTGGGCCCAGGCGCCACTGAGGCATGAGACTCTGATGGAGAAGTTTCTTGTCTGTTCCAAGACGGAGAAAACTAGACATCTAGGAGGTGACCCCGGTTTGTGGCAGCCCCAGGGGACTAATCCCCACATCCTGACTGCCCCCGCAGAGCAGTGACATGATGTTGTAGGTCCAGGGAGGAGAGAGGAAGAAGGATTGACAGGCTGGAGCCTGAGAAACACCAGATGCCACACTTCCCCTGACTACAGTCTTTTCAGTTGTGGGCCTCCTGCTAGATCCAAGTTATGATGTAATTGTGTGCCACGTCCATCTTACTTTCTTTTCTGTTTTGGTGGGGGTGCTCCCCATCAGTGTTCTGGGACCCCTGCCAGCATGCTGGACCACCAGAGTCACATGTAGGATGCAGGGGCCATGTGATCTTTCCTGGCCCCCCATTTTTTCTTAACAGCTGAGACACCTGTGCTCATTTTCACCCCATGATTCCCAGCTGGAGGTGATTTTTGCCTCCCAGAAGACTAGGCGGTATCTGGAGGGGTTTTGCAGACTCGAACACTTACACTTTCCAGGGCCCAGAGAGCTCGCTCAGTGGGTTCAGTACAAGCTTTCTGTGCAGGTGTCACGAACCCCAGCACCACGGAGGCCCCGACACCAGCAGGAGCACCTCTGAACATTGAGCATGGAGCTGTCCAAAAGGAAAAAAATTAATTAAAAATGGTTTGAAAAGAGTGTACTTAGAATCTCAGGGCCACTCACCAGAGACACCGCTAGCCCGTCCTCACTGTACATCAGAGCCCCTCCCACAAAAGAATCATGAATCATTAGACCCAACTGACAATAGTGGCAAGGTTGAGAAACCGTGTTTCTAAACTCAATTACGGAACCTTGAAATTTTGCACAGTGGTTCTGCTTTGGGGGATCAGAATAGTGCTCAGGGATTACTCCTGGTGGGACCCCCGGGGGCCATACATGGTACTCTTGACCTGACCCAGGTTAGCAGCATGCAAGGCCAGCACTATGCAGATCAGCTACCCAGCACGCTGTACTAAAGGGTCAATTTGTAAAGTCAGCAGATAAGAAAAAGCAATGTCATTGCCAAAAAAGAAAAGAAAGTGACTTAGCTTTCCTATGTCCTTCAGTGTACTTAGATTTGTTACTATGATATTCGGTGTACTAAGTTCAGTTACTATGCTTGGAGGCAGATCAAAACTACAATAAAATGAAAAAAGGGACACCCGACTTTCACCCTCTATATAGCTAGCACTGTGGCAAGCACTTTTAACTTTAGTTCATTTAATTTTCACAAAACTCAGGCAAGACACACGATTTTTTCTTTCAGAAGAGGCAGTAAGTCTTAGAATTAGGAACTACTAGATAAAATTGAGTGCCATGGGCTGGGGACACAGCTGAAAGGACTGGACATATGCTTTGCATGCAGTGGCCTGGGGTCAATCCCTGACTGCAAGGTCATCCTTAATTGCTGAGCTAGGAGTAGACCCTGAGCATCACCGGATAATGCCTGACCCCCTCTCGAAACAGAAAAACAAGGTCATACTGAGGAAATCTTACTGATCTGTGGTCTTAACTGTTATCTAATATTGTTGCATTCAGATTAATATAAATATTGAATAGACTTGCCAACTATTAATTTTCATTTTTCCTGGAGCATGTAGCAAAGTCTATGTGACTTAGAGCTAATCAGGATTTGATTTGGCTTTACTGGAAAGTTGCAAAGCCATTAAATCTGGCCACATACTGATCCTTAAAGTGCCATATTTCACTGTTTCTCAGACACTCCCCACATTTAAAAAAATTTTTTTACTTTATAAGTTAGTTCAGAATATTTGATTACATTTAATATTCAAACACCAATCAGGGTGGAGCCATAGCACAGGGGTTAGGCTGCCTTGCACGCGGCCAACCCGGGTTTGAATCCCAGTATCCCATATGGTCCCCTGAGCACCGCCTGGAGTAATTCCTGAGTGCAGAGCCAGGAGTAACCCCTGTGCATAACCAGGTGTGACCCAAAAAGGGAAAAAAAAGCAACAAAACACCAATCCCAGCACCATTACACATTCCCACCGCCAAATTCAGGATGTTCCATCCCAAGCCCCAAACCCTGTCCCAAAGCACAACCAAAAGAGTATATTTTGTACTGTCTGTTATGAAGAAAAGAACTGCTGAACATGCTTACAAAGAGCTGTTCATATAGGAAGCAGTGTGAAGATTGTTCTATTTTGGCAGGAGCCATTAAGACATTCTACAGGATATCACTAACATGTTAAAGTTTGGGTGATGTGAGCCTTGGTATGTATATATATATATATATATATATATATATATCTGAAAATATGCACATATCTATGTATTTCCCTCTATGATTTGTTGCCTACTATCTGAACCCGATCAAATATGGTGTGGTAATTATGAAGAATGGGTAAGGATGTGTCTTGCGGCCGTGCAGTCCAGGAATATGTTTAAGGACATGTGAGGCTTGGCCGGAGCATGTGGGGAGCAGCCTTGAGCGTGGCGGCGGTTGGGTTGTGGAGGTTTTTGGCTGCTGGAGCTGCATCCTTTGGGGCAGGGAGGGCTCTCACCCGCCCCCCCTCCCGGGTACCCAGAGACATACCCAGAGACATTCCCCACATTTGTATATCTGTGAAATCAAACTCTTAGAGCCAATGAAATGTCATAATTTCATTAGTAGCACTTTTCTTAGTAGTTTCTAAAATAACAGTACATGAGCTTATAATTACACTAAAGTTATCTGTAAGTAATGAACGTTATATTTTATTTAAGTAAAGACATCCTTTTTCTTTCTAGGAAGAAAATTCTCGGAAAAGAATACTATGTCCTTTAGATCCAAAACAGTAAGTATGGGTCAAATAAAGGAGATTTTCACTGATCTTATTTTAAATAATTTTCTGTGTTAGAAGCAATAATTGTCCCAAGCCTTATTTTATATCATTTTCTCTTTAAATTTAGCACCGTATATGAAGATCAACTTGCAAAGCATTTGAAGAAATGTAACTCAAGAGAGAAGCCCAAACCTGTAAGTATTTAATCAGTAAAACTAGTAATAAATGTGCCATATCTTTGGTTTAAGACCTTAAGTATAACTGACAGTCTTCATGACAGTTAAAAAATATCCTGACATGAAGGGAAACTGGGGATGCTGGTGGAAGGAAGGTAATACTGGTGGTGTTAGGAAAATGGCTGTATTGTAAACAACTTTATAAGTCACAGTGTTTTAATACAGATATTTTTTTTAATGTCATGACAGTTTAAACTGACATGGTTAAAAATTTAATTAAAGGTATGAGAGGGGGGCTGGAGCGTTAGTATAATGGTACAGCATTTGCCTTGCTCTACCGCTGTCCTGGGTTGGAGCCCCCCTACCCCCTTTATGGTTCCCTGAGTGTGCCAGAAGTGATCCCTGAGTGCAGAGCCAGGAGTGAGCCTGAGCACGACCAAGTGTGGCCTAAAAACAAATAAGCAAACAAAAAAATTAGAATATAAGAGTAAGAGAGATAGCTCAATGGGCCGAGAGCTTGACTTTGCACCCCTGAGCCCACATTATCTCCTGCATGCAGCGCAAGCACAGAGCCAGAAGTCACTCCAAGCACCACCCGGTATAGCCCAAAATAAATAACAAAATAAATGATGAATTTGTTTCTTTTTTTTTCTTTTTCCTTTTTGGGTCACACCTGACAATGCACAGGGGTTATTCCTGGCTCTAAACTCAGGAATTACTCCTGGTGGTGCTCAGGGAACCATATGGGATACTGGGAATTGAACCCGGGTCAGCCGCGTGCAAGGCAAACGCCCTACCCACTGTGCTATCACTCCAGCCCGAATTTCTTAGATTATAAATGTTTGTTTAGATAACCATCTTATTGGAATATAAAATCTATGAATTGAGGCTGGAGAAATAGTATAGCAGGTAGGGTGCTTGCTTTGCAAGTGTTTGACCTGGGTTCTGTCTTTGTCACCTCAGGTGATCACCCACCAGGAGTGATCCTTGAGTAAAGAGCCACAAGTGGGGCTGGAGTGATAGCACAGGAGTTCGGGCATTTGCTTTGCACAGGGCAGCCCCAGGTTCGATTCCCAGCATCCCATATGGTCCCCTGAGCACAGCCAGGTGTAATTCCTGAGTGCAGAGCCAGGAGTAAACCCTGTGCATCTCTGGGTGTGACCCAAAAAGCAAAAAAAAAAAAAAAAAGACAGGAGTGAACCCTAAGCACAGGGAGTGTGACTTCCTCCACCAAAAAAAAAAAATCTGTAAACTCAGACATTTTTGTCTCTCTTTTTTTTTTCTTTTTTTAACTGTGGTGAATCATTATTACCTACCAAATAAAAATGAAGGACTACAGTCAGTAGTACTCAGTAATTATTTAACACGTAAAGAAGGAAGGATGGCAGGTAGAGTGTAAAGGTAGAATGGAATTTTCAATTTATGTTTTCTGAGTTTTCAGATTAATAACAGTATTGCTATGGTTTTCCTTTCTTTTGTTAAGGACTTCTTTATTCAAGATATTAATGCAGGCCTAAAAGATGAAACCGAAGTGCCTGAAAACTTAGTAAGTACTTGGCTTACTATTCAGCTTTATATTTATGAGCTATCTCCATTTTGTGATTAAACCAGGTTCCCATTTTTGTTTGAAGTAATTCAGTTGTTTGGCTTTAAATTCATTTCTGGAATCAGTATTAGAAATTAGTTCTCAGTACCTGTTCATGCGCTATTTCTATATATATAGGTTCCAATTTCTTCTCTCTCTGAAGAGCGATTGGAAAACTTAATTAAGAAATTGAGAAAAGTATGTAAAGGTAAGATTTTTTTTAAAAAAATAATGGTATATTTAGGTGGTTTATAAATTGATACTAGTATGACTTAGGTTGCTGCCATTGTTTAGAGACTTGTTGGGTGTTTTGCTTATGTAAACTATTATGTTTATATTTGGCACAGGTTTGAATTCTACACTTAAAAATCAAATTCTGTCCCATCCAGCATTGCATGATGTCCTTAATGACCCTAAGAATGGTGATTCTGCAGCCAAACACCTAAAACAACAGGTACGTTCAGGCAGTAGCAACTCTGTACAAAGTGGTATTTTGCTCATTTGTCAAAACCTACCTTGGGTTTATTTCTAAATATAGCTAGTAATGAGGTTCTGAACAGTTTACCTTTCAATTAATAAGAATAAATAAGCATATAGAATAAATTTTTGCCATAGACCGACCTGGGTCCGCGTACTCTGTAATATTTAAAAACCAGAGAAAAAACATTATTTTTATATATATGTGTGTGTGTGTGTGTGTATATATATATATATATGCGGTGCTGAAAGGTGGTGTGTATGAAAGCCTGTCAGCAACAGTACTGTAAAGCATTTTGCAAAAACTAAGGAGTGGAAAAATATCTTTTGTAAAAGCAGACTGGGGTGTAGGAAGCAAATGAGTGGCTGTCGGGAGACGGTGGTAGAAGGAAGTAGGCAGTGATGAAGGGATGGTGTTGAAACACTCTATGCCTGAAACATAGTTATAGATAACTTTGTAATTTCACGGTAACTAACTTTAAAAATAATAAGCAAATATTGTCACTGTCACTGTCATCCCGTTGTTCATCGATTTGTTCGAGCGGGCACCAGTAACGTCTCTCATTGTGAGACTTATTGTTACTGTTTTTGGCATATCCAATGAGCCACGGGTAGCTTGCCAGGCTCTGCCGTGCAGGCTCGATACTCTCGGTAGCTTGCCAGGCTCTCGGAGAGGGGCGGAGGAATCGAACACGGGTCCCTGCGTGAAAGGCGAACGCCCTACCTCTGTGCTATCGCTCAAGCTAATATTAAAAGTAATATATTTTGTCAAAAATTACCAATTGAACATGTTGCCTCATTTAGTAACTATATTGTTGTTTTCCCATTTGAGACCAATGTTTGCTCTAGTGTGTGAAATAATCTGTAAGTTTGTAGGCTTCTATTTTAGGTAACATTGAAAAATTAAAGTTACTTGGTCCAAGAAGATGCTTTGTTGAGTTTGGCGCAGGAAAGGGAAAATTATCTCATTGGGTTGATATTGCCTTAAAAGATGCTGAAAAAGTTCATTTCATCCTCGTGGAGAAGGTGACCACAAGGTTCAAGGTAAGAGAAACCATTGCAGTATATTAGTAACCAAATGTTTGTACTTTTCTTTAAAAGTTGGGGGGGGGGGAAGCCTAACTTCTTAAAATATGTTTACAAAATCAAGAAAGCATCAGGTCAGGCTGAGTCCGAATCCAGAGGCCAAACCCAGCATCTGGCAGGAGCAATTCTGAGCTCAGATCTGGGGGTAGCCCCAAGAGCCACTGCTGGTGTGACCCCAAAATAGACACAAAGAATTCCTGTATCCTAACCTCTCTCTGCTGCTTCCTAACTATCTGTTCACTAAACGCTGAGCATACCAGTGGGCACCTTGACAGACATTGATACATAAGGTTTCAGTGCTTTTTATTGTTTATGTTCAGAAATGATAGACAAATCATTATCATCATCATCATCATCATCATCATCCCATTGATAGTCAATTTTCTTGAGCAGTCTCAGTAAGGCCTCCATTCGTTCTAGCCCTGAGATTTTAGAAGCCTCTCTTTACTCGTCCTTCCCAAGGATACTGCATTGGAGGCTCTTTCAGGGTCAGGAGAAATAGACAAATAGATAAAATAATTGCTTTTTTAAAAAGTTAAAAATTTTCAGGAAAAAGTGCACAAAATAGTGTGGGTTCGGAGAGGGGACAAACAAGTTTAACTGAAAAAAAGGGGGCAGGGACGAGTGGGACTGGAACAATAGGATGATGGAACAACGAGTAGGATGCTTGTCTGTATGCAACTGACCTGGTTCGATCCCCGGCATCCCATGTGGTCCCCGGAGCAGTGCCAGGAGTGATTCCTGAGTGCAGAGCCAGGAGTAACCCCTGAGCGTTGCCAATGTGGCCCCAAAACAAAAGAATCTAAAAGTTGAAGCCAAGAGCCTAAGATCATTCCTACCTACTTATCTGAGAAGTGAGTCAGAACAGAACAGTCGTGAGACAAGGAAAGGAGGATGAAACACTGCCCTGTTGGAAACCACAGACTTGGGGATGGTAGTGTTCATTGTGACAGAACTTATTCCTCAAGAAGTTTTTCCATTTTAGTTTATGGCTTGTTTGACTGAGTGATGCGCTCGCCAGAGATTACAGATGTGGAAGGGGTCAGAAGAGGAACAGGCATGACGGCAGCGAGCAGTTTGAGTGAACGGGCTGTTAGAGTGAAGCGTTCATTTGCAATTGAGTATATGTTTGTTCCTCAGAGAAATCTCCACCGCAGTGAATTTTTTTTTTTCTTTTTGGATCACAACCAGCCATGCTTAGGGGTTACTCCTGGCTCTGTACTCAGGAACTACTACTGGCAGTGCTCAGGAGACCATATGGGATGCTGAGGATCAAACCTGGGTCTGCCATGTGCAAGGCCTTACACACTACTATCACTCCAGCCCTGAGTGAAATTTTGTTTTGGGTTTGGTTTGGGGGCCGCACCTGGCAAAGCTCAGGGGTTACTCCTGGCTCTGCACTCAAGGAATCACTCTTGGAAGTGCTCGGGTACCATATGGAATGCTGGGGATTGAGCCCAAGTCAGCTACATGCGCGGCAAATGCTCTACCCACTGCACCATCTCTCCAAACCCCCACAGTGGAATTTTAAAGCTATAAATAGCCAGGTGTGATGAGATTGGTTCTTTCAGGAAGAATAAGAAGAGCAAGCTGGGGCTGGAGTGATAGCACAGGGGGTAGGCGTTTGCCTTGCACGCGGCCGACCTGGGTTTGATTCCCAGCATCCCACATGGTCCCCTGAGCACCACCAGGGGTGATTCCTAAGTGCAGAGCCAGGAGTGACCCCTGTGCATTGCCGGGTGTGACCCAAAAAGCAAAAAAAAAAAAAAAAAAGAACAAGCTAAGGGGCTGGAGCGATAGCACAGTGGGTAGGGCATTTGCCTTGCATGCGGCGGACCTGGGTTCGATTCCCAGCATCCGATATGATCCCCTGAGCACTGCCAGGGGTAATTCTTGAGTACAGAGCAAGGAGTAACCCCTGTGCATCGCTGGGTGTGAATCAAAAAGCAAAAAAATAAATAAATAATTTTTTTTTTGTTTTTCTTAATGATTGTTTAAAGTTGTTTTTGGTTTTAGTTACAGCTTTAATTTGCTTTGTTTTGGTCCACTCTGAGGAGTGTCGGGCTGTTCCCAGCTGGCCGCTCGGTTGGCTCCGGGCAGTTCTAAGGGGCCCCTGGGGGTGAAAGCAGTCCTCCTGCATGTAAAGCATGCACTCAGTCTTGTGGACTCTTTCTCTCTAGCCTGTAATTATACTTTTTAGTACTAAAATGTAAGAATGGAAACTTACTCTGAACTTTGAAAGCCCTCAGAAATATATTTTTTAAATTTTTTTATTTTACTTTATTTTTATAAAGTAGTTCACAATATTTGATTACATTTAATATTTTAACACCAGTCCTATCACCATTACACCTTCCCACCCCCATATTTGAGAGCTTTCCATCCTGAACCCTGCCCCAAAATAGAACCGAAATTATTTATTTTGTATTGTTTGTTATGAATAAACTGCTAAAAATACTCAAAAAGTTTCTTTAGAGGAAAATGTGTAAAGATTGTTGTATTTCACCCAGGGGCCATAAAGCCCTTCTATAAGAGATTACTAACATGTTTTAAAGGTTGAGCCTTGTGTCATTAGATGGATGGATGGATGGATATAGACATATAGATACATGTCTGTAAAAATATATTTCTCCCTCAGAAATATTTTAGCACTAATCACCATTACCATACTTCTATCCTGTTTGTACAGGTAGACGGCAAACATAAAAAGAAAAATTCAGTGTTTGAAAGACTGCAAATTGATATCCAGCACTTGTGTTTGAGTAAGTTGTGTACCTTCAGTTGCTTTACCTTAAATCACAGAAGTTTCAAAGCCTGGGATTGTTTAGGAACAAGACAAACAGCATTTTAAGGAAGTAAAGTAAAAGTAACCCTCGTTATTGAGAAGTTATTTACTTATTAATAACCGCTATTATTAATAGCAGTAATTTTTCTGGTGTTAGCTCAAACACAGGACTGTCTAGAAGGAAGCTCAAAGAACTGAGGCTCAGTTGTTGCAAACTTGAGGATGGGGTTCTTTCCCCAGTACCACCAGGATCTGCCCCCCAGTCACGGAGCCTGAGTAGCCCCTGAGCACTTCCAGATGGGACCCCAAAACAAAACAAAGAAAACCACAATGAAACAACAAAATCTTATTCCCTTCAGTCCAGTTACCTCTGGCTTATCTGCTCCAGAGAATCCATCTCTAGTGTAGCCCAAGTGGGAAAGAAGTAGGATTCTGACGGCGTCAATAAACGTTCCAGGGGCCAGAGAGATAGTGCAGCCGGTAGGAAATTTGCCTTGCACACAGCCAACCTGGGTTCAATACCCAGTCCCACTAATTGTTCTCCCTACCCTACCCCACCACCCCACCAGGTTCACTGCTGGGTGTGGCCAGAACAAAAATGCTGAAAACAACAAAACTTTCTGCCAACACAGTTACCGCCATTTTAGGTCTATTGTACCTGACATGCAGTTCCTGAGTCTTCGGGGTTTGTAGGATGTATTTGGTTTAGTCTCAGCCTTTCCACACTTTCCTCCTTTTCCTTCAAGAAGTTGGGGGTTTATACTGGTTCATTTGTTTGTTATTGGGCTGCACCTGGTTGTGATTCTGCACCCATCCATCATTCCTGGGTGATGGCTAAGTGATGCTAAGTGATTGCTAAGTGATGGCACTATGGCTAAGGGCACCATATTGGGGTGCTGGCGATCAAATCCAAGTTGGCCACATGCGGGGCAGACAGCCTACTGGATGTACTGTCTCTCCAGCCCCATCTCATCTGGACTTTTTGTTGTTTGGGGGGCCACCCCTGGCAGTGCTCAGGGCTTGCTGCTGGCTCTACACCCAGGATCATTTCTGGCAGTCCTGGGCAGACTCGGTGGACCTTGTGGTGGCATGGATCAAGCCCAGTCTTCCTGCTGTCTATATCTATCCTGCTCATCTTAAGACTCTCTGAACCTCTGCCTTCCCTGATACAAGCAAACTCTTCACTTCCGCTAGTACCTAATGCTGTCTGAAGACATGGAGTAGCAGAGTCGGGACACTCACTCGGTCCCTTCCTTGGACAGTACACGGTGTTGGATACTAGTCGGGTTTGAAGAGATGAAACAACCTTTTCAGTTGGGACTGACACTGAGCTTGGAGTAGCCCCTGAACACTCCAGGGTAATGGACCCCGAAACAAAACTAATTAAACTTAGGTGGAAGAAAATGGAAGCCATGCTAGTATAATACATTTTTCTGAATTATCTTGCAGACAATTTGGGGTTTTGTTTGTTTGCATGTTTTTTTAACTTTTATAGGACTCGGTAATCTCTTTTTTGGAACCATATGAAAAGCAAAGATATTATTGATCATCAAGACTTATTAAAGAGGGTCCGGAGTGATAGCACAGCGGGTAGGGCGTTTGCCTTGCACTCGGCTGACCCGGGTTCGATCCCCAGCATCTCATATGGTCCCCCAAGCACTGCCAGGAGTAATTCCTTAGGGCAAAGCCAGGAGTAACCCCTGAGCAACACTGGGTGTGACCCAAAAAGCAAAAAAAAAAAAAAAAAAGACTTATTAAAGGCCAGAGTTGAGGGTAGTTATTGGGCTGGAGAAATAGTACAGCAGGGACAGGATTTAACTTACACACAAACAACCCAGGTTCGATCCCTGTGATGCCTATGGTCATCCAGCACCACCAGGGGTGGCTCAAGAGATCAAAGGATAAAATAATAAAGGATCTAGTTAGAGTATGCTTGTAAAAGTGAATTGAGTACTTTGTTATATGTGTGTATTATGTTGATTGTGCTTTACTTATATTTATAAAATGTGTGTGTCTTCTGGTAAGGAAAATCATAAGCTCCCCGAGTCAATCATTTTGGCTTTGGGGTCACACCCAGCGTGTTCCGGACCCACTCCTGGCTCTGCACGTTCAGGGGGTCACTCCTCGAGGGACTCAGGAGACCACACGTGCCAGGGACCAAACCCAAGTTGGCCATGGGCAAAGCAAGCAGCCTACCCACTGGACTATCGCCCTGGCCACCAGCAAAATGAAGTTTATACAAGGGAAAGGCCTTCATGTAGAGGAAATAGCTTTGGCTTTAGAGCTGGGAAACCTATAATACTCTATCACCAGATTCCTCTCTTACTTACCAAGTTATTACATCCCTGAGATTCTTATTCCTTATTTACAAAGTGTCAGTTTTTTTGCTTGTTTCAGTCCTAAAATTCTTATGCTCTCTCTTAGAGAGCAACCTTAATGACTTGTTATAACAAAAAAACTAACTGAACTGTCATTCCTTTCATTTCAGACAAGATTCCAATATTGAACAAAGAAAAACTACCAGTAGTTGGAATTGGAAAGCATCTTTGTGGTGCAGCAACAGGTAAACTCACTAGTGATATCCAGACACAGTGACTTTTAATTGAGTCACTGTGAGATGCACACTGATAAAGTCGCTCATGATTGGGTCTTGGTCATACAATACTCCAGCACCCGTCCCTTCACAGTGTACATCTCCCACCACCAGTGTCACAGTTTTCCTTCAGTCACTCTCTCTCTCGCTCTCGCTCTGTCCCTCTCTCTCCTTTCTCCTTTCTCTGTCTTTTCTCTCCTCTCTTCTATCTCTTTCTCCTCTCCTCTCTTCTCTCATTCTCTCTCCTCCTTTTTCCCCTCTCCTCTTTCCTCTCTCCTCCCTCTTTCTCTCTTTGTCTCCTCTCTCTCTCTCTCTCTCTCTCTCTCTCTCTCTCTCTCTCTCTCTCTCTCTCTCTCTCTTCCCCCCAACCCCTTTTAGGCACTGTGATAGCAAAATATGGTCCCCACCATTTAAGTGGTTCTTTGAATAGTCCTGTATTTATGTCATTTAACATTTGCAATTGATTAATCTTCACTGATTCATCTTCTGATGGCATTGGACTCTTTAAGATAAAACTTTGATATTTCCTGCTCGTTTTGGCCGCTTTGAGGGATGCATTAAGAATTTTATTGAGCCAGGGCCAGAACCACAGTGCAGTCGATCAGATGCTTGCTGTGTTCACGGCCGACCCAGCTTCAGTCCCTGGCACCCATCCATCCCCTCAGCACTGTCAGGAGTGATCCCTGAGCATAGCCAGGAATAGCCCCCCCACATTTCTTTCAAAGTTTTTTAAGTTTATGTGCAGGGTTGGTTTAGTGGTAGAGCATATGTGGAGCCCGAGCACTGTAAATAAATAAAATAAAAATCTGTACTTAGGCTGGAGAGAGAGTTCAGTGAGATGTGGCCCGGCTTCCATCCCCAGTATTGTGTGTCCCCCCAAAACTGCCAGCAGCAAAGATTAATGGGAATTGCCCCTAGATACTGTCATGGATTACACAAGAACAAATTAAAAACAGGAGGGGGAAACGTGTATGATTCCACCCAGGCACTCGTGTAATTTTTTAGCAGAATTACTTGGGAAAGGCTCTATAGCTTATCTCACCACGAGATATCTGAGTATTAGAATGTTGGGGGAAAAGGAATAAATTAGATAAAGAATCTAGACTCTTGCCTCGCACTGCTCTCCCTCTCATGCAGCGGGGTTGGTGGAACGGAGTGCATTGGCTGCAGTCGGGTTTGAGAGCAGGTCAACTGTGCAGGATCACCTTGGCAGACTCCATAAACTTTGACTCTCTCATATGCAAAGCAAGAAATGTATAATTTGTTGATTATATATAAAGTGCTGGCACATATTAGTGCCAGTAAATAACAGCTATTGTTATTTCTTCCACTGGCTTCTGCTAGCTTTGTCTGCACCCTGATAGGGGAGCTTGAAACCTCCATTAAATATTATTCAGATTTGCTGCACAGTCTCTGAGTATTACGTATTTCTGTTGTCCGTCATAGTTTTTAGGTGGTTTTCAGCCTGATCTTTTAGCCTTCTGAAGTTAGCCAGTTTCCTGCCAGAGAGGAATAAAGCTTGCTCCTTCCTTTGCAGCTAGGCCAGTTTTCTCAGATGTAAAATCTGTATCGGTCACTTCTCATGTCCACACTTTTCCCGTCTTTGACTCAATCTGTGTGAAATCACTCTTCATCATTATTATATTGAAAACATCTGCTGCATTTGTTTATTCCGCTTACTTCTCTTTCTTTTTTTTTTTCCCTTTTGGCTCACATTCAGCGATACTCAGGGGTTACTCCTGACTCTGAACTCAGGAATTACTCCTGCCAGTGCTTAGGGGACCATGTGGGATGCTGGGGATTGAACCCAGGTCGGTGGCGTGCAAAGCAAACACCCTCCCCACTGTACTATTGCTCCTCCCCTCCTTTTCTTTTTGATTCTTCCTTTTGATTCTTCTTTCTTGATTCTTCCCCTGTATCTACAGTTTTCTTTCTCTTTTTCTCATGATTTGTTTCCAGAACCAATCATTTAAATACTAATAGGGTGGATACCCACAAAACCTTCTTCACCTTCTCAAATCTCAGTCGCCTTCAACAAAATGTTTAAGGTCTTGGGGCCAAAGCAATAGTACAGCAGGTGCTTTTCCCACATGTGGCCGGCCGGGGATCCATCCCCAGCATCCCATGTGCTGACCCACGCCTGCCAGAGTGATTTCTTAAGTGCAGAGCCAGGAGTAAGCCCTGAGTACCACCAGGTGTGACCCCCGACCCCCCAAAAAAAAAGAAACACATAAATAGTTTAAGGTCTTTAGCACGATGTCCTGCTCTAAACTGGCCACTGCTTTCCTCTTTGCCACTTCCAGCCTCGGGCTTGACTGGCAGCAAGTTCAAACTCTGCATTTCCCACATGTCATACTCAGTCGGTTTCTGAACTTTTCCCTTTCTGCTTTTCTGCCGGTGGTTGTCATTGCGTTCAGAGTGCTTCCTTAAGATACTCCGCTGTGACTTTGAGCAGCAGCAGTGATAACACGGTGCTTGTTACATCACAGGAGCTCGGTAAATGTTTGAATAAATAATGTTTTCATTCAGGTGCCAGAACAATAGTACAGTGGGAGGTGCGTATGCTTTGTACGCGGCTGATCTGGGTTCAGTCCCCAGAATCCCAAATGATCCCCTGAGCACTGCCAGGAGGAATCCTGAGTGCAGAGCCAGAGCAACCCCTGAGCATTGTTGAGATTGCAGAGTGTGGCCCAAAAACCAAAAATAAATGAATAATGTATTCATTCAGTTTATTCTTGGCAGTCAACGCTACATTTCCTTGACCTCATTATTTATGACGCTTTGTCCTTTAACTTGTCTATACACAGAGGATTCAGATAGCTAAAACTTCTGTTTTTTAAATAACTACTTTGGGGCCTGAAGTTAGATTATGGAGGGTAGGGCACTTGCTTTGCACACAGCCAACCTGGGTTATATCCCCAGCATCCCATATCCCATATGGTCCCCCAAGCCCTGCCAGGAGTGATTCCTGAGTGCAGAGCCAGGAGGAACACCTGAGCATTGCCAGGTGTGGCCCAAGAACAAAAAAATAAAAAACAAAACCTAAAACATTCTTTTAATACTTTATAATTTTTTTGGTTTTTCTGACTTCTGAAAATCATTTAGTTAAAGACAATATAAGCGAAATCATGACTTGAGTGTGAGGCAGCAGAGATAGCGCAGCAGGTACAGGCCTGCCTTAGGTGTGCCCAGACCAGGTGCAGTTCCCGGCATCCAGCAGTGATTCCTGGATGCAGCGCCAGGAGTAACATCTCTGGGTATGGCTCCAAAACTAAAAACAATAGAAAAATTTATAAATTGATATACACACATTTTGGGGGTCAGGGGGCCATGCCCAGTGCTCAGGGAACCATGAGGTGTGGTCTGAACCCGCATCTACGTGCCAAGCAGGTACTCGAGCCAGTCATCTCCCTACCCAGTCCTTAAATGTACACATTCACTTTCCTACTAGAATAAAGACCATATGATATTTATTTGTGGTATCTTAGGGTAATAACAATTTCAAACTCACTTGTTTTTCATTGACCAGCACAGGATAGCTATCTAAGCAGACATGAAGTGGGTTTTACAGCATATATTTGGGTGTCACCATGGCACTTGTCAAAATAAACGGGTTTGGCAATGAGCGTTTGGAGTCTTTTTTATAGTATTGAATTATAGTAGTCTCCAAGAGAAAGTAGTCATCCGAAATCCAGTTGTTGAGTTTAGTGGTTTTTAGTACTGGGAATTGAACCTAATGCATATAAATATATATTCTACTACTGAGCTATACCCCCTGCACCATTTTAGTTTGGGTTTTTGGGGTTTTTTGGGGGGTTTGGTTTGGTTTTTTGCTTTTTGGGTCACACCCAGGGATGCTCAGGGGTTACTCCTGGCTCTGAACTCAGGAATTACTCCTAGCAGTGCTTCGGAGGACCATATGGGATGTCAGGGATCAAATCTGGGTCAGCCTCCTATAAGGCAAACACCCTCTTCACTGTACTATCATTCTGGCCCCAAAACCATGATTTCTAACACTGCTGCTGTTTCTATTAACTAGCTTTTTTGTTTTGGGGTCACACCCCGGGGATCAAACCCTGATCGGCCTCATGCAAGGCAAAACACCCTGCCTGCTGTACTATCATTCAGGCCCCAATTTTTAGTTTTTAAATGTTCGACTTTTTATCTCACTGTGGAAGCCATCTACCGGTAGTATGTGTATCAGTAAAGTCTTACACATGAAAGGCATTTGTCCCAGCATCATATATAGTCCCTTGAACACTGCCTGAAGTGACTCTGAAAGCTAGGTGTTCCCTGAGCACTACTAGGTGTGGCCCAACCCACCCTCCTTCCCCAAAGCCCCTCAAAAGAAAGGGCATTCAGTAACTCTTTAATGAGTGAGTGCACAGCTTACATAAAACCCAGCACAGCCTGTCCAGTAGGTTGGTCCCTTCTTCTTGACTCTTCCGCTAATCATTATTTGCTAGAAACATCTTAGCTAAACTAAACATGTTAGTTAAGTGTAACACCTAACATCAACTATAACAGTTGTTTAGCAGGTAAATACCTTTCTTCTTTTTCTTTGTCTTAAACTCAAAACTTCCCTGAAATATAAGTATCAGCTAAAACAAAAGAAATAAAATTCAATTCAAGTAGTTGGTCTAAATCCAAGTAATTTTTGCAAAGTTTAGATCTTACATCTCATACAGTTTTGGTGAGAAGTAGACTTTATGCAGAATAAGTCATTAGGGAAAGTGAAATGGTAATGGAAAAAGGAAATGTCAGTAAAGTTGGTAATTCACCAGAAAATTATCAAAGCATAAAGCTAAGCAGGGCTTGGGTTTTTGGTGTTTTGGTGTTTGGGTTTTTTTTTTTTTTTTAGTTGTTGGATTTTCTTTTTTTTAAAACCATGCTGCTTAATAAATGTAAAAATACTTATTTTTTAAAGATGATGTGGTTGGGGGGGTCACGTAACTGTGTTTGCAGATCTTGCATTACGATGTTTGGTTGAAACCTATGCTGCCAGTTATGAGGAAGGAAATGAAGAACCTTTAGCCAAACGCATAAAGAGTGATAAAACAGAAAAAGGAGTTAACCCTTTGGCCGAGGAAGGAAGTGAAAAAATTGTCCCCGAGAAGTGGACGCCTGTGGCTGGCATTGTCATTGCACTCTGTTGTCACCACAGGTGTGATTGGAGACATTATGTGGGCAAAGAATATTTCAAGACTTTAGGCCTGGGAGCAGTGGAATTCCACTATTTCCAGCGAATGAGTAGCTGGGCAACTTGTGGAATGCGGAAGACACCTTCGGAAGCTTCAAACATCGCCACAGTGAGAAAAGAGGGTCGGAATGTTGATGGCGAAGAGCACGATGAGGAGGGCTGCACGGCCTCTGAGGATGGTTCCGAGAGCACACCTGGGTGAGTGACCGCACTGAATAAATGCACGAATGCCGGACGCCGTTGGGGCAGAAATGGTTTAATACTGCGCTAGTTTCTGTTTAGATACACATTACCAAACATTGATGAAAATATATTTTACCCTCTAATGTTAAAATAAGTTAAAATACACACATTTTTATTGTGGTCATATTATAGCACCTCATATAATAGGGATTATTTAGTAGCTGACCAATAAATAGAAGTGACCCTTTTTAATTTTTATACATTTTTACAAAAATTTTAAGTGGTTTTTTGTGTTTATTTTAATTTAGGTTTCTTACTGTAGAAGAAAAGAAGAAAATAGGGCACCTTTGTAAATTGCTGATTGATCAAGGCCGAATCGACTATTTGCAACAAAAGGGATTCAACCCTGCTCTGCAGTATTACACAGATCCTGTGGTGTCTTTGGAAAATGTATTGTTAACTGCTTTACCAACTCATTCTTCATCTCCAGATAAAATTGTTTAATGGAAATGAAATTTTGAACAATACCTGGTTTACACCAAAAGAAATTAACACTTTACATTGTATTTTTATTGTATTTTTATACTCATAAAAATTTCATTGAATAGCAGGTAACATCAATTTTAGAAAATGTTGAGGCCTCATAGAATTGTAGTGATAGCTTTGGTTTTTACTTGAGAATTTCAAATATTGAAGAATTCACCAAATTCCCAAAGTATTCCTCATCAACAGGATATCTTGAATGATATTATCCGTCATTATTTGAAGAGACTGGTAGAACTGTTGATTTGGATATCTGAAACACACAACATATTAACACGTAACTAGAATAGTAACTTTCTGTTTGCGTTAATTTGGAAACCTGTTTTCTTTTTATTTTGTTTAAGACTTATAAGTTCTAAAGTTGAAGACATACTGATCAGTTCTCAGTTCATGACAAGTCAAACCGATAACCTGGCTTATGTATGATTGTGTTCCCCATGAAGACCTGAAAGTATGATTAGAGATATGCACAATCAAGTCATTCACCTTGAGATCCCAGTCATACATATGTTTCTGTCACTGAACAAACAGCAAAACAGACACAATTTCACTTCGTTTTTAAAATTGGTTATTTTTTGAGAACTTTCTAAGAGATACTTAGGACCCTAATTCACAAATTAGACTGAAATTTTCGAGTAAGTCCTAAGTTAGACATCTACTATCTTTCAACATGCCACTTTTACATGTAGAAGTACATGATACATAGTTATGTTCCTGCCTGCTTAGGAAAATAATTGGGAATCAAGGTGAGTTATAAAACTAAATGTTCTCTTTAGGCCTCATTTATTTAACTCACAAGAAGTTTTATAAGGCTGTCTATGTTCAGATCTCAGCTGTATAAACTGGAGTGGTAAATCTCTTTGTGCCTCGATTTTTTCTTTTCTTTTTCTTTTTTTTTAAATTTTCTTTTATTTCCTCTTAAAATAGGCATGCTGTTGATGATTTTGATGAGGATGATGATGATGATGTCTCACAAAGTTGTAAACATCAGATGAAATAGCATGTGAAATGCTTAGAGAACTCCGGCACAAAATGCTCACTAAATAGTAACTTATTAATGGTACTGATTTCATGTATCTGTTTTAATAATAGGCAGGCTTTTAATAACTCTTGTTTAAGTTGTAGTCTTTTTTATCTTGTTATAAGTTTTATGTCAAGCTAAGGCAATTGATTTTTCAAGAAGTTATTCATGTCCCCCAGTGAAAAGAACATAAATGAAGACTGTGTAATAACTGATTCACAGGGGAAGGAAATGCTAATTTTTTTCTGTTTTGAAACTATGCTGATTTTTATTATTGTTTGTTTTGCATCATTCAGCAATTTATGCTCAGAAATAAAACACTTTCTATAGCAGGCAAAAGTTTGGTTACATCTTATCAAGCTTAAATATGCAAGATAACACTGATACTATCCTGTATCAGTAAACTGACAAATGTTACCCATTTAACAGTGATCTGTTTGTGACAAT
This sequence comes from Sorex araneus, assembly GCF_027595985.1. NCBI lineage: Eukaryota > Metazoa > Chordata > Mammalia > Eulipotyphla > Soricidae > Sorex > Sorex araneus. The sequence continues at coordinate 64,844,465 of NC_073309.1, read as the reverse complement.
GTTACCAAATGCAAAGAAAGTAAAGCTTGTCCTTCAACACACCAGCCATAGGTCAAGATTATTGACCCAGGTTTGATTCCTCCGCCCCTCTCGGAGAGCCCAGCAAGCTACCGACAGTATCTCGCCTGCACGGCAGAGCCTGGCAAGCTCCCCGAGGCGTATTCGATATGCCAAAACCAGTAACAAGTCTCACAATGGAGACGCTACTGATGCCCACTGGAGCAAAGGGCTGACAGTGATACAGTTTATTTCCTCTATCATTGAGAAGTATCCGATTTACTGCGCTAAAACTGAAGCTCAGCTACTTTTACCCCCTATCTTTGCCATTAAACCAGCTTGTCCACCTCATTTCCTTATCTCAGCCTCACCGGCCATTCAGGTGCTCTGACTCAGAGGCCCCAAACATATTTGGCCTACTGCTCCCTTTTCAGGAAAAAAAAAAAAAAGAACACCCCTGGAAAACTACCTTCTTTTGGGGGGAAGGGGAGTAGTTTAGGCCACACCTGACGATGCTCTGGGGTCACTTCTGGTGTGATGCAATCAGCATCTGGTGGTGCTCAGGGAACCTTATGGAATGCTTGGGTTTGGCTGCATGCAAGGCAAACAACCTACCCCCCACCCCACAAGAAAACGTCATACTCTACTCACTTGGTTTTGTTTTTCCTTTTTGGTCACACCCGGCAATGTACAGGGGTTACTCCTGGCTCTGCACTGAGGAATTACCCCTGGCGGTGCTCAGGGGACCATATGGGATGCTGGGAATTGAACCCGGGTTGACCATGTGCAAGGCAAGTGTCCTACCCGCTGTGCTATCACTCCAGCCCCTCTCTACTCACTTTGAAAGACTGAATATCTTCACAGTCTCCTCTATGCCTATAGCAAAATTGTAAAGGGATTTAAACTTCACTTTCTTCCACAGTATCCCAAGAGACCAGAATTTGACAAAAAATATTAGAATGAGAACTCTATAAAGAAATGAACATGTCTATATATTCATTTCTTTACTAAAAAGAAGTTAGCCTTCATTATATACAAATTTCGTACCTGCTTTTCTTCGTGATTCTTGTATATATATGTGCATAAACCGCACTCCATATAGTTCTTGTTCCTCCTCCTCCTCTGTGTTTTCACTGGGAGGAAGTGTTACCTCCAATTTCAGAGGGTTGTCTCTGAAGTTGACAAACCTAGCAGTTCACCAAAGGGGGGGAAAGCATTTTTAAAGGTTCCACAAAAGTGCACTTAACTCCCTGGAGAAAGATCAGATGTCATCTAAATTACTCTTTAAACTGGTTTCAATAACAACATCATGCAGAGGGCTGGAGCAATAGCACAGCGCGTAGGGCGTTTGCCTTGCATGTGGCCGACCCAGGTTCAATTCCCAGCATCCCATATGATCCCCTGAGTGCAGAGCCAGGAGCAACTCCTGTGCATCGCCAGGTGTGACCCAAAAAGCAAAAAAAAAAAAAAAAACAACATCAAGTAGAGATTGCAGAGATGTGATACACCCCAAGTTTCTGTCCTAAAAAGAATACTTGTTTCAAATAACTAACTTTCAGAGGTTGTAAAATCAACTATTCGACCACAGTGTAATATTTAATACGGTATATTTTAACTTCCAAGAGTTAAATCTGATGCATTTCATACAATTAAGGCTATGAACGTAAAGGTTCTCTTTATTTTATAACTTATCATTTTTCTTCACCATCTAGTATACAGGGTTCACTAGTTTCTGAATAAGTTGAAGGAATAAATTATTTTGTTATGGTAGTTGCATAATTTGTGTGAATCTTATGTTCACTATTAGGAAAGAATTTTGGAAGAAAGATACTTGGGGGGTGTCTGCTAGTAATTTAGTGAAAAGTTTTTCTTTTTTCCTCTTTGTTGCTTGTGTCCATTTGTAGTACTTATAAGAAAAAAAATTAAAAATAATCACTTATGATTTTAGGTGGTTTCATATTACTGATGAGATTAGTTGGCAATTATTAAGATGGTTTTCATGAAAATGTCACTAAAGAATATTGCATAAAACTGATAAATCCCAGTGTGACTTTACTTTCAAGGATTCTTGAATAATTTAGATCATAATCATTTGAATAATCTATTCATCAATTATAGAATTTCAAAGTTGAAAATGTTTTTAGTTTATTCATTTATAAGAATGAGAACTCAAATCTATTAATAGTAATTTTTTCTGTATTACTCTACTGTGTAGCCAGAAACAGTTCTTATATGTGTGTACAGCATTTTTTTTTCTTTTGGGGTCACACCTGGCGATGCACAGGGGTTACTCCTAGCTCTGCACTCAGGAATCACCTCTGGCGGTGCTCCGGGGACCATATGGAATGCTGGGAATCAACCCGGGTCGGCCGCGTGCAAGGCAAAGGCCCTACCCGCTGTGCTGTCGCTCCAACCCCCCCCCTCCCCCCCCCCCCCCCCCCCCCCCCCCCCCCCCCCCGTGTACAGCTTTTTACCTCAGGTTAGTCATCTCTTCCATACACTCTGGAATATCTTGTAGTTTATTGTTGGTACTCAGATTTTTCATCTTGTTGATGGTTTCTGGCAAGCATGTTATTGCATTTCGTTGTAACCATAGAGTATGTAGATTTTGCATTCTGAAGAATTGAAAAAAATTTCTATGATTAATCGCATAAAAAATATGAAAACTCTTGTTTCAATTAACTTAAAAGCAAAAGGGGGCAGGATATCTCAGGAGCACATGGGACCAGAGCATTTGTGCAGTGGGTAAGGCATTTGTCTTGCAACAGTTGACCCGGGTTTGATCCTTGGCACCCATAGGGTTCCCTAAGCCTACCAGGAGTGATCCCTGAGCACAGCCAGGAGTAAGCTCTGAACAAGGCCTGGTATGACCCAAAACACAAATTGAAGAGGTAGAGCACATACCCAGCATGTGTGAGATCCTGAGTTCAGTACCAGCACTGCCTGGCCCAGCCGACTCTCAGACCCCTACCAGCCCTTAAATACCACAGGGCCTCAGTGCCATGCTACTGGGACAAGCACCATGCCACTGGAAGTGGCCCCTAATAGGAAGGAAGGAAGGAAGGAAGGAAGGAAGGAAGGAAGGAAGGAAGGAAGGAAGGAAGGAAGGAAGGAAGGGGGGGAAGGGAGGGAGGGAGGGAGGGAGGGAGGGAGGGAGAAAAAGAAAGAAAGAAAGAAAAAGAAAGAAAGAAAGAAAGAAAGAAAGAAAGAAAGAAAGAAAGAAAGAAAGAAAGAAAGAAAGAAAGAAAGAAAGAAAGAAAGAAAGAAAGAAAGAAAGAAGAAAGAAAGAAAAGAAAAGAAAAAACAAAGGAAAGGAAAGAAAGAAAGGAAAGAGAAAAGGAAGGGAGGGAGGAAGGAAAGAAAAGAAAAAGGAAAGAAAGAAAAAGAAAGAAAGAAAAAGAAAGAAAGAAAGAAAGAAAGAAAGAAAGAAAGAAAGAAAGAAAGAAAGAAAGAAAGAAAGAAAGAAGAGAGAAAGGAAAGAAAAGGGAGAGAGGGAGGGAGGAAGGAAGGAAGGAGGGAGGGAGGGAGGGAGGGAGGAAGGAAGGAAGGAAGGAAGGAAGGAAGGAAGGAAGGAAGGAAGGAAGGAAGGAAGGGTTTATTCATGTTCTATCTCTACCCAGGATACGCGCTCATTGACTTTATATTACCTGCCAGGGGCACTGCATCAGGAAGTTTGTCTCTACAGTACAGCTCTCATCAGGCGGTGGTAGAAATAGAACCAATGCATTCTAGAATTCTTTGCTATTCTCACAAATAGGACCCCTGCATTTTAGAATTCTTCACTATTCTCACAGAAATAGGACCATTGCATCCTAGAATTCTTCACTATTCTCACAGTTTCTTAAAGAAGAGCTGCTGTAAATGTTACCTAATCCAAACTAGAGTCTCAAGAGAAAAAACAGAAATTAATCACCTGCCCAGTTGGGATAAGGTGAGTCGTATCATGGTGAGCACCTTGACTCTGACCCCAGGCTGCCTAGTTCCCAGCCCATGCGTGCACACTTCTGAGACGGGCAGCAATCACTAACATCTTGGAGATTTTCTCATCTGTTTGTAAAGTGCACAGACACGTGTGGCATGCGCTCGGCAATGCTGTTATGGCTGTGGTGTTATTTCTATCAACTTGAAGTTCAGACCCAACTCATCTCTCCCAGAATCCTTTTACTTACTCAGACTGAGTAAAAATATTCTGCTGTTGTTTGTTTGTTTGTTTGTTTAAGAGCGTGGGCTCCGTTGGTGATTGTGGCTGGACTTCATTGGCTATTTTTGTTGTTTGCTTCCACATATCTGTTAGTAAGAAACAGCTGCTGCTCGTACCTTTCAATCATCTCAGGCAGTTGTTGAAGACTGTTGCTTCCCATGTCGAGCCATTCGAGGGCCGGCATGTTCAACACGGCAGGAGGGATTGTAGTGAAGTTGTTCATGCTCACATCAAGATGAGTGAGCTTTCCCAGGTTGCTGAGCTGAGAGAGAAAGCAAGTTTTCAAAATTAGCGCCATGTGAACTATGGAGCACTTAACCTTAATGAAGGAAATATTGGTCTTTATTAGTCTTAATATGAGGAGTGTGGGGGCCGGAGTGATAGCACAGCAGGTAGGGCATTTGCCTTGCATGCGACTGACCTGAGTTCATTCCCCGGCATCCCATAGGTCCCCCACGCACTGCCAGGAGTGATTCCTGAGTGCAGAGCCAGGAGTAACCCCTGACTATGGCCGTGTGTGACTAAAAAGCAATATATATATATGATTGTTTATTGTGCTTGGGGTCTGTATACTCCATGACAAAATTGACATCAAATTTAATGAAAGCTCCATCCCTTGCTAAGTTTATCTTTTCAAAGAAAATTTAAAGTTTTCCAGGACCTACCTGGCAGAAGCTTTTAATTTTTTCCTGAGAGTAAGTGTTTAGTGTTTTTCCACTCATATAGTAGCTGAAATTTGATGAGAAAAACAAACTTCATAATAATAACTATTGTAACTTCTTTGTTGAACACAGACTATCTCAGTCATAGAATTTATTTTTAGGTAATTGTTCTTTTAAATGAAAACAAAAAAATAAAAATTTGTTAGGAATATTATGCCCCCACTGCTTCAACTTAAAAAATATATTAATATGACTATACTACACATTTCTGCTTGCTTCCTCTTTAGTGATAATCTGTATTCTGAATTTAGCATCATTCCTATGTTTTTATTATTATATATGTTGTGTGTCTTTCTATAATTATATATTTTTATAAATAAAACATTTTATATCCTTTTAAATATTTTAGGATTATAATGGTATTCCTTGTCTTTGACTTCTTTTTATATGTTATCAATTTTAAATTGTTATTTTTAAATTATTGCAGCTCTAGTTTATTCATTTAAAATAGACCTTTAGTAACCTATCTTCTCTACTTCCAGATTGAGAAAATTTGAGTATGTGAATTGTTAATCATTGTACCTTAAATTAATAATTTTGAGGTTAGCTTTGCAAGGTGAAAACCTTATTTCCAATATAAAGACAAATGATTTAAATAGGTCTTGCAAAGTAGAAAGTCAAACTATGACTCACATCCAGATTTTTGTGGCTTAAAGTCACAAAATTTCTTCCCATATACTACTGAAATGAAAATTGAAGAATTTAGTTTATTTACTTAATTTCTATCTCAGAGCATATTCAAACTCATTCCATAATTATAATGCCATCAAAATGCAGACACACACAAATTTTTGTGAGTAATGCAAATAAGGGAATGACTCCATTAAGTGGGTGCTATTTCTCCAGTTAGAATTCATGCCATAAAATGATTTTTCAAAATACTTATCAAACTTTACTTTTATAAATGTTTCAGAATAGAATCATAAGATGATTCTTTTTCAGTTGCACAATGAGAGTAAGTGTGTGCATACCTTAACTACTGGTTTTGCAGTACCAGAACTCTTTGGATTTACAAATTTTTTAAATGTTATAATCTAACAGCTTTACTTCTTCATATGTGGGAGCTAAGACCTAGTTATATAAAGTGGTGTGTTCACGGGGCTGGAGAGACAGTGCAACTGCCTCGCACTCAGATTCCATCTCCAGCTCGCCACAGGGCCCCCCCACGCTCCTAGCCCCCCAGGCGTGATCCCTGAGTTCAGAGCCAGCAGTAAGACCTGAGCACCGCCCGTTGTGATACTCCTCCACCCCTCAAATAATTCCCTGAGTGAAGCAATTAAGATAAAAGCAGTTAATAGACATACCCAAATTTGCAGCTCAAGGGTGGGGACCAGCGTGTGGGGGTGAGGGGGCGCCCACTCCCACGGATCTCGACCACCCAAGTCAGCAGCTCCAGGCTAGGGAGAAGCCGTGCTACTGGACCCAGCGGTCTCCCAGGCCAGGCCACCACAGCGGCGTCTGGGCTACACCCAGCAACGCGCAGAGGCCTCAGACCGCGGCCACCGCCCAAGCATGCCCCCAGCCTTTGACGCAGCTCCTGGGCTCTGTTTTTCTCCACTTCCATCTTGCAAAGACATTTATGGCAAAGCACCCTGGAACTATCTTTTGCTGGCTTTTAAAAATCATCAAACCGGCTGGAGCAATAGCACAGCAGGTAGGGCGTTTGCCTGGCACCGCGAACCTGGGTTCGATTCTCAGCATCCCATAGGGTCCCCCGAGCACCACCAGGAGTAATTCCTGAGTTCAAAGCCAGGAGTGACCCCTGAAAATCCCTGGGCGTGGCCCAAAAAGGAAAAAGTAAACTAAAAAAAATTGTCAAACATGTTTGAAAAGTAACACAGATGTCAAAGCTCTACAATCAGTTTGGTTTCACCAATAACAATATATGCTAGTTATAAGTTTGAATACTTCCCAAGATTATTGCCTTGCTATTACTTTTACAGTCCAGAAAGTATTTCTCTTTTTTTTTTTTTTTTTTTTTGCTTTTTGGGTCACACCGTGCGATGCACAGGGGTTACTCTTGGTTTATGCACTCAGGAATTACTCCTGGCGGTGCTCAGGGGACCATATGGGATGCTGGGAATCGAACCTAGATCAGCCGCGTGCAAGGCAAACACCCTACCTGCTGCGCTATCACTCCAGCCCGCCAGAAAGTATTTTTCTAAAAAAAAACTTTCCTAAACTAAAGAATTCATTTTTCATTACTTCTCTGTTAAGAACAAACCACTTAAAAATAAAACTCAACCAGTGAATGAAAGTTTTCTAGCACCATATTGTCTGTGTTTATAAAACTTATTTATTCAATATACAACTAAGAAACTCTTGTCTGTGCCTGCAATTCTGGGAATAGAAATAAATTCACTTTATTCTGAATTTAAGGAGGTCACAGGCTAACAAATGATGTTAATATTTTGGCAATGATGGATCTTTCTTTATGCTAAATAGATATTTCTCTTAAAAATGCATTATAAGGCGTAGGGGTATGACTTAGTAATAGAGCACAAGTCCAAGACCCTGGACCCAATCTCCAGCACTGCAAAAAAGAGGGGGAAAATAAAACTTAAAAGATATTGAACATGGGGGCTGGAGTAATAGCACAGCGGGTAAGGCATTTGCCTTGCACACGGTCTGACCCGGGTTTGATTCCCAGCATCCCATATGGTCCCCCGAGCACCGCCAGGAGTAACTCCTGAGTACAGAGCCAGGAGTAACCCCTGTGCATTGCTAGGTGTGACCCCAAAAGCCAAAAAAAAATTTTAAAAAAAGGTATAGAACAGAGCTGGAGAAATAGTATATCACATAAGATGCTTTCATTGCCTGCGACTGACACAGGTTCAATACCCAGGATCCCATCCCAGTAAAGCCAAGATTCTTAAGTGCAGAGCCAGGAGTGACCCCTGAGTATTGCCGGGTATGGCAAAAAATGAAAAAAGAAAAAGACATAAAACTTGCATTATATTGATTGTAATAGGAAATGGTTTTTATTAGGTATTTCCTGAAATAAAATATGTGGCATTTCTTACTGCTATTTTCAGTGGCCACGCCATGACAAGTGGATAGAAAATATAGACATTTAAATTTTCTGACCTCTTCTGGAAGATCACATATATCTCTGTTAACAGCAAGTTCTAATTTCTCCAAGTTGGCACAGTTACTTAGTTCCTTGGGGATGGTCTTGATTTTATTGTAACTAAGAATCAGTTCCTGAAGTCTAGTAAGCAAACCTAAAAACAGAAGGAACAAGAGAGAACAGGTGTTAATAACAGTTCCAGGTAAAAAGCTTTGTAACATAAGTTTTGGTTTCTTGACTATTTCACACTTCTCAGGGTTTGTTTGTTTGTTTGTTTGTTCTTTTTGGGTCACACCTGGCGATGCACAGGGCTTACTCCTGGCTCTGCACTCAGGAATTACTCCTGGCAGTGCTCAGGGGACCATATGGGATGCTGGGAATCAACCCGGGTGGGCCTCGTGCAAGGCAAACACCTCCCCACTGTGCTATCGATCCAACCCCTTCTCAGGGTTTTTAATTGTTGTTAAGTCATAACAACATAAGTACTGAGCCATAGCACAGCGGGTAGGGCATTTGCTTTGCAATGCCCTGTGACCAACCTGGGTTTGATTCCTCCATCCCTCTCAGAGAGCCCGGCAAGCTACTGAGAGTATTCCGCCCGCACGACAGTCTGGCAAGCTACCTGGGGCGTATTCGATATGCCAAAAACAGTAACAACGAGTCTCACAATAGAGACATTACTGATGCCCACTTAAGCAAATCGATGAACAAAGGGGTGACAGTGCTACAGTTAAGTCATAAAAAAATCCTACAAGAAACACAATATAATTTTTTATTTCAAAGTTTTTTTCCATAAAATATATTTTATGGAGCTATTGAAAATATTATTTAAGTGTATTGCCAAGGATTAAATGCTCAATGAATAGGTTACCTCTCTAAAGCAATAACAAAGAAAAGAGATAGGAGAAGCTACAGAATATTACAAGGCTGGGGCTGGAGCGATAGCACAGCGGGTAGGGTGTTTGCCTTGCACGCGGCCGACCCGGGTTCGATCCCCGGCATCCCGTATGGTCCCCCAAGCACTGCCAAGAGTAATTTCTGAGTGCAAAGCCAGGAGTAACCCCTGAGCATCGCTGGGTGTGACCCAAAAAAAGCAAAAAAAAAGAAAAAAAAAGAATATTACAAGGCTGTAAAAATGAAGTTGCATGAGCTGATAATGTCTGCACAGTAGATGAAATATAAATAAATTATCTTAGAAATGTTTCCAAGAGATACAAAAATAACTTCCAAAAACATAAAACTCACACAAACATGGATTTATGAAATACTATATTACTCTTGATACTTTGAGATGTAGTGAAAATTACAACATATTGGATAGAAGTTTGTATGACAAAATTATAAAGTTTGTGGTATCTTATGCATAATTACGATTCATCATGTGACATAATAATGCTTTGATATTACATATTAAATATACAATTTCTAGGATTCCTCAGAAGATAACAATTTCTTCAAATTGGCATTTCATAAAATCACTGTATCACTGTCAGTGTCATCACTGTCATCCCATTGCTCATCGATTTGCTCGAGCGGGCACCAGTAACGTCTCCATTGTGAGACTTGTTACTGTTTTTGGCATATCAAATACGCCATGGGTAGCTTGCCAGGCTCTGCCGTGCAGGCAGGATACTCTTGGTAGCTTGCTGGGCTCTGAGAGGGACGGAGGAATCGAACCTGAGTCAGCCACATGCAGGGCAAATGCCCTGCCCGCTGTGCTATCACTCCAGCCCTTAATTAAATAATAATTAAATAATTAAAGTAATTCTAGATAATTATTAATTATATTAAATAATAATTATGAAATTATTATTTCATAAAATGATTTCAAAAAGCTCTAATTAGTATTGACATAATAAATGAAATACAACATATAGTAACTTTAATTTTGACATATTCTTTTCTAGAAGACATGTCATAGGCAATACATATTTAATATTTCAGATATTATTATTTAGAACACTTATCTATGTTTTAATTTAAATTATGAATAATAAAGCACCTTCTGTTCAGAAATAATACTTTCAAATACTCTCAAATACTCCCAAGTAATAATGAACACATTTAGTAGCTGTGATATGTTGTCAGCTTTGAAAATAATGTGGATTTATTCTTTTGGCCATGATCATATTTTCAAAGCCTGACTAACAAAGCATAGTTTTTCAGTTTGCTATTGACAGAATTTGGCGGGTTTTTTTTTTTTTTTTTGGCGGGGGACATATATCTGGGCATTTTTTGGTTTTGTTTTTGTTTGATTTTGGTTTTAGGCCATACCAAGCAATGTTCAGGGGTTCCTGTTGGCTCTGCACTCAAGAATCACTCCTCACAGTGTTCAGGGGACCATCTGATGATACCGGGGATTCAACCTGGGTTGGCTACATACAAAGCAAGCGCCCTATCCATTGTACTATTGCTCCTTGGACACCATTTTTTTAAATTTTATTTTAGACATTGTGATTTACAGTACTGATAAGGCAGAATTTCAAGCAAAAACCATTTCAATGTCATCCCCTCCTCCAGAGCGTCAGCCTTCTCCCCACTGTCCCAGTTTGTCCCACCTCCGTCCTATTCTTCCTGTTTCCCAGACATTGGTAGCTTCCTACTTAAGCACCAGTCTCAGTTTCTATTGCCTTTGGGCGTTTGTTATTTCTTTGTTTCTCTGTATCCCAGACATGTGGGCAGTCATTCTGTGTCTGTCCCTCTGCTTCTAACTTCTCTCAGCATGCTACACTAGCAAATCTATCCACCCAGCAGCAAACTCCATGGTTTCGTAACTTCATGTAGTCAGTAGTATTCCTGTGTGTCCATGATGATTTTAGAGGCACTTTTAATGCCACTGTCCAAGCAAACAGAAGCAAAGATAAGCAAATCAGGCTACCTGAGACTAAGAAGCTTCTGCAGTGCAAAAGAAAAGATGATCAGAATAAAAAGACACTCCAAGGGCTGGGAATAAATGTCTGCCTACCACTCATCTCACAAAGCATTAGCATCCAAATTAAAAAAAAAAAAGCATTAACATTCAATATATATTAGTACTTGACAAGAAAATACAACCAATCCCATCCAAAAATGGGGGGAAGAGTGAAAATTCAACAAAGAAGGCAGAAAAATACTCTGTGCCACTTATTGTCCAGGAAATGCAAATCAAAACAACCAGGAGATACGCAAATCAAAACGTCAGTAAGAGGGGCTGGAGTGATAGCACAGGGGGTAGAGCGTTTGCCTTGCACGCAGCCAACCGGGATTCAATTCCCAGCATCCCATATGGTCCCCCAGCACCACCAGGAGTAATTCCTGAGTGTAGAGCCAGGAGTAACCCCTGTGTATCACTGGGTGTGACCCGAAAAGCAAAAAAAAAAAAAATCAGTAAGACTAGCATACATCATAAAGAGTGAAAACAGCCAGTGTTGGTGGGACACAGGGAATGGGACCCTTGTCCTCTGCTGATAAGAATGTCGACTGGGGGGCTGGAGCAATAGCACAGCGGGTAGGACGTTTGCCTTGCACGCGGCCGACCCGGGTTCTAATCCCAGCATCCCATATGGTCCCCTGAGCACCGCCAGGGGTAATTCCTGAGTGCAGAGCCAGGAGTAACCCCTGTGTATTGCCGGGTGTGACCCAAAAACAAAACAAAAAAAAAAGAATGTCGACTGGTCCAATCTTTTTGAAAAACAAATGGACAATCCTAAAAAAACTAGGAATTGATATTCCATATGATCCAGCAATTACATTTCTGTATATCTACCCCAAAGCCCCAAAACTACTCAGAAAATACATTTGCACTCCTCGGCTCGTTGCAGCACTATTCAAAGTAGCCAAAATATGAAGGCAATCCAAGTGTCCCAGAACAGGTAATTGGATACAAAAATGGTATTTCTCAAGTTTTAACTTTTCTTGGTCAATGACTTATTCTTTACAGGACTTTTGGTGCTATCGGCAAAAATATTCCTTTGTCATTCTGATTTATTTATACTGTATCCTGATCAGTTTTCCATTTTGGGATTTTTTTTTTCTCATTTGGAAACCCCACTACCACCCCACCTTTGGCCTTTCAATTATCTGTTTTCTTCTAGGGGAAATAAACAAAAATATTGCTTCAAGAGTCTGTCACTGTCATCCTGTTGTTCATTGATTTGCTCGAGCAGGCACCAGTAACGTCTCCATTGTGAGACTTGTTGTTACTGTTTTTGGCATATTGAATACACCACGGTAGCTTGCCAGGCTCTGCTGTAGGGCAGGATACTCTCGGTTGCTTGCCGGGCTCTCTGAGAGGGATGGAGAAATCGAACCCAGAGTCTACACAGTAATAATTCCAAAGACTCTACTCATGCTAAAATTTCATCTTGTGTGTATAACAAATAGTGCTAAGGACTGAGCATATGTTTTTCATATAGAAATAGCCCTGAGGGCTGGAGCAATAGTACAGCTTATAAGGCACTTGCCTTACATGTGGCTGACCTGGGTTCAATCCCCAGCACCCCATAGGGTCCCCTGAGCACCATTAGGTATGACTCCTGAATGCAGAGCCAGGAATAATCTCTGAGCATTGCCAGGTGAGGCCCCAAAACAAAAAACAAAAACAAAACAGATATAGCCCTGAGCACCAGGGAATGTGACCCCAAAGTGAAATAAACAAACCCCCTCTCGAACCATTTTATTAATCCAAAACTTTAGATGTACCTGGAAATTTTCACTTAGATTAGTTATGATTTCCCCAGGAGTGGACATTGGTGGTGGGAAATGTACACTGGTGAAGGAACGGGTGTTGAAACATTACATGACTGAAACCCAATCATGAACAACTTTTCTAACTGTGTATCTCACTGTGGTTATGTATATATCTATAAAAAGTGAGGGAGGAAAAAGATTTTCCCAGGACTTAGAGATATATAAAGATGAGCCCCCCCCTTTTTTTTAATTGTATTGAATCACTGAGACAGTTACAAGCTTTCATGTTTGGGTTAAAGTCACACAATGATCAAACACCCATCCCTCCACCAGTGCACATTCCCCACCACCAATGTCCCCAGTATACCCCCCCTTTCCCACCCTCCCCCTGCCTCCATGGCAGACAATATTCCCCATACTCTCTTGCTCTACTTTGGGGCGTTATGGCTTGCAACACAGACACTGAGAGGTCATCATGTTTGGTCCATTATCTACTTTCAGCACACATCTCCCATCCCGACTGATTCCTCCAGCCATCATTTTCTTAGTGATCCCTTCTCTATTCTATCTGCCTTCTCCACTCCGCTCATGAAGCAGGCTTCCAGCTATGGGGAAATCCTCCTGGCCCTTGTGTTTACTGTCCTTGGGTATCAGCCTCATGTGATGTTATTCTATACTCTACAGTTGAGTGCATTCCTTCTATGTCTGTCCCTCTCTTTCTGACTCATTTCACTTAGCATGATACTCTCCATGTCTATCCATTTATAAGCAAATTTCATGACTTCATCTTTCCTAATAGCTGCATAGTATTCCATTGTGTAGATGTACTAACGTTTCTTTAACCAGTCATCTGTTCTAGGGCACTTGGGTTGTTTCCAGATTTTGGCTATTGTGAACAGTGCTGCTATGAACATATAGGTACAGATCGATGGACCCCTTTTTCATCAAAAAAGAAAAGATTGGGGGGAAAAAAGGAAGGAAAAGGAAAAAGCAATCTATACGTGGATAAAATAGCACAGCCATGAAAGCAATCTTTACCAATTCCTCGTGGTATCTCTGAAATTGTGTTTCGAGATAAATCTAACACAATGAGGTTCTGGAATCTTCCAACGAATTCAGGAATTTTCAACAAACCAGTTCTATGAAGTTGCCATTCCTGTAGCTGGTTCAATTTCAGCAGAGAAGAAGGAAGGGTCTAAACCGAGGCAAAGAAATGACAGTTAGGACCACAGTCAGAGCTCAGCTGCAGAGTACTTCCCTCGCCTGCACAGACCCCGGGTTTGTTCTCTGCATCATCACCCCTGAAAACTGAGTTATGATGCTAAACTATTTCAGTGTTATGTTTCATTGAAGAATGATTTTAGATGTATTATTTGATTTGCAAGAGAACTTTAAAACTCCTTTTCCTTCCTGGCTTTTTCCTAAAGACTTTACTGTTACTTCTAAGGCTTAACTTTTTTCCCTTGACTATCAAACCCCAATCAAAATATAATGATATAATGAACAAAATTGACATGTGGGTCAATATTACATGAACTTCTGTCATATGAGGATACAAATGCTGTTAAAAATAGAATGTATGAGGCTGGAGCAACAGCACAGCGGGTAGGGCGTTTGACTTGCTCTCCACTGACCTAGGTTCAATTCCCAGCATCCCATGTGGTCCCCTGAGCACCTCCAGTGGGTAATTCCTGCTTGCAGAAACAGGAGTAACCCCTGGGCATTGCAGGGTGTGACCCAAAAGGCAAAAAAAAAAAAACCTCCTCCTCTTTTGAAATATTTTTTAAATATTTTTTAATTATTTTATTTTTAATTGGTGGATCACCATGAGGGTACAGTTACAGATTTATACATTTTTGTGCTCATGTTTCCCCCATACAAAGTTTGAGAACCCATCCCTTCACCAGTGCCCATTCTCCACCACCGGTAAACCCAGCATCCCTCCTACCCTCCCCAATCCCATCTCCCCCCACCCCATCCTGCCACTGTGGCAGGGCATTTCCTTTTGTTCTCTCTCTCTAATTAGGTGTTGTGGTTCGCAATAGAGGTGTAAGTGGCCACTGTGTTCAGTCTCTAGACTACATTCAGCACGCATCACCCTTCCCCCGCATGGCCTCTGACTGCCTTATACTTGGTGATCCCTTCTCTGGGTTGCCCTCTCCCCAGAATGTGAGGCCAGCTTCCAAGCCATGGAGTCAACCTCCTGGTACTTATTTCTACTATTCTTCTATTCTTGGGTGTTAGTCTCCTAAAAAAAAAAAAAAAAAAAAAAAAAAAAAAAAAAAAAAAAAACCTCTTTTGAAATATTTTTTTAATATTTTAAGAGAAATTTTTAACTTAAGGAATTTGAGTTTCAACTGTTCTGAACTCTTTCCCTTTTAGCTTAAAAGAGAAAATACAGGGGCCGGAGCGATAGCACAGTGGATAGGGTGTTTGCCTTGCACGCGGCCGACCCGGGTTCGATCCCCAGCATCCCATATGGTCCCCCAAGCACTGCCAGGAGTAATTCCTGAGTGCAAAGCCAGGAGTAACCCCTGAGCATTGCTGGGTGTGACCCAAAAAGCAAAAAAAAAAAAAAAAAAAACACTGATTCCCCTAGCTAAATACACATAAATTCATAAGAGTAGACACGAATCCAAGGAGGACAGGCCCTTGTAAAAATAAGAATCTATTAAAATTAGACCATATATCCACTTAACTATGGTCTGAAGTTAGAGGTTTGAACAGAGGCTCCTGAAAAATTCAACTCTTGGAAGACATCACCAAGAGGAATTTTTGGAGCTACAGCCTAGCTCCTCAACTTGGCCTGTGATTACTTCGTCTCTTCTAAATAAAAGCTTTCTTAGCCTTCATGAGAGGGAGGGAGAGAGAGAGAAAGACAGAGAGAGACAGAGAGAGAGACAGAGAGAGAGAAAACACTCATGTAATATCATTTACCAACTTTGTGAAAGTGAGACTATAAAGATGGTGGATTTAAGAAAAATTAATAACTATTTCCATTTTATAAAATTGCAAATGAGCATTTGCTTTAGAAAAATTATATATTTTTATTAGGCAATGGTCATCATTTTTACAGAAAATGAAAAATTGTTTATTAGAGTTAATGGAAATATAAATGACAAGTTTATAATATTAAAGCAAGTTGAAGCAAGACAGTAATATTTTGTCAAAAAATTGTGAAATGTTTATTTTTAGTGTTTATGTTCAAATTCACTGAATACATATTATTAAAATTGTACCTTCTAGCTATTCCAGTCTGAATGTCAAAATTTTTATCTCATATCGCCTACAAGTAGCAAAAGGTAGAAAATCAGAAACTTCTTCAGGAAAGCTTACCTTCCATTCCTCATTTTCTATTTTCAAAACGATTCTTCCATCTTCCCTAACAACCTTTTCTTTCAGCTTGGTTAAATTTACTCTTTCTTCCCATATTCGCACTAGCCTAGAAGTCCAGAAAACCATTTCAGTGTATAGGTAATGCCAGAGAGCACTCGCTTCGTTAGAAAATAATGAAATCCATTAAAAGGAAATATTTGATCAATAGTATCTGAAAATCATATGTGAATTTATTTTTCAGCAATTATATTTATTGTAAGAAATGCTCCAGATTCACATTTTTGAAAAGTCTGGTCCCCCAAAATCCCTTTTGGAGGGGCCAGAGGGTGTCAGTGGCCTGAGGCCAGCAGCGTGAGACCCGGCCATCGAGCCCACTTGCCTGTCCAGGGCTGAGCCAGTGATATTGGGGGGCCAGGCAGCAACAGGCATTGCGCTCAGGGCTTAGCACATGCAGACGTGAGCCCTAGTCTTTTGACAGAACACCCCAGCCTGACCATAGCTTAATTAATACATAATTAACGTGCCATAAACAGATCCTTTCAAAGTAGTCCATTCATTCAGCCATGGGATATTCAGAGAGTACAGTCACATTCCATCGGATGATATTCTAGACTTGTACACGGAACACCAACCACCATCTCGTTCAAAATGGCTTCATCCCTCATATGAACACTAAGGGCTGATTGTACAGCAGGGGGGGCGCTCACCTTGCACACAGCCAACCTGGGTTTGGTCCCTGGCACCTGAGCCTCCAGTAGTGATCCCTGAGCACAGGGCAGGAGTAAGCACCAAGTACTACTGCTGGGTGTGGCCCCAAAACAGAAAACAAAAACAGAATATTTATTTTGACACACTGAAGCAAATTCCTTTGACTTGGTATATCAGAGACATACGTAATACCAAGCTGTAAAAATGACTACCAAAAATTTCCTAATTCTATACTAAAACATTTTTGATGTATCAAAAACAAGAAATTTAGAATTGAAATTTCTGAAAGTTAGAATTTAAATTTTATCTTCTTAAAATTATACCAAATACAGATCACTGTATCACTGTATCGCTGTCATCTCCTTGCTCATCAATTTGCTCGAGTGGGCACCAGTAAAGTCTCCATTGTGAGACTTGTTACTGTTTTTGGCATAGTGAATACACCATGGGGAGCTTGCCAGGCTCTGTTGTGCGGGCGGGATATTCTCGGTAGCTTGCCGGACTCTCCGAGAGGGGCAGAGGAATCGAACCTGGGTTGGCCACGTGCAAGGTGAACACCCTACCCGCTGTGCTATTGCCCACCAAATACAGATATAAACAATTATTTTAAAAAACATACAATTAATTTGAATATTTATTGGAGAAATATCAACATCTGAGAATTATTAATATTCTTGTATTTTGCCGGTGGCTGTTTTGGTTTTGGGGTCACAGCTGTGCTCAGGGGTTACTCCTAGTTCTGTGCTCAGGGATTACGCCTGACAGGCTCGGGGGACCTTACCTGCTATACAACTCTCCAGTCTCCCAATACATATTTTTTCTTTTTTTTTGATTTTTGGGTAACACCCAGAGATGTTCAGGGGTAACTCCTGGCTCTGCACTCAGGAATTACCCCTGGCGGTGCTCTGGGAACCATATGGGATGCTGGGATTTGAACTCAGGTCGGCTGCATGCAAGGCAAACGCCCTACCTGCTGTGCTATCACTCCAGCCCCCCACCAATACATATTCTTAATGGTTTTTTTTATATTAACTGATAGTGAAGATTTTGTTTTGAAAACACCCTAAATTATCTCTGAAACTGTATTTTCTACCTATTTGAGTTGACAAAATATTTCTATGGAGTCTGCATTTTTGTCAGCTCTTTTTTGGAAATTTAGGTGGGGGTTTAGTTTGCTCAGGATGCGGGTGACCATCTGGGTGCTGGGGACCAAACCCGGGTTAGCCACGTAGAAGGCAGGCACCCTGCCCACTGTAAATTTGACTAATCTACAAACAAATGCATTCTGACAATGTCTATATATGACCTTCGAGACTGAACAACTAAACTTATTGGCACTAACTGAGACAAACACGTACTGCTATTTTCAGTTTTATTATATTTTATAGAAATAGCATTTATTTGAACAACATTAAAATAGTTATTGCTCATTAATATATATGCATATTTCTGAACAAGATTTAATGAAAATGCAATTGTCCTATTCCCTAATCTTTAATGCCCGTTCAAGAACTTATTTATTTATTTATTTGGGTTTGGGGGTGTTTGAGCAATTCTCAGGGCTCACTCTTGGCTCTTGTGTTCAGAAATCCCTGGTTCTATACTCACAGATCACTCCTGGTGGTGCCAGAGGACCAAAGTCGTGCTGGGGATTCAGACAGCCACGTGCAAAGAAAGAGCCTACTGTGTGTTATTTCTCTGGCTCCTGTTAAGCAGCTTACTAAGAACCCATTATGTGCCAAGTTCCATGGTGTACATGTATAAACTGAAAGCTCAGTCTTTAATGAGTGTATAGTGAGAATATTATTAGGTAAGTCTCTTTCTCACTGTAAAGTGATTCCTTTATCTTTTTGGCTTTCACTTCCTATCATCAGGTTCAGAACAGCAGTTTATCTCAGTCCCCTTGGGTAAGACCTCTCACTCTCTTGGCCTTGCTTACAAAATGTAGGGGTTGGTGGGGCTGGAGTGATAGCACAGCGGGTAGGGCGTTTGCTTTGCACTCGGCCAACCCAGGTTCGATTCCCAGCATCCCATATGGTCCCCTGAGCACCGCCAGGGTTGATTCCTGAGTGCAGAGCCAGGAGTGACCCCTGTGTATCCCCAGGTGTGGCCCAAAAAGCAAAAAAAAAAAAAAAAAGTAGGGGTTGGGTTAAATGGTATCTAAGATCACTTGTGGTCCTGGTATTCTGTAGTTCCTTTACTACTTATTTAAGCTTTATGTTCTTGGGGCTGGAGCAATAGCACAGCGGGTAGGGCATTTGCCTTGCACGCGGCCGACCCGGGTTCAAATCCCACCATCCCATATGGTCCCCTGAGCACTGCCAGGAGTAATTCCTGAGTGCAGAGCCAGGAGTAACCCCTGTGCATCGCCGGGTGTTACCCAAAAAGCAAAAAAAAAAAAAAAAAAAGAATTACTAAGCTCTTTTCAGGGCTGGAGAGATAGCACAGCGGGTAGGGCGTTTGCCTTGCACAAGGCCAACCCAGGTTTGATTCTTCTGTCCCTCTCGGAGAGCCCGGCAAGCTACTGAGAGTATCCCGCCCGCACGGCAAAGCCTGGCAAGCTCCCCGTGGCATATTCGATATGCCAAGAACAGTAACAAGTCTCGAAATGGAGATGTTTCTGGAGCCCGCTCAAGCAAATCGATGAGCAACAAGATGACAGTGACAGTGACAGTGAAGACTTACAATGACAGTTCTTTTCAAGTTTTGGATAGAGTTTCTACTTCCTCTAGAATCCTCAGAGTTCTTGGGCTGGAGCAACAGTACAACAGGCAGGGCATTTGCCTTGTACACAGCCAACCCAGGTTCGATCCCCGATATCCCATATGGTTCCCCGAGCCAGGAGTGATTCTAGACGAAGAGCCAGGAGTAACCCCTGAGCATCGCTGGGTATGACCCCCCCCAAAAAAATAGAATTCTTGTAGTCTAAAGTCTTTCCCCCGTGCCTTCACATAAGTGCTTACCTAAGTGCTTGGTTTCTTCATTTTGGCATCAAGAGACCATGAGTACAGGAGCCAGGGTGAGAAATCAAAGGGCTGACCATGATAAAGTCACAACTTTAAAAAATAAAGTTGTGACATAGGCCCTGCTGAGCGAGCCCAGAATTCTCTCCCTGGATCCAGATGGCACCCAGTACGGCCAGGCGTGGCTTGGTGGCCCTAGCGCACCAAGCCTGAGTAGCCCTGCAGCACTGTGCCCAAGCACCTCACAACAGGCCTGTCCAGCCAGGAGTGACCTGGTCTTTCCAACACTACTGTGAAGGCCCCCTCAAAAAATAATAATATTAAAAAGACAAGCAATACAATTTCTGTTTAAAATTTAGACTTTGGGGTGGGGGGATCACACCGAGTGATTCTCAGGGGTTACTCTTGGATCTGCACAGAGGAATTACTCTTGGCAGTGCGTTGAGGGCCAGATGGGATGCCGAGGATAGAACCCAGGTCGACCGCTTGCAAGACAAACATGCTACCTCTGTACTCTCTCTCCAGGCCCTAAAATTTAGACTTTGGGGCTGGAAGGATTGCCCAGGGAATAAGGCGCTAGCTTGGTACACAGCCATTGTGGGTTCTATCTCCAGCACTGCGTTTGGCCCCCCAGCAACACCAGGAGTGGGTCCTGAGCACAAAGCAAAGTGCTAGGTCTGGCCCCAAAATCCAAATAAAATAATAGCCTCTAACATGGCAGAGCCTGCTAACGTCACAGATATGTGACCAAGAAACAGGGACAAATACATGAGAGATTAGAGGGAGAACCAGCTTTAATTACACCTGCAGATGAGACCTGGCTAAAGCCAAAATGAAAAGCCAGGAATACAGTTCACACAGATCTTTTAGAGGTTAGTTAGAGAATGTACTGTTTCGGTGGGAACCATTTTCTTATCTAACACACACAATGATTGCTTAGCATACGTTATGCTTAGTACAATCAGTTCCACATAGACATTTACTAATTGTTTCTGTGTCCCCATTCTGTTCCTGCTCAAATAACCAGATCGTTCTGCCTCTTCTGCTCTGTTCTGATTGTAACTTTATGATTTATGACTTAGTCATCTTAGCCTAGTTCCTACAATGGGTCACTCAGAGGTCTGGCCTCTAATTACCCACCTCTGCTCCTAATTTCCCCCTACACTTATAATCTGCTTAGTATGCTATTCCACTCATACAAATCCTCTAAATTTAATTAGATGGAGACTTCTCTAAAACATCTCGTCTAGCAGCAAGAGATGGGTCAAGGCAGAACATGGCTCAGTGGTAGAACATGTACCTTGAATTCACGAGGCCTTAGGTTCAATTCCTAACCCTGGCAAAATACGTAATGGGTAGACAAGGGTTCTTGAAATTTCTGGCCAATGAGATGTTAGCAGAAATAACAGTGTGTCTAGTTTCTGCTGAACTGGAGTTAAGTATGATGGCTGCTGTTGTTGTATCTATTTGGTGAATGAAATGACTTTGGAATGGAAATGGAATGAAAAGCATGCACTACTCGAGCAACCAGCTAGAAGCTTCGACACTACCCAGAAAACCTAGCGTTCTGTATTGGAGGCACTATTATTTTAGTTTCCTTCATCTCATTATGGAAATTTTTTTCCCACACCCAGTAGTGCTTGGGATTTATTCCTGGCTCCGCATTCAGGGATCACTCCTGGTAGGGCTCAGGAGGCATTCTGGGATGCTGAGGATTGAACCTGGGCTGGCCGAGTGCAAAGCAAGTGCCTTACCCGCTGTACTCTCATTCTGGCTCCTCATGATGGAACTTAATCCTCATTGTGACACTATGCTTCTAAGTATTAAATAATAATTAAAAAATGATGTTGTATGCATGAAACAGCAGAGTGCCTTGTAAACAGTTTAGTTCCAGTTGTGACTTTATTGTGGTCAGCATCAGTTTTTCTATTTTTTTTTGTTTGTTTTTTGCTTTGTGGGTCACGCCTGGCGATGCTCAGGGGTTACTCCTGGCTCTGCACTCAGGAATTACTCCTGACAGTGCTTGGGGGATCATATGGGATGCCGGGGATCAAACCAGGGTCAGCCTCTTGCAAGGCAAACGCCCTACCCACTGTACTATCGAACCAGCCACTCCTTTGACTTTTTTTGGGGGGGAGAGTCACACCCATTGATGCTCAGGGGTTACTCCTGGTTCATGCACTCAGGAATTACACATGGCAGTGCTTGGGGGACCATATGGGATGCAGAAAATCGAACCCGGGTTGGCTGCGTGCAAGGCTCCAGCCCCCCTCCTTTGACTGTGGTTGAGAAAAATTGCTCCTCCATATTCAGATTTTTTTTTACAGTTTATAAAACACAAAAAATTATTATCAATAATATTTTTCTGGACCAGAGAAAAAATACAATGCTTGCCTTGCTCATGAATGAACCTGGTTTGATCTCTGGCACCCCACAAGGTTCCCCAAACCCAGCCAGGAGTGATCCCTGAGAGGATAGAGCCAGGAGAAAGCCCTGAGCACCAGTGGGTGAGGTCCCCAAAACAACAGTAAGAGCAGTAGCAAGAATAACCACCATCATCATTTCCCCCTCTTGTGCAAAAGTTTAATTATTTTCAAGTGCCTCCACTCCTCTAGGTAACCTGGGTATAAATCTTAAAATGTCTAAGCCAATCATAATACACTCTCATTTTCTCTAGAAGAGAATTCAATTAATGGGGTACAAATGACACAGATCTGTGCAATAAGAGGTAAAGGCAGGGCTTGAGCGATAGCACAGCGCGTAGGGCGTTTGCCTTGCACGTGGCCGACCCAGGTTCGATTCCCAGCATCCCATATGGTCCCCCAAGCACTGCCAGGAGTAATTCCTGAGTGCAGAGCCAGGACTAATCCCTGAGCATCACCGGGTGTGACCCAAAAAGCAAAAAAAAAAAAAAAAAAAAAAATGAGGTAAAGGCAAAATGGAACTTCAGAAAGCGTTCTTCATGCTTCAAATAGCTCCCGCTCCTCTGACAACTGAAGATGCCTGGGAGAGTTTTGAGGGAAACTCACGTAAGGATCAAATGAGGCATTTAAGCAAAAGAAGCTGAGAATTAAAAAACAAAACTAGAAGGAAAAAAAAAGATGAATCTTTGATGCAGTTGACACCTTTAGATTAATTTACTTTATCCCTGTTGCCTACCCATTTTCAGTTAAATTTTCTAATTGTTTTTGGTTTTTGTTTGTTTGTTTGTTTATTTTTGTTTTGCTTTGCTTTTTGGGTCACACCAACAATTGCTCAGGGGTTACTCCTGACTCTGCACTCAGGAATTACTCCTGGCGGTGCTTGGGGGACCAAATGGGATGCTGGGAATCGAACCCGGGTCGGCCACGTGCAAGGCAAACGCCCTACGCGCTGTGCTATCGCTCCAGCCCCTAAATTTTCTAAGTGTTATCTGAGCAAGACTGATATTTGGAAAGAGACTTCATGAAAAACAATTGTATGAAGCTATGTGAAGTCTGATAAGGAAAGGGGCTATTCTTTCAAGAATAGTTGGGTACTTTGCTTTGCAGCTATCCCAAGTGGGAGAGTAGATAAGTATAAAGAAGACAGAAAAAATGAAAGCTAAAGTACTTCAAGATGGGCCACATCAAGAAATTGATCCTCAATGGGGACCTGGTTAAAATTCATAACTATTTAAATAAATTTGACTGCCTCGTCCATTCCTTCTGATATTGACCCTGTGCGATGTAATGTTGAACAAAGAGTCACTAAAAAGTGGACGAAATGATACTTGAACATTACCGGGTACTAGAAGACCCTGAGTATGATGAGTTAGTAGTATTTCATTTTGCTGAAAGACACTTGACTTTCAGTGGCCTCCTCACATTGCCACGTTTGCTCGGTAGTTTCCTTACCAAAAATGGGTGTTTCCTGTAGATGGATTTTCTGTTTTCAGCAAATAAATATCTCTATCACGTTCCGTCCTAAGGCATTTAATAAATGCTATTTTCGGGAGATCTGATGATGGTGGGATTGGTGTTGGGATAGTGAATGCCTGTAACAAATAATTCTGAACAACTTTGTAAACCATCTGGTGTATATAAAGTGTAAAGAGAAAAATGGAAAAACTTAACTCAGTTTTTAAAAAAGGAAAAAATGCTCTTTTCTAAGTGATAATGTTGTAAGTTTTTTGCTAATTAATTGAAAATAACAAATTGGTATAGCATACTTTTGCTGAAATTCCTTCTCTTGCTTCAGGTCATCATTGAGTTTCTTTATTCTTTTTTCCCAAACGTCCTTTGCAGCATGAACGGCTCCCGTACAAACCATGTTTTCTGACATGATTCCTTCACATTGTCACAGCCACCAATATTATTAAGTTCTGAATTGTGATCTTCCACATGCCATCTCAAAAAATATCTAATCGTGCAAGAGAAAAAAAAAAAAAAGAATGTGTAGGCCAGAGTGATAATAGTGGGTAGTGGTCCTTGCCTTGCATGCAGCTGACTCGGGTTCAATCCCTGACATCCCAGAAGGTCCCATTAGCACTGCCAAGAGTGATTCCTGAGCACAAAGCCAGGAGTAATCCCTGTGCATTCCCAGGTGTGGCCCAAAACAAAACAAAATCAAATAAACCACATTATTTAAAACCATAGTTGTATTGTAACACTGACTAAATGCTCTAAGTATGGGCTGGGATTCAATTAAGTGATAATATATTTGGATTGTTTGCTCTTATGTAAAATAAATGGCAAGTAAATGTGATATTGAGGCCTGTGATATAGTTTTTCTTTTTGGGCTACCCCATCAGTGCTCAGGACTTACTCCTGGCTCAGTGCTCAGGCATCATCTGTGCTTGGGAGACCATATGTGGTGCTGGGGAGTGAACCTAGGTGAACCTGCAAGGAAAGTATCTTTCTCTGTGGCCTGAGAACTGTGATTAAATCTCAGAAATGAGATTAAAATAAAAAGACAAATAGCTATGTCAACTATGGTAGATCCATAAGATGGAGTGTTCTTTACAAATATTGTATTGGTATTTCACAAGATTATATTAGGAATAATTAAAAATTTGAATCATAATAGAATTATATTCTCTCAAATGCAGGGAGTCAAAGATGTCCACAGTACCCACATTTTGTGTTTGGCCCAAACCAGCAGTGCTCAGGGACTCCTCTTAGCACTTTGCTCAGGGGTCATTCTTATCAGTGCTCCAGGAGGCCGTTATTTAGAGCAGCGAAGGGCACGGACAGATGACAATGCTGAATTTGGGCCTTCTTCTGGTGCACTATTTCTATCAGCTATCTTGCTGGTCCATAACAATAAAATACTTGGGGGTTTGAGAACCACACCCATTGATGCACAGGGCTACTTTCAGCACGGGTTCTAGGTCCTTCTAGTGGTGCTGGAAGGACCAGGTTATACCAGGTGTTGACCTGGGGCTCCTGAATACAAAGCATACATTCCAGTCCTTTGAGTTATCTCCCAGCCCCCATCAAGTCACACTTTCTATCTACCATTATACTGGAATACTATAAAGCCAGTAACAATGCTAGGTCTCACTCTCCTGACCCTGAAAGAGCCTCCAATGCGGCACCATTGGGAAGGATGAGTAAAGAGAGGCTGCTAAAATCTCAGGGCTAGGATGAATGGAGACATTACTGAGACCGCTCGAGAAATTCTACGATCAACGGGATGATGATGATGATGATGATGATGATGATGACTATAAAGCCAGGGACATAAACAGAAATACATAAAGCTTGGAAAGGGAAGAGTGAGGCTCACAGTAACATAAGGAAGAAGATATTCCTTTTTGACACAGGTGCCGCAGTCTCATGCTAGGCAAGTGCCTGAACCTTAAAAGCAAAAGTGCTTCCAAGAGAATTCAAAAGAAGGAAATGGGGAAGAGAAGCAGCGGCAATATCTACTACTTCAAAGTAGGAAATCAAGGGACTGGAGTGATAGCACAGCGGGTAGAGTGTTTGCCTTGCATGTAGCTGACCCGGGTTCGATTCCCAGCATCCCCTATGGTCCCCTGAGCACCGCCAGGAGTAATTCCTGAGTGCATGAGCCCAAGAATAACTCCTGTGCACTGCTGGGTGTGACCCAAAAAGAAAAAAAAACACACAACAAAGTAGGAAATCAAGGAATACTATTTATGCTTTACCTGAGTAGAAATGTAAGTTAAAAAAAATTTTTTTAAGTTATAAAAGTAGTTAGGAGAGAAACTAAAAATGAGGATATACTGCTGTGAAGGTAAAAGTGAATTTAAACATCATATCTCTGAGTAGATAATGTCTAAAGTTGACTAAAAAGAGTAAATAATTGCTTTTTTTAAAAAAGAAATGGATATATGGAGGTAACCATTAAAATAAAAACTTGAAATAGTTTTTAAAAATTATTGCTTCTGGGGGGGAGGGATACTGGGTTTATTGGTGGTGGAGAATGGGCACTGGTGGAGGGATGTGTTTGTGAACATTGTATGAGGGAAAAACAAGTTCTAAAATGTGTGAATCTGTATCTGTACCCTCATGGTGATTTACTAATTAAATAATAAAATTTTTAAAAATTTTAAAAAAAGAAATTGAAAGTCAAAAATAAATTATTGCTTCTACGGTGAAAGAAACTAGACAGAGATTGTTGCTTTTCCTAATTAATGTCCTCTAAATGTTTCCTTTCTTTAAACTAAAACTGTGCAGTGTGTTTGAGAGAGATATCAAAAGTGACAGAGACAAAAAGAGGGAAAACTTTAATGCAGAGAGAAAGGCTTAAAACTTGAAAATTGACATTGAATTGCCAATAGCATCAAATTATTGAGATGATTCCTACTTTTTGGGCAGTCTTGGGCCAGGGCCTATACCGGCTTGCACTCCGCCGAGATTCGACCCAGATGGCCATGCTTTTGCACGGCCGCTTTGCTGCTGAACGACCAAGATTCAGAGCCAGCTATATTACTTCTGGTCCCAGCAAGTGCTTGCAGCCATGTCTCCAGACTGTGAACTAAGCTTTTGCCCCATGCTGCCCCAGGAAGGGAAATGATGCAATTTCCAACTTAAATCTCCCTGGACTTAATTACTAAAATACAGAAATCCTAAACCGCGGCCTCTCGACTTTATATCTCTTCATTCTCATCAGTGGAAAACCAATTATCAAATGTTTCCTTGTCAATAGGGCCGTATTTTTGGGGGATAAACAACAAGAATAGTGAGTTCTGGGGCCGGAGCGATAGCACAGCGGGTAGGGCGTTTGCCTTGCACGCGGCCGACCCGGGTTCGATCCCCGGCATCCCATATGGTCCCCTGAGCACTGCCAGGAGTAATTCCTGAGTGCAGAACCAGGAGTAACCCCTGAGCATCACTGGGTGTGACCCAAAAAGAAAAAAAAAAAAGAATAGTGAGTTCTGTGTTGAAACTCCAACAACAATAATGAGTTTTGTGTTGAAATATGGAATGTAATCAAGGTAAAGAGAAAATGAAATGAAATTTATCACTTATGCAGTTGGGGGTGGGGGAGAATATGGGCACTGGTGAAAGGACGGGTGTTTGAGCATTGTATAACTGAGACATAAGCCTGAGAACTTTGTAACTTTCCACATGGTGATTCAATAAAATAAATTAAAAAAAATAAGTAGCGCATGCAAAATTTACACTAGAATATAGAACATACGTAGACTTATAATTCAACTCCCTGGACATGTCACAGTCACTAAACAATTTGTTGTTTCAGATTTTTGAAAGTTTATAGTACTTGATTATTAAATCACAATTAAAAAATTTCAAGTATCTACCTTTAAATGTATATTGCAGTAGAGATATGTAATAATTTACATCCTAATTTATTTTCTCATTTGCAAAAAAAAGAGTTTATTTTATACAACAAAATAAGTATAGCAATGCCATAATTGAGTGAGTCAACTTCCTAAAATCCTAAAGTAAAAGCATAAATAAATAACAAAAAACAGCAAAAGAAATGCAATTTTTGAAGAACTATTTCATCACTTCCAGAGGACAATTTACATGCATGACTATGAACTTTAGATTTATTTCACGCTTAATTTAACATTCCAGCAAATGGAGACAGAATAAAGGCATCACCAGCGATCTGTTTTTATGTGAGGAGCAGGTGGAAAGTGGTCAAATATTTGGTACAAAGTACTTACTGTTGTTGGTGGATTCAGAAACGCACAGACCCAAAGTCAGCAATGGTGGGCTAAGGAAGGGGTCCAGAGTTGTATTCAGTGCGACTCCACATGAGTAAAGTCCCCAGTCAGACTATCAGCAAGTGAAACCTAGTGTCAGGCTAGTTCTAAATTTAGTTCATGGACAAAGCTGAGAATAGCAAGAATCACATGGGCCTCTGTGCTCAGAGTCAGCTGACAGTCCAGCAGGCATTGTCAAACAATCCAGTGTAACTTTGACTGAACTCCTGTGAAAGAACTTTTGTTGAAGTCCTTGCACCTTCCAGGACTTAGATAGGCTAATGTTTAATGGAACTGAATGAATCTGCTATGCAGCACTCGGGCATAGAGCTCTGGATGTTCCCCACTGCCATCCCTTTGCTGACGCATCTGCAATGAACAGGGGTTGCAGGCTGGATTGTGGGTTTTTGTTTGTTTGTTTGTTTGGTTTGGTTTGGTTTTGGGGGTCACACCTGGCGATGCTCAGGGGTTAATCCTGGCTCTGCACTCAGGAATCACGCCTTGCAGTGCTTGGGGGACCATATGGGACTGCTGGGAATCGAACCCGGGTCTGCTGTGTGCAAGGCAAACGTCCTACCCGCTGTGCTATCACTCCAGCCCCTGGATTGTGGTGTTTGCACACACATGGTTGTAGTGAGCTGGAGATGACACACTTTTAAAAACTTATTTATATATTTGTATAAAGTTCTTCCTGATGATTTATATTGCATTCAATATTCCAACACCAATCTCACCACTATTCACCTTCCCACCAGCATGATTTCTAACTTTCCTAACCACCACTCAAGTCTGCACTAATAGCAGAACCTAAATTATTTATTTTATATTTCTTGTTATGAATAATTCACTAAAAATGATCAAAAAAAGGTTTAAAAAGGTTTCCTTAGGGGCCAGAGAGATAGTACAGCGGGTAAGGCATTTGCCTTGCACATGGCCGACTCGAGCTTGATCCCTGGCATCTCCAAGCACCGCCAGGAGTGATTCCTGAGTACAGAGCCAGGAGTAACCCCTGAGCATCGCTGGGTGTGACCCAAAAAGCAAAACAAACAAAGTTTTCCTTAGAAGAAAGTGTGTGAAGGTTTCTGTATCTTACGACTGAGCCATTGAGCACTTGTATAAGAGATTACTAACATGTTGGCACAGGTTAAGCCTTGTGTTTTAATATCTTCTTAATCGAGATTGGTTGCATCCCATCCAACACTGGTGTATCAGTGATGTCGAGTTTGAGATGTCTTGCGGCTAAACTCATGGCTGCACACTTCAGGAATTCTAAAATTTTGTATGGGGTGATACAGCTGAAGTTAAGTTTTAATTGGATGATGACTCTGCACCTCTGCAACTTGTTGATCTCTTTTGAGATTTATTTGTGAGTCTCTGGATCAGGGCTGGTGAATGAGCTTATTTGTCACCAGAGGCAGTTCATGGGCGTGACTCCAGGCTCCCTGAAGAACAGGGGATGGTGGGAGGTCACCCATCCCCAACTCAGTGGGATCCTGGAGATTTTGACCAGAAAACCCTCATACCTGAGTTTTTTTCAACAGGTTGATTTCTGGATGAGGCTCTTCCCGAGTTCAGATGTGAGTGGTGATGGTGCTCCACCACTGTGCAGCTGCCGGGCTGTTTGGGTGGGTGCTGGGCTCACCCATCCCCCTCAGGGGTACTCCCCGATGAGAGTCTGGCGTGGGGTCCAGAATCATCTCTGAGATTACACACTTTGCTGAGGCCCTGGGCCCAGAGAGCAGACTCTGTTGCCGCAGTGTCTGGTATACGGGGTCATGTTGGGGGTGCAGCCTGTACCGCTAGGCTATGTATCTCTAAGTATTTCAAATAGAGGCACAAGGCATCAGAAGTAAAGGAAAATGAAGCTGTTGGTTAGGGTGGGTAACAGAAAAACTCCGGACCACTGCTACATTTGCACATCTGTAAAAAACATCTGCCAGGGTTGGCCAGGGAAGAACCCCCCACCACCCACTCCCCCCCCAATTCCCCCCCAGCAGCTCTCACCATCGGCCACGCCTGGGTTCGGGGTTCGGTCTCGGGCTGCTCACGCAGCCAGGGCGGCCCAGGCCATGGGGCAGACGGAGAAGGAAATGAGGGCCAAGCCGGTTGATTGATCAGTTGCCGTTTATTCCATTCTCTCCACAAGCCTGTTCCAGTCTCTCTGAGATCCCCATTTCTCTCCTCTCCTCTCTCTCCCCCAGCACTTTTCCTTCCTAGCTCCTCACTCCTCCATTCTCAATACTCCTTCTTTTCACTAGTCTCTCCCCCTACTTGTCTCTCTCCACCTTGCCCTCTGGGCTACACACAGTCTGGTAGCAAAATCAACATAAGAAAGCCCTTCCTGAGGTCCCACCAGGTTCAAAGGAAACTCCACCTAGGGGCATTGCAAAGCCCTTCCTGACTGCCACTGGCAAAATACCTCTTAAGATGTTTTTCTCTTTTCCTCGTCCAAAAACTCCATGAACATCTTAATACTAGTTATTTTTGTATGGACACAGTAAGAGATACATTGAGGCTTGTAGGGCAGCTCTCCTGGCAACATCTTGCCACAGACTCAGACTACAGCACTCAGGCCAGATTAATCACTCCTAAACCTAGCGGGGTCCGAATCTAGTTATAACTTTTTGGATCATGACAGCATCTGTTCATGATCAAGCTCTTAACTTACAGTTAAGCATTAGGCGCTTTGGCCAGGCCCATCTCGATGCCAGGGTAGCACATAACTCACCGCTTGCCCTGGGCCCGTCTCGTTCCTCGTCGGGACCCTGTCTTTGGGGGTGCTAGGAAGTAAGGGCAGCTGAGGCTTAGGTTGAGAGAACAGATGTCCAGGAGGAAAATATCATGTGGAGTCAAATGACTCCCAGGTTACAAAAGCATAGCATTTGCTAAGTCTTCTGTGCCCAACAGAAGGACATGGCTCTGAATAAACTATGCAAAGGACTCAAGGAGAAGAGAAAAACAATATTTACAAGTCAACAGAGCTCAAAGAAAAAAGTTACAAGGGGCTGGAGCAATAGCACAGTTGGTAGGGCTTTTGCCTTGCACGCGGCCGACCGGGGTTCGATTCCCAGTATCCCATATGGTCCCCTGAGCATGGCCAGGAGTAATTCCTGAGTACAGAGCCAGGAGTAACCCCTGTGCATCGCCAGGTGTGACCCAAAAAGCAAAAAAAAAAAAAAAAAAAAAGAAGTTACAAATAACACAGAGGAATGGGAGTACTGTGATGGGAGTCATCATCATCATCATTCCGTTGATCGTGGAATTTCTCAGTAACATCTCAGTAATATCTCCATTTGTCCTAGACCTGAGATTTTAGAAGCCTCTCTTTACTCATCAGTGCCAACAATGCTGCATTGGAGGCACTTTCAGGGTCAGGGGAATGAAACCTAGCTTGTTACTGGTTTGGGCATGTGAATACACCAAGGGGAGTTTGCAAGGCTCTCCCATGTGGGCAGGAAACTCTTGGTAGCTTGCCAGTTTCTCCCAGAGGGAGAACTAGGCTATAAGATGTCTTCTGGGAGTTTGGTTTTATAGTCTCTGGCTGTTGGCTGTTGGTGGGATTACACGGTGATGAGAGTAACCCAAATAAACCTAAACTACCTGAGGCTATGTTATCCTACACACATCAAATGTGATTATCTTTCAGTGTTTATCTCTTCAGAATGCAAGAGATAGTAATTAATTTATATCTCTGCAATAGTAGAGCCTCTTGCCCATGCACCTAGCTGTCTTCCCCAGGGCCCCTCGGAGGGGGTGGGCTCCAGTTTCCCTCCCTGCCCCTCGCAGAGCTCCCGAGGCGGAAGACCTCCCCAACCCAGCAACAGCCATGCTCAAGGCCCCTCTCCACATGTTCGGACGAGCCTCACACATGAAGGTACCGGCAGAGGAACCCAGGTGTGTGGGACCCAGGGCTGAGACCTGGTCTGCTTCTGGCGCCATGTAATCCTACCAATGGCCACCATCCAGAGACTTAAAACCAAGCTCCCAGAAGCGAGAGACATCTTATAGCCTAGTTCTCCCTCTGGGAGAACCTGGCAAGCTACTGAGAGTTTCCTGCCCACATGGGACAGCCTTGCAAACTCCCCTCGGTGTATTCACATGCCCAAACCAGTAACAAGCTAGGTCTCATTCCCCTGACCCTGAAAGAGCCTCCAATGCAGCATTGTTGGCACTGATGAGTAAAGAGAGGCTTCTAAAATCTCAGGGCTAGCACGAATGGAGATGTTACTGAGACCGCTCAAGAAATTCGAAGATCAATGGAATGATGATGATGATGAGATGATGAATATTATGTATTTATGTTTGGAACTGGTAATATATACACTGTATCACTGTATCACTGTTATCCCGTTGCTCATCAGTTTGCTCGAGCGGGCATCAGTAATATCTCCATTGTGAGACTTGTTGTTACTGTTTTTGGCATATCGAATACGCCACGGGTATTTTGCCAGGCTTTGCTGTGTGGGTGGGATATTCTCAGTTATCTTGCCAGGCTCTCCAAGAGGGATGGAGGAATCGAACCCAGGTCAGCTGCATACAAGGCAAATGCCCTACCCCCTGTGCTGTCGCTCCAGCCCAATGTATACACATGTAACAAATTTCAAAAAATGAACCTCCCTTTATTCCATCCTCACCTCCAGGCACCCAGGTCTCTGCTCTGAAGACTATCAGTGTGAGCAGTTACTACTGTACCTTACCCAGGACAGCGTGTTGGGGCTGAAGAGATGGGCCCAAGGGCTGCAGCTGCTGCTTCCCTGGCAGGATGCCCGTATTTGATGTCTGCCCTGCACACTTGTCTGAGCACAGCTGGGAGCAACCCCCAGCATAGAGCCAGGAGCAGGCCCTGGCACTGTGAGTTGTGACCACTCCTCCCCACCCCCAACACACACACAAAGCAAAAGCAAACAAGAAAGATTTCTCAATTTATAAGAATAAATATGCCAGTAATCTTAAGAAGCTCATGCAAGTACCAACAGACACACAAATGGTAGCTACATCCCTGGCCTGAAAAACTGGGTTTTTTTTAGAACCGACTGTCAGGATCAAGACCACTCCTCAATATTCAGAGAGACAAAGTGCAGCGGGACTGCAAAACACACACCGAGACTTTATTACTCCAGCTAGCTGGGGCCGACCTGCCCTGCTGAAGCAGGAGGTCAGAGCTTGACCCCGAGGGCTTACAACAGAGGGTTTATATAACCATCCTGGGCACACAGGCCTCAGGAGTAGGCACAAAGATAAACAATTCCAAAGGCAAAAATAACTTTAAACATTTCATAAATGAACAAAAGCACACAAGAACAATATATCAAGAAACCATTCCCAATTAGGAAGACATTCCCAATTCCCATACATCAAGAAAGCAAGGCATTCCCATACGTCAAGAAAGGATCTTATCAGTTAGACACAGGATGCAAGACACGGGTGTGCTGGCTTCTGACTCTCCAGCAACGTGTCTGCATAAACACCAGGTAGTTCTTTTAGTCCATTAACTCAGTCATATATATTTCCTGGCCAGGGCTGCTTCCCACTAAGCGGTACTGTCAACTAGTTAGCTCAGTTAAGTCATGTATCCTTCCTGGCCAGAGCTGCCGCCCTACAATCTTTATGACCAGGGTGAAGAAGAGATGAGCTAAAAGCTTCTCACATTCCCCCCATTTCTATGAGCATACTGAGGAATAGTCTGCTTCTCACCCCGACATAAGGAGTGGGGATGTCGCCCAGCAGTCAAGCACTTGCCTTGGGCGCCCTGGGTATGTCTTTGAACTGTGAAAATAGGAAGGAATGAAGAAAGAAAATAAAAGAATAAACAGGCAAGCAAACAGAAAGTAATAGGTTGTACTCAGTGGTGGGTATGTACCTGGTATGTCAGGAGTCCTGGGTTTGATCCTCAGTGGGGGAATAAAAGGAAACAGAATTATTTTAATGATATATTTGGAGGGTGGAGGGCAGGGAGGTTGAGCCCAAACCAGAGGTGTTCAGGATTATTCCCGGTTCGTGCTCTGGCCGTGCTCAGGGAACCATATGAGGGGCCGAGAATTTGATTTGTTGTGTTGGTTTGTTGTTGTTTTTGCTTGTTAGTTTGTTCAGGGGCCACATTCTCAGGGGTCACTCCTGACTCTGCACTCAGGAATCACTCCTGCCAGTGCTTGGGGGGAAACCATATAGGATGCCGAGGATCAAACCCCCGCTGACTGCCCATTGCATGCAAGGCAAACACCCCCCACCCACTGTATTATCACCCCAAAGGGTGCCAAGGATTCGAATCAGAGTCAACAGCATGAAAGGCACGTGCCTTTACGTTGCACTGTCTCTCAAGTCCTTAACTATTTGTTACTGTACTTCCCAAAATGTGTGTACACTGCTATTTCTTTCTATACTTACTTCAGAATCATCTGTTAACGTTGTACCATAAAAAAGAATAGCAGGGAATTAAACTAATCACTAAGTGTAATCTATTCACTTCCCTTGTCCTCCCAATATAGTTTTATCACTTTTTTTTTCTTTTTGGGTCATACCCAGCGATGCACAGGGGTTACTCCTAGCTTGTACACTCAGGAATTACTCCTGGCAGTGCTTGGGGGACCATATGGGATGCTGGGAATTGAACCCGGGTCAGCTGCATGCAAGGCAAACACCCTACCCGCTGTGCTATCGATCCAGTCCCTATCACAATATTTTTTAAAATTTTATTTTCATAAAGTTGTTCACAATAATTGATCACATTTAATATTTCAACACCAATCCTACCATCCTTACATCTTCCCACCACCAGTATTTTGAAGCTTCCCACGACCACTCAAGTCTGCCCCACAGGCAGATGCTAGATAATTTATTCTGAATTGCTTGTTATGAATAATATAAGCTGTCTGTGAGGGTCTATCTCATGGTGATTCAACAACAACAACAAAAAGAGTATGATAGGGTCGGAGTGATAGTACAGCGGGTCAGGTATTTGCCTTGCATGAGGTCAACCTGGGCTCCAAACCTAGCATCCCATATGGTCCTCTGGGCACCGCCAGGAGTGATTCCTGAGTGCAGAGCCAGGAGTAACACTTGGGCATTGCCGGGTGTGACCAAAAAAGCCAAAAAAAAAAGAGTATTGTAGGATGACATTACTTTGTCCTTTCCCTCCTTGCCACAAGTAGCTTGTCCCGGTTTTACCCAGAGTTTAGGCTTACCCCAGTCACACCCATCAAGGTGTTCCCGAATTTCTCCCATCCCTTTGTTTAACTATAATCACTTCTCCATGCTCTCTTCCCCAAAAGAGTTAATCTGCGGCTTTCCCTTAATCTGACTCTGCTAATTTGCAAGGTCAGACCTTCCTAGGATACTGAATTTATATTATATAAATTAATATTGCCTTTCTCCTCTTCTTGTGCCTTTTGAATAATTTACTTTAAAGCTATGACTGTTTTGTATAGACACAAGAAGACAATATTATGTTTTTATAACTTGGGAATTAATTGGCCTCGAATATTATTCCCTCCCGGGCATCTGCTTTCTCCACTTAAGCCTCAGTTGCCCTCAGTTCCTAGCACCCCAAAGCAGGGTCCCCGACGTGTGACGGGAAGGATCCAGGGCAAGCGGTGAGTTATGTGCTACCCTGGCATCGAGATGGGCCTGGCCAAAGTGCCTAATTCTTAACTATAAGTTAAGAGCTTGATCATAGACAAATGCTGTCATGATCCAATAGTAATTATGAGACTGGGACCCTGCCAGGGATAGGAAAGACTGATCTGGCCTGAGCACTGTAGTCTGAGATTGAGATGGCCCCAGGAGAGCAATTCTATAAGCTTTAATGCATCTCTTATTGTGTCCATACAAAATAATTAATATTATGAATTCTTATATGTTTGCTGGCTGAGGAGAAGAGTCCCACATTCATGGGACTCCGCCCTTGGGTGGATCCTCCTGCTGAAAGAGAATTAAGTCCTAGGAGAAGCATCCCCTAAGGGAAAGGACCTTACCCTATTGATGGTGACCACACCTATGGGTACACCCCAACCCCCTCATGCTGTGGAGATTTAACTAGGCTGTAAGAGTGGGTTGGGGGACCAGATCCAGGAGAGCGGGAGAGAAGC
Organism: Sorex araneus; assembly: GCF_027595985.1. Lineage (NCBI taxonomy): Eukaryota > Metazoa > Chordata > Mammalia > Eulipotyphla > Soricidae > Sorex > Sorex araneus. The sequence continues at coordinate 64,808,555 of NC_073309.1, read as the reverse complement.
GGAGAGAGAGAATGAAATAAACGATCGAGCAACCAGTTTGGCCTTCTTCCTTCTTCCTTCCGTCGCCTGCCCTCGACCGACGGCACACACAGCGGTTCTGGGGTACCGGACGCGGGCGGTGAGACAGAGCCGCCCAGAGAGCCTGAGAGTGCACTCGCCCCTCGGCGAGCCTTAGTTTTTTACAGAGTATGACATACAGTGTTGGGGCCACATAGTCCTGGGATCATAAAAAATAATTGGGGCCCGGAGTCATCTCTGCAGCAAGCTGCTGGGTTCCGAGACTCATACATGAGTCTCTGGATTGTGGCCCTTAACACGCTTGAACAGCAGCTGGAGGCAGCTCATGACTGTGACAGGCAGGACCCCGGGAGGGCAGGGAGGTGGGAAGGAAAAGCCCTGTCCCGACCCCAGAGTCAGGCACTTTGAGTCACTGGTTCCACAAACCTGCCGTTTTCAGCGGATTTATTCTCTTGCATGGGGGGCCAGGACAGGCCTATGAAGACCGGCCATGAGGGTGGCGGCGGTTGGCTTCTGGGGGTTTGGGGCTGCCAGGGCTCACCTGGTGCAGAGGGGGAGAGAGGACCCCTGCTCCCATGTCAGGTGCCCCGGGGAAATCAGCCGGGTGTGTGGTCTGGGGCCCTCCCTGCAGGGGCTGCTCGTCTGAGATTCCTATGAGTCTTATCAGAAGATTCGTCAAACCGGCAATTAGTAGAGTTGAACCAGCTACTGGGAATGATGATGTTCCTTTTGTATCTGTGTGTGAGAGTGTTTACGGTTCTGTTGGGTTTGTTAATGTTATGGGTACTTGAAAAATTCTTTCCTTTTCTCTCTTTTCATTCTCTTTCTTCTTTCTTAAGGATCAAGCATGTACCACCTAGCCACATCCCCCAGCCCTTGTTTTTTCAAAAAAGTATTTCTCCTCCTGCTCCTCTCCCCTTCTTTCCTGTCCCCTACCTTCCCCTCCCCGTCCCAGCCCTCCTCATCCCTTCATTGTTACTGCTGCAACGAGCAGTTTGCAGTGCTCACACGTGTGGCTGAGGTGCTCTGGGGTCCTCAGTGGCTGGGTGATGTGGTGCAGGGCCCACCGGTTATGTCAGACCACACGCTGGTACAGCACTCGGAGTCCTGCCTGGCAGAGCTGCCAGGATCTCGCCTCATGCATGTGGGCAACAAGAATGTACTCACAGCTTCATACTCGGAAGGTCCAGATTCCACATCCCCACCTGCATACAGTTCAGGTGATGGGTCTGGGGCATGGGGAGTGGCATGGAGAGAGAATGAGGGGTAGGGGGCTTGCCTTGCAATGGTCCCTCTAGGAGTGATCCCTGAGCTCAGAGCCAGGAGTAAGCCCTGAGCACTGCCAGGCATGGCCCAAACCCCCCACCCTGCCAAAAATAATTTTTTTTTTTTGTTAAGTCTCGGGGGTGCAGTGGGGCCCATGAGATGGTTCAAATGGTAGGAGCACAGGCTTGTAGGCTGGCACCGTGGATTTGACCCCCAGCACGGCATGGTGTCCGTTCCTGGCCCATGACACAGCTGAGACCCCTGAGAGACACACTCCACAGTAGTTCCTAGCAGTGCCAGGAGTGCCCCCGAACAAAAAGTAAAACAGACAGGGAGCCCGTGGTGATACTGGGCGGTCACAAGGACTACCTGAGACCCAGCATAGTTGAGAGCTGTGTGGGTCTCGCTCTAGCTCAGGAGACGTCAGAGTTCGGGGGCAGCGCGTCCAGAGGCAAGGAGAGGAACTGCATTGTATCTTTTTGCCAAGCACACCATGGTTGCAAGTGAGTCGTGACCAGTATTAGAATTTCCATGCCAACTACACACTGCAGAAGGTACACAAAGGCAGGGAATGGAGAGGAGGCTTGGCCAGGTCGCCGCTGCGCATGTTCCCACCAGTCTGAGAGAGGGGTGTTCAGGGTTTTTCATGTACACAGAGACCAGTGAAACTAAGAGAATTTGGATGGGGGCAGAGAGGTGGTTGTTGTTCTTTGATTATCTTTTTGCCTTTTGGGTTATTCCCAATGGTTCTTAGAATATCATTAGGTGCCAGGGATGGAATTTGGGTTTCCTATTTATTTTTTTTAGCAGGGGGAACACCCAGTTGTGCTCCTGGCTCTACACTTGGGGATCATTCATAGTGGTGTTTAAGGAACTCTATGTGATCCCAGGTCTATACCGTATGTAGAACTCTAAGTGGTCCCAAGTCTATACTGTACGTAGAACTCTATGTGGTCCCAGGTCTATACCATATGTAGAACTCTATGTGATCCCAGGTTGGTTCCTGACTGCCTGTAAGGCAAGCACCTTACCTGGACATCTCTCCCACCCCATCATCTCTCCATATATTTATCTTACTAGTCAGGGTAGCATTATCTAATATAGTATTCTCTGGGACGATGGAAATAATCTATATTTCTTGGTTTGCAGCCTTGGGAATTCCCTGGCTGAGACAGGACAGTGGCCCTTGCTTCAGGAGAGCCAGCAGAGACAGAGAAGCCAGAATGTGGCTTTCCAGAATGTGTGGGTGGGTGGGCGGGACTTCACAGGGGCACTGAGATCTGAGCTCACTCAGGCGGTGCTAGTAAGCAGACCTAGACAACCACCAGCCAGGACCGGTGAGGATGTCCTCATGGAGTTCAGGCTCAGAGACACTGGGGGCTGCTCTAAGCATTGATGGGGACCCTCCGTGCCAGGGATTGAACATAGGCCACCACAAAGAACATGTTCAACCTGCTGAATTCTCTCTCAGGCCCAAGACAATTGAATACCTGTCTTCCTCACTATGTTGTAAACCTAATAAAGGCAAGAACCATGAGGTAAATATTTGATGTCCAGGACTAAGTACCATGTTTTGTACACAGCAGACTTTTAGTATTTAAAAGCAGGGGCCTGGAGAGACAGCACAGCAGGTAACTCTTGCACTTGGCCAACCTGGGTTCGATCTCTGGCATCCACATGGTTCCCTAAACACTGCTCAGAGTCCAGGAGAAACTCCTGAGCATCCTAGGTCTGTCCCCAAACTCAAAACAAACCCAAACAAATAAACAAATTAATATACACAATAGAATACTGTATAAAAATAAAAATAAAAAGAAGGGGCGCGCAGGCGGCGAGGCAGGCGAAGGAAGGAAGAAGGCCAAACTGGTTGCTCGATCGGTTTATTTCATGTCCATCTCCATTCTCCTCTGATTCTCCTCCTGCTTCTTTCTCCCCCATCCTACTTCATTCTCTCTCTCTCTGCCTCTCTCCCGGCTCTCGGTCTCTCTCTCGATCTGTGGATCTGGCCCCTGTGGATCTGGCCCCCGTGGATCTGGCTCCCATGGATCTGGCCCCGGTGGATCTGGCCCGATGGATCTGGCCCCCAACCCACTCTTACCGCCTAGTTAAATCTCCACAGCATGAGGGGGTTGGGGCATACACATAGGTGTGGTTAGCAATAGGGTAAGGTTCTTTTCCCTCAGGGGATGCTTCTCCTAGGACTTAATTCTCTTTCAGCAGGAGGATCCACCCAAGGGCAGAGTCCCATGAATGTGTTTCTCTTCTCCTCAGCCAGCAAACATATAAGAATTCATAATATTAGTTATTTTGTATGGACACAATAAGAGATGCATTAAAGCTTATAGAATTGCTCTCCTGGGGCCATCTCAATCTCAGACTACAGTGCTCAGGCCAGATCAGTCTTTCCTATCCCTGGCAGGGTCCCAGTCTCATAATTACTATTGGATCATGACAGCATTTGTCTATGATCAAGCTCTTAACTTATAGTTAAGAATTAGGCACTCTGGCCAGGCCCATCTCGATGCCAGGGTAGCACATAACTCACCGCTTGCCCTGGATCCTTCCCGTCCCACGTTGGGGACCCTACTTTGGGGTGCTAGGAACTGAGGGCAACTGAGGCTTAAGTGGAGAAAGCAGATGCCCAGGAGGGAATAGAGGCCAATTAAGTCTTAAGTTATAAAAACATAATATTTTCTTCTTGTGTCTATACAAAAAAGACATAGCTTTAAAGTAAATTATTCAAAAGGCATAAAGAGGAGAGAAAGGCAATGTTATAATATTCAGTGTTCTAGGAAGTTCTGACCTTACCAATTAACAGAGTTTGATTAAGGGAAGAGCAGATAAACTGGTAGAATTGGTTACAGATAAACAAAAGAATGGGAGTGACTCGGGAGCACTTTGATGGGTGTGACTGATAAACCTAAGCTCCTAGTGGCAAGGGGGAAAGGACAAACCAATGATATCCAACAGAATACAAGCAGTCATTTAAAAGTATAATGTGAATTTATTGACCTGTAAAATTACCCCATAAGTGTTAAATTAAAAAAACAAATTATAAAATAGTATAGTTTGATTTTTTTATAAAAAGAATAACTATGTATACAGATGTATTGATCAAAAATGTTAATAGAATAGAATACCTTTATTTTCTTTGTAACTATATCATCTGAGTTTTAAAAATAATAACATTCATTTGACCTTTTTTCTAACTTAAAATAATTTCCATATTGGAACAACCAAGTAGAGATGAAAACTACTTTTTCTGTCACAAATTTTCATTTGCACATAATTTCAATTAGACCATATTAAATGCAACCTGGATCAAAATGTTGGAATATATTTATTCAGGTGCCATTTATAAGTGGGTGTGTCTCCAGTAAAATGATCTTGGTGATCATCTTGTATGGAAATGATGAAGAAATGTAACTTGTTATTTTAACATTCACAATTGCCCATTAGACTCTTCTCTCCTCGTTGTTATCCTTCTCAGGATACAGAGAATGTAAGAATAGATATTATTTTTGTTTGTTTTTTGGCTACCTCGTCGGTGTTCAGGGTCCACTCTGGGCACAGTGCTTAGGGGTGAATCCTCGTTGTGTTCAGCACGAACCCAAACTCCTGCATGCAAACCACGTGTTCCATCTCCCCAGGCCTGGGTCTTACTTTGATCCTATCCTACTTTTTGCTGAATGCCAAGAAAGTTAAAAAACAAAAAAGTTAAAGGCAGTGAATTTCTGGGTAAAGATAATATCAATAGCTGCTATATTTAAAGCACCTTCTTTACACAAAACCAGTCTGCAAGGCATTCTTCCCAACAAAACATTCACAAGATTCTAAAGGTATATTTATTTTATTTATTTATTGTTTCTTGGGTTACAACTGGCAGTCCTCAGGGGTCACTCCTGGCTCTGCACTCAGGAATCAGTCCCGGTGGTGCTCAGGATCCAGGGATTTTGAGCCTAGGTCGGCTGTGTGCAAGGCAATCTCCTACCCACTGGAGCTCTGGGCCTCATTTCATTTCTTTTTGTTTCGGACCCACAGCCAGCAGTGCTTGCAGGCTACTCCTGGCCTGAGACTTTGGGAGTCACTCCTGGAGGTGCCAGGTCTCAAACCCAGCCTTCCTGCACACAAAACCTGCCTCTCCGTCCCTGAGGTGGCATCTCTGCCCAGAGTGCTTCCTTTCAAAACAAACACCTTCCACTGCTCTACTGGCGCCACAACTGTAACTGAGTGTCCTATCAATTTCTCCTTTAAAATGTATTAAGATACACAAGACATTTACAAATGATAATCTCCACATAGCCATATACTTCCAAGATCTCTTAAAAGTAAGTATAATTGCACTTATTATTTTCCTTACAAGTGGCGTGATTGTGGGGAAACAGAAAATCCTTTAGCCTCTTGAATTCTTTGTCCCAACAAAATGTAACTCAAGTTCCATTCATAATGAATATTAAATAAAACAGAGGGAAAACAGGGTAAATACTGCATGTATAAAATATGGCTACTTGTCTTTTAGTAACATTATTTTTGTTGCGTGTTGCCAGTGTCAGACCACTAACACCAGCACCATAGTAAGAAGCTCCACCACGGGGCTGGAGTGCAGTAGAAGAGTGCTTACAGGGGGCCCGGGTCTCCATCCCTGGCAGGCCCTCCCCATGCCCCCTGCAGAGAAAAAAGGGAAAGTTATACTCAGACCTGTAAAATGTAACTGCCCCAAAGGAACTCTTTCACCATGATTCAATCTCAGTAAAAAGTCTAACAGAACAATGATAAATATTGTGCCACAGAATCTTAATCATAACAATACAAATCACTTATAATACAAATCGCAACGAAGAACATGTGTTCGCACACTAGGCCCTACATATTCTTTGGAAGCTCAAAACAAAGTTCGCGGATTCTTATCATCTTCATTTCATATCTAACAGCATCAAAGCTGGGTTTTCCAAGTAGGATTTCCACAGGTTTGAGAAGCGTGACATGGTAGCACCGTCAATGATCCGGTGGTCAGCTGACCAGCTCACATTCAATACCTGTGCCTTAAATACTTCTCCTTTCTGGTTAAATCTGGGAAGGGTCTAGAAATAAGGAAGAGAACAGAGTCAAGTTTCAAGGCGCCAAGTACCAACTCTGACAATGGCAACCCTCCTCCACATAACACAAGCGTTCCAAGAGACGCTTGAAAATGTGCACTGGCAATCTCCCCACTTTCTTTACGTCCAAACCTCCAAATCTCAGAGCTTCCGCAAGATACTTCTTGTCCCCCATGCATAAAGAAAATCTCATCACAGATCCCACCTTTTTCTTTGTGGAAGGTCAGTACCCACCCAACATTCAGGTCCATGCCTGGAATATTTTGGCCAACCAGGCCAAAGAGTTCAATGTGCGCCCCGTGCTCTGACAGTGTCGGGGCTGGTGGTCCTGGGGGCTGGAGCGGGTGAGGGAGGCACAGACAGTGCTGGCAATCATCAGACTCAGGGCCCTGTACATCAGAGGTGCACACCTGAGGACTGGCGGCTCTCCTTGCGGACTTCAACTTTCTTTGTGGGAAGAGGGGGCTACCCCCAGCTGTGCTCAGGGTTTACTCCGGGCTTTACACTGGGGTCTGCTGTTGTCAGAGTCTGCACTCTGGCAGACTCCTACTCCTAGCAGTCTCGGGGACATATATGGGGTGCCTGGGAATTGACCCAAAGTCAGCCGTGTGCAGGCAATACTCGCCCTGTTGTATTATAGCTCCAGCCCCTCAATTTCTAAAAATATTTTCTGGCATTTTTTATTAAGATACCAGGATGCTTGGAGGCAATTTCTGCTCTGTGCTCAGGAGACCATACATGATGTCGGTGATTCAAATCGGGATTGGTGGGATGCAAGACAAGACCTCTCCCCCGAATTATTTCTCCGGGAAGATGAACACTGGGAGAAATCTCTGATCAGAAAACACAGGGTCATGTTATGTGTGTTTGCTTTTTGCTTCCCCAACTCCTCCCTGAGCCTAAAGGGAAAGGATGTTGGGAGAATAAGGAGTAACTGAGAGCTACTGCTGAAGGGTGATGGGCCAGAAAGCAAATCAAAGGCTGAATAAAGGCTTATCTGCAAGAATTTTGCATGTCAACATGAAAGCAAAACGCGAATGAAAGACTCTATAGAAGCATTATAAATAGAATATAGGTTTTTATGAAGATACAAAACTCAAAAAGAGAGGGCCAGAGTGATAGCACAATGAGTAGGGTGTTTGCCTCACACATGGCTGACCCAGGTTCGATCCCCAGCATCCCACATGGTTCCCTGAGCTGAGCAAGCCAGGAGTAATTCCTGAGTGCAGAACAAGGAGCAACCCTGAATATCAGCAGGGATGACTTAAAAGCAAAAAAACCCCAAAAAACCAAAAACCCACAAAAAACAAAACCAAAGCCAAACCCCTCAAAATGAAGTGGCTGTAACATTTAATAGTGGTGCTGAAATGGTATCCCGAGCATTATTTTTAACTTCTGATGGATAATAAGGATGCCAAGCTCTTTTTCTCAAGGGTGAATCTGGTCATTATTTTCAATCACGCCAAGTGATTCTAATGTTTAGCTAGGGCTAACATCATTATAGCCCTACTCTAAATCACACACAGGTCACATGCATCGGAACTACATGGATTCTTGTTAAAATACAATTTCTTTAGGCTCTGTACACAATATCAAGAATTGACAGGGCTGGAGCGATAGCACAGCGGGCAGGGTGTTTGCCTTGCAAGCGGCCGACCCGGGTTTGATGCCCAGCATCTCATATGGTTCCCAAGCACTGCTAGGAGTAATTCCTGAGTGCAGAGCCAGGAGTAGCCCCTGAGCATTGCCAGCTGTGACCCCCCCACCACAAAACAAAGGAAAAAAAGAGAACCTACATTTGGTGGGGACAGGAGTGATAGCATAAGAGGGTAGGGCACTTGCTTTGCATGCAGCAGAACTGGGTTTGATCCCCGGCATCCCATATACACACTTCGAGGAATAATTCCTGAGTATAGAGCTGGAAGTAAACCCTGAACATAGCCGGGGGTGTCCCAAAAAGCAAAAACGAAAAAAAAAAATGCTAGAAATAGATTAGCTCAATTTGAGATATTGGTAGGGACTCTGAGGTTTGCCCGGCATAATGTATAATGGATGATGCACACAGAAACAATTCTGCACTTGATCTTAGCCAAAAGGCTGAGAAGCGATATAAAGAAACAATTCCGATCCCCACCGTTCATTAGACACACAGAGATCAGAGCTGCAGCCTCACTCTCAGGAAGAAACCACTGGCTAACGGAGCCAAAAGTCACAGTCAGACTCACAAAGGGAGCACAAAAAACCATGTTAATGGCTACTCTTCACTGTTTACTCCATTGATTTGTTCAAATTCCTTTTTCAGGGACTGAATAAACATACCTGAATTGACCCAATAGCCCCGATGGCCACTTCAGGTGGCAGTATCACTGGCTTGGCATAGGTGCCACCAATCTGGAAAAAAGACAACGAAAAACAGTAAAACGTTCAGCATTTGAGGAACAAAAGGTAAAAGGAACTGAAATGTTTAAAAGCGCAGATGCCTGAAACTCTTCTGTGACAGTTTCTGAGTGTGAACACCGCTGGTACTCACAGATCCAATGTTGGAAAGAGTGAATGTGCCTCCTGTGAGCTCAGCGGTGCCCAGTTGCCCGCTGGCGCCCAGCTGCTGGAGACGGTTCAGCTCCAAGGCGATCTCAAACACAGAGCAGGCCTGGACATTTTTCACATTAGGCACGATCAACCCCTGCTCCGTATCCATTGCTATCCCAATGTTATGAGAAGCCTAAAAGACACACAAACACACAAAAAGTTGACACAAGAGGTCTTTTCACAAGCAAACAGGTGTAGGGAGCCGCTTTACAAGTCTGGCTCTTATTTCCCATTCAGACAGTCTGGCTCTTCTGATTCAAACAGAGGCTTGTAGCAAGGTTGCCACTATGGTTTCCATTTGTTTCTCAATAGCCTATGCCTGTAACAAAAGGACACGTCAATCTGCATTTGTACTGGGTCCAGACACCATTTCCTCCCAGCAGAGAGGTATAAGTAGCAGCTGCTAGTAGAATAAACTCTCTCTCTTCCTCCTTGCTGCTTTCTGGCTCTGCGGCTGTGTCTGTTCATTCAGCTGCATCCCCTCCTCAGCCCCACAAGGGGTCCTCCCTGCTGGACAGGATGGGACCCCACAAACAGGAAAAGATTGCCTTTCACTGTTTTATAAAACCATCTATCAAAAACTGTAACAGATAGGTGGTGATTATTTTGTGATAATTTGGTGGGCTGGAGCTCAAGAGATATTACAGTGGGTAGGGTGCTTGCTTGGCACACAGCTGACCCAGGTTGAATCCCCAGCATCCCATATGGTACCCTGAGCACTGCTGGGCGTGACCCACTGTATCACTGCATCACTGTCATCCTGTTGCTCGTCGATTTGCTGAGTGGGCACCAGTAACATCTCCATTGTGAGACTTGTTACTGGTTTTGGCATGCTCAAAACAAACAAAATAATTTGGTGGGGGAGATGAGTTTGGGCCATACCCACCGTGTCTGAGATAACCCCTGGGGCTCATGTGTCCACAGGGGGTGCTGAACATCAATCTGGGCCAGGCACGAGCAAGGCAAGCTTGAAGGATTTTATTTTTTTGCTTTTTGGGTCACACGCAGTGATGCACAAGGTTTACTCCTGGTTCTGCACTCAGGAATTACTCCTGGCAGTGCTTGAGGGACCATATGGGATGCGGGAATTGAACCCGGGTTGGCTGCGTGCAAGGCAAACACCCTACCCGCTGTGCTATCACTCCAGCCCCTGTTGAAGAATTCTGAAGGATACTTTTTAAAAGGTAGTTTTTACCTTGGTAAGAATACAGGGCAACATGGGCTGGAGAAAAGTACAGCTAGTAATGTGCTTGCCTTACATGTGGCTGACCGGGGTTTGATCCCTAGAGCCACATACGGCCCTGAGCACTGAAGAGTATGACCACAAACCAAAAATAAATAAAATCGGGGGGGGGGAGAATAGAGGGCAATATGCTATATTTCAATACACACGAACAAAAATGTCACCTGGAGCACACCTTTTGGAAAACACCTAATAATATTCAGTAACACAAAAATTGCTGCTAACACAATAAATGCAGGCGCTACATACAGGCATATTGGATTCAGACTGTACAATTAAGAAATTATAAACAAGCCTAAAGTTTACTTGCAGTCCACTGGCTAAATAAGTTACAATACTACATTTATTAATATGTAATATGTTACATGAAAAAAGAACTGTTGAAAGAAAAATACTTTCAGGTTGTAAGTTTAATGAAAGAGTATGTATAGTCCATATGATTTTTAAGTATGTAAAAATAAATTCCTAGGATACATATCTCAATGTAATCAATGAACTGTTTTACTACTGTGGAATTAAAGATAAATATTTTCCTGTTGAAATTCTCTAGAACAGGAGATGTATATGTTTGTTCTTTGGACCACACCCAGTGGTGCTCAGGGCTTGCACACGGCACTCTGTGCTCAGGGTCACTCTTGGGAGGCTCAGGGGACCATATGTGGTGCCGGAGATGGAACCTAGGTCAGTCATGCGCAGGGCAAATGCCTACCCACTGTACTATTGCTTGCGCCCCTGTGACAGGACGTAAACAGGAAGGAAATTCCATTAATCATATGTGAAGCTTTTAGATCTGACCACTTATGATATCTACCCTATTCCTGGCTGTGTATTTATCTGTGTTTCTGTATCAGGAATGGGACCCAGGGCCTCACCCAACTCTGTGGAGCAGGTGAGCAATGCCCTGGCCCCTTGCCACACGCCTCTAATGAGGAATAAACACAAGGGCTAGCAAAGGGTTCTTAAGATAGATATTTGTTTTGGTTTGGTTTTGGGGGAACATACCGGCGATGCTCAGGGGTTACTCCTGGCTCTGCACTCAGGAAATACTCCTGGCGGTGCTATGGGCTGCCAGAGGCTGAACCCGGGTCAGCTGAATGCAAGGCAAAAGGCCTACCCACCGTACTATCCCAGTTCTTAAGACTTTTTAAAGGTGACACTGATGTATGTATCACATTATATAGGTTTCAGGCATATAGTTTTATGAGTCTGTTCTCAGTACCATACCATTAACATCACTGTCATCCCGTTGCTCATCAGTTTGTTCGAGTGGGCACCAGTAACATCTCTCATTGAGAGACTTATTGTTACTGTTTTTGGCATATCCAATACGCACGGGTAGCTTGTCAGGTTCTGCCACGCGGGCTCCATACTCTAGGTAGCTTGACGGGCTCTCTGAGGGGGTGGAGGAATCGAACTCGGGTAGGCCGCGTGAAAGGCGAACGCCCAACCGCTGTGCTATCGCTCCAGCCCACCATTAACATAAATCAATATATTTTATTCTGATATCCCAAGGTTTTTTTTCTTTAAACAACATGCTTTTATGAAGTTGTTCATGATGCATTTGTTGCAGACATTCAATATTCCAGTATCAACCACTGTCACCTCCCCTCCACTACTGTGTCCACTTTCACGACCCCTCAAGCCTGCCCCACTGCAGGCCCCAAGTAATTTATTTTATATTGCTTGTTAACACTAAGTGGCTAATGGAATGATAAAAAATACTTCAGTAAAAGAAAACTGTTGAAAGTTGTATCTCACTATGAGGACGTCAAGTGCTTGACTGAGGATTTGCTAAGCTGTTGTTGCATATTTAGCTTCCTGTGTTAATTTTTTCCTGTTGGTTGAGCTTTGTTGGTTTCTACATTACATTCCCATCCACTATGGTGTGCTACTACTGGGGTATTAGTACTGAAAGATCTGGATTTGTTTCTCCAGATAATCCTGGGCAGTGAGTTTATGGTACGTCGTACAGGCACCTGTGGGGAGGTTACCCGCCCACATTCCAAGAAGGACCAGACTCTTCCACTCCAATCATAGGATGCTGTCCCTGGCCATCCATGGTCACTCCTGTGACCACATTTGGTCCCCTGAGCCCTGCCAGTCAGAGTGGTTCTGAGAGTGATCACTCAGAGTCATTCCCGAGTGTAGAGACAGGAGTAAGCCCTGAACACTGCCGGGTGTAACCAAAAAGCAAAACAAAAAACAGCTCAAACAAAAATCAAATTTTTATCAGTTTTCTCATTTAAGTTATTCTTGTTTTAAAATGGTAGGAATTCTATTTGAAGAACTTTTTTGAGGAAAGGATATAGGAAAAAAGGGTGTACAATCCTGGGCTTATGGATGGTCACAGTCACGTATTTCTATTATTTTAAGCAGAAAACCAAAAGGACCTAAAAATACCAATAGAGGGCAGGAGAAATGGCCCAGGGGGCTGAGTGCATCCTCTGCACAAGGAAGGCCAGGCTGTGACCCTAAGCACCACCTGGGATGACCCCCAAGGCACAGAGCTAGGAGCAGACCCTGAGTGCCATCAGGTGTGACCCCCCCCTCACCAAATCCGAACCATCCCCGAGAAACTAGGATCAGGGAGATGGTTCAAAGGGCTGGAGCACATGCTGTGCATTCAGGGGCCTGGATTTGAGCGCCAGCCCTGTACGGTCCCCTGAGCACTGCTGGGTATCCACAAACCTCTCCAAAGAGGCAATCGCTGGAACACTGTCATTATTAAATAGTAAAACCAACAATAACAAATTATATTCCAGTGGACTGCTTTGTCTGTGCCTTTAATTCTAGTCTAAGAAAACGACTGTGGAGGTACAACAGAAGCTTCTCTAATTAACAAGCACACTCGCACCACCTTCTGTTTACAGTAAGAACAGTCCACAACCAACAGCCAACCTTGTATGTTATATTCTGGCAGTTTTCATCCACAGAAGCATTCAGGATAGGAAACTGGAGCAATCCCAAGGAAGCAGCCTGTTTAACAGAAGGGGAATGCAACGTCAGTATCATAACTCTGGAAGGATAAAGTGAAAGTGAGGTGTAAAGGGGAAAACCACTTATTTATGAGCTTAATTCCAAGCAGTGTATGTCTGTGTGTACCAGTGCTATCTCCAAACAGTGTGGGTTTCCTCTAATCACTTAAGAATAAGAGAAAAAATAGTAGGCATCGTGTAGCTATCATGGTGATTTCTGAAAATAGCTGTGCAGACTGACACAACTATGAAAAGGAGATGTCTGCTTCTTAACAGACATGAGGGCTGAACCCATAACCCAATCCAGGCCTCGTTATATCAACGCCCTTTGCTGGTGTTCTTATAAACTGCTTCTGAGCTTAAAATGACAAAGGCCAGTAAGTTAAGAAAAGACGGGTGGAACCGCTGTACAGTGGGTAGGGTGCTTGCTTCCACACTGTCGACCCGGGTTTTGATCCCTGGTACCTCATATGCTCCCCCAAGTACCAGCAGGAGTAACTCCTGAATGCAGAGCCAGGAGTAACCCCTGAGCATCACTGGGTGTGGCGCAAAATGGCGCAAACACTGGAGGGTCGGGGTGGGGGCAGGGGAGAACAGGGGAGGGCTGTAGCACAGCAGACAGGATGCTTCCTGGCACGTGGCTGACCCTGGCTGGGCATCCAGCATCCCTGAGCCTGCCAAGAGTGATACCCGAGTTCAGAGCCAGGAGTGAGCCCTGAGCACCTCCAGGTGTGGCTCCAAAACAAAAACAAACAAAAGAAAAGACACACCGGACTCAAACCCTGCTTCTGCGCCTCATCCCTGCCAGTTCTAGAACCCAGGTGTAGATGACAGATGGTCAGAGACCCTCTGCCATGTGCAGACGCTTCTCCCAGTGTCAGACTACTGACCCCATTCTCCTTCCAACATGTCTGCTAACCCCGTTTCCATCTGCCCGTTAAATCTGGGTAGAAAACTTCTTGGCCTTCTTTTCTTCTGGCTCACACATGACCTGAGTGATCTCATCCACATGCCATGTCACTTGAGCAGACTCTCTCGAGCGATCACCTGGTCCAGTGCTCACGGTGACTGCCACCTACTACATCTCATGTTCGGAGGAGCATCTCTCCGCTTGTCAAGAGAGTACCAAAAAGATGGAGCTAAAGAACTGTTTCTACTCATAAAGCTCAGTGGCCAGTGAAGAGAAAATTAAGTCAACAGTTGCCAGGCAACGTGACTACTACGGGAAGTAAAAGCAGATTTAACTCATTCTAAGGCAGCTGGCAAAAGCTTCTTAGGATGTGCCACCTGAACAAATATGCTACTTAGGTCATGCAGCTTACAAATCAAGGACAGAGCGGGCACTTCACGTGGCATTTTGTATTCCATTAGCAGCAAAGGTGAGCTTAACCTGGCAAAAACAGAGACAGTGGCTGAGAAGGGTATCTCTGAAGAGGCAGGCGGCAGGGGCTGGAGCAACAGTACAGCAGGGATGGTGTTAGACTTGCACGTGGCCAACTCAGGTTTGATTCCCGGCACAGCATAATATCCTCTAAGCACTGCCAGGAGTAATTCCTGAGTGAGAGCCAGGAGGAATCCTTGAGCACTGCCAGGTGTGACCCAAAAAGCAAAAATATTAAAAAAAAAAAAAAAGAAGAGGAAGAGGAAGGAGAAGAGAAAGAGAAGAGGAGGAGGAGGAGGAAGAAAAGGAGAAGGAACAGGAGGAGGAGGAAGAGGAAGAGGAGGAAGATGAGGAGGAAGAAGAAGAAGAAGAGGAGAAAGAGGAGGAAGAGGAAGAAGAAGAGGAGGAGGAGGAGAAGGGGGAGGTGGCAGGCAGCAGTATATGGGTGCCACAGCTAAGGAGCATGGCAAACTACTCTGGGTACTAAGCAGTGATCACTGCAGGCGCGGGATACTTTGGTGATTTATTTCTGGGGAATTAGCCAAGGCTCAGGGGCCCGGGCTCAACCCCATAGCCCGCAGTGTTTTCTGAAGCAGAGATGAAACTGAGCCTTCTCTAGCTGTTAGCTGTAAATCCCTAAAAAGTGTCTCAATTTCTCTGAGTCCCAATTTCCCCAGAAGTGAGACAGCAGTCTTTACAAGTCAGGAATTACTCAGGATCAAAAAAGATACTGGGGCCAAGGGTGTGGCTCAAGAGACAGAGCACAGGCCTCGGAGGCCCCGGGGTGACCCAGCACCACCCACCTCTCCGCTGGTCAGCCTGCACCCCTCTGGGGTGAGCAACAGCAGCGTTTCATGAAGGATGGGCAATGTGAGCTAGACAGACATAAGCAGATCAAGCAACAAAAAAATGTCAGTTTTGAGCTGGAGCGATAGCACAGCGGGTAGGGCATTTGCCTTGCACACAGCAGACCCAGGTTCGATTCCCAACATCTCATATGGTTCCGTGAGCACCATCAGGAGTAATTCCTGAGTGCAGAGCCAGGGGTAACCCGTGAACACTGCCAGGTGTGACTCAAAAAAGAAAAAAAATAAGTCAATTTTACAAATTCCCATGAAATGTAGACAATTTTCTATGTGCTTCTGTCAAGGAACACTTCCATTCTGGTCCACGGTGAACACCCTGCATCTCTGCAAAACAAAATGTAGATGTTCCACAGCAACCTCGTGTCTGAGATGAGCGAAACCTCACCTTTAAGAAGAAGGGCATAAAGGAGAGCTTAATTCCCCGAGCCAGCGCGATGGGCTTCAGTTCTTCTCGGAGTTTAACCAGCTCGGTTACATCAACCTCGTCACAATATCCAAAGTGAGGGATCTTCAAGGCTGCCGTCATAGTCTTGACCATGGCTTTGTGGAAGCCTGAAACACATCACATATATTGTTTCGGATCTTTCAATTCTTTGTTGTCCCCACCACCTACCCACCCCATCCCCTAAAATAAAAGGTTCTCTAATGCCGGTCCCTCTCCAGCTCTTCTTGGTGCTACTTATATAAGTAGCAAATTATATATGCTATCCCAACTCAGTGCTTGGGGCTGATCCAAAAGTCATATATATATTATATATATGCACATATATATTTTTAATTATTTATGAATCCCCATGAGAGCAGTTACAAAGCCTTCGGGTTTAAGTCTCAGTCATGCAATGATGAAACACCCATCCCTTCACCAGTGCACATTTCCCACCATCCAAAACCTCAGTATACCCCCCATCTCACACCCTCTCCCTACCTGTGTGGCAGATGATGTCCACATTACTCTCTCTCTCTACTTTGATTACATTCAATATTTCAACACCAGACCCACCATTGTTATTTGAGATTTCCCCCCAACTCTTAGATCTGCCGAAACGGCAACATTAGACACTTTGTTTCCTATTGCTGATTATGAATGGCATATGATATTACGCAGATTCTGGAATTTTAATAATTAAATCTGGAGGGGGTTCTGCCCAAAGCCGCTGGGTTCTGAGATTTGTTTGTGAGTCTCTGGGATCATAGCATTCAGCAGCTCAATCAGGAGTCAGAGTCAGATATACTTTTGTTGTTGTTATTTGTTTGTTTTTGTTTTGGTAAAGCAAGGCAGGTTTTATTAAAATTTCTTCAGGAAGACGTGGAGAGAGAAAGGAAGAAGAGAACACAGGCTTCTGGAGGGTGAAAGTAGGCGGGCCAGGACACAGAAATGGGGAGACCCGTGCTCAGGGGAGAACCAAGCCTGACGAGTAGGCCTTGACCCTGCTGTTTTCAGTCACTCTTCTCCAAGCCGGGCCGTGACTCCTAGGCAGCACCCAGAGCTCAGGGGGACCCTGCCATAGCACCCAGAGCCAGGGGGGACCCTGCCACAGCACCCAGAGCTCAGGGGGATTGTGTAAGAAGCAGCGCCTGTGCCACAGGGAAAGCGCAAAGGCATGCCAATGGTGAGTCCCACCAGGGCTTCCTTGCCAAGGCCGCCTCGGGAAGCCAAGCGCTTCAGAGTCCATAAGCCAGGAGTGACTTTGGGAGTGCCCTGAAAATGAAGACCATTGCAAAAAGCCCCCAGATTTTGTCTCAAAGGTTCTCTAATGCGGATCACTCTCCAGCTCTTCTTGGTGTACCTACAGATACACCTACTTACATATGCTACTCCCCACTCAGAGTTTGGGGTTGGTCCAAACACATATTTTTGTTGTTGTTGTTTGTGTCATTGTTCTCAATGATCTGTACATGTTCTTGGGATGTCCAGCCATCCCAAGGAACCCACCATTGTAGCAGACCAGAAATTACCAGCACAGACTGATATGGTGCCTGAAAACACTGTCGTTTCCTTGTATACCGAGCATAAACCTTCAGCGGCTTCTCTTCAAACCTGTGTTCTCCCCTGAACACACACCTGGCCTGCTTGTCTGCTTCTTAACTCTGGAGATGCTCGTGTTGACTCTTTAACACATTTCCCTTCTTTCTTCCTACATCTTTCTAAACAAGTTTTGTTGAATAAAAACTATATGCTTCACTTCAACAAAAGAAAACAGAACTTTCCCTTCAGCAATAATCAAAAACACTCTTATCTTCTGACCAGATACTTTCCACTAGTCCCTTACATTATTATTTCTATCATAAATAAAGGTAACTATAACCTTTCACTGGTTCCGTCCTGTCTTTGCCTATGAATACCGGAGGTCTTGCTACTGGAACAGGAACAGTCTTCTCCTTTGGTCTTGCCGGAGGTGGCACAATTTCAGCTTTGGGTGAAGGAGGCAGTATAGCTCCCGTCTGCTTTTCCAAATAGCTGAGGATATCTTCTTTAAGTATTCTGCCATCTTTTCCTGTGCCAACAACTTCACTCAGCTTAATCTAAAAAAATGGACATTTGACTATTATTCTCTTTCTTTTTTTGGACCACACTTGATAGATGCTTAGGGGCTACTCCCAACTCGGTGTTTGGGGGTTGATTGAAAAGTCACCAGGGGTCGAACCTGGGCTCCCACAAACAAAACACGTGTTCTGGCCACTAAGCTGCCTCCCCAGCCCAAACGAAGCATTGTAATGCTCAAAATAAAATTTCTTAGAAATCAGTAATTCCAAGGCTAGAGTGAGAGTACAGTGCACAGGGTGCTTGCCTTTATGTCGCCAACCTGGACTTGATCCTTTGCCACCCACAAGGCCCCTGAGCATCACCGGTGTGTTCTGAGCCTCCAGCCAGGAGTATGCACCACCTTCCCCTCCCCAAATACATAAAACAAACAAACAAAAAGACAGACACACTCCAAATTTTCTTTTTACTTCTCATGAGAAGTTTGATAAATGATTTTTCAGAAATAGGTATTTTCATGGTTTTTTGTTTTGTGTTGCTTTCTGTGGGGTTAGGGGCATGATCAGCGATGCTCATGGGCTTCTCCCAACAGTGCTCAGGGTCCCTGGGGACTGAACCCAGGACCCCACATACAAAGCACTTTGAGTTATCTCCCTTTCAAATGTTTTCTTTAAAAAAAAAAAAATTCAGGGGCCAGAGTGATAGCACAGTAGGTAGGTTGTTTGCTGTGCAAGCAGGCAACCCAAGTTCGCTCCCCAACATCCCATATGGTTCCCCGAGCACCGCCAGGAGTCATTCCAGAGTGCAGAGTCAGGAGTACCCCTGAACATCACCGGGTGTGACCCAAAAAGCCAAAATGGTAACAGCAATAACAATGCATTTTCACACATGATTATGGAGTTGTTCCTAATACAGTTGTTTCAGGCGTTAAAGTCACACACATCAGTGTGACTTTCTTCTACCAGTGTCCCCAGTTTCCCTCCCACCATCCCTGCCTGGGCCCTTAGCAGGCACAAATAAATTTACTACACACTGTTGTTTACAGTACAAAGGCAAAAGGAACTATGAAAACTTCGGTCACTAAAAGTCAATGTGTGCTGACTGCAGCATTTCAGTTTTGCCTGAGGATCCACTGGACTGGCTGGTGCCGTGTGACCAAACGTTTCCTTTAGTCAGAAACAGTCCTATCATCTTGAGATGCTGGCGATTATTAAGACACAAATGCATACTTTCCCTTTCTGTTCCGGGCCACACCTTGTGTGTGTGGGGCAGCTCTGGGCTCACTCCTGGTAGTAAGGTCGGGCACTGCCTGGCCCACGGAAAGTCCCACTAACACGTTCTCTCTATGTGTTCTTTTTTTTTTTCTTTTTTTCTTTTGGGTCACACCCAGCAATGCTCAGGGGTAACTCCTGGCTCTGCACTCAGGAATTACTCCTGGCGGGGCTGGGGGAACCATATAGGATGCCGGAGACTGAATCCGGGCGGCTGCATGCAAGGCAAATGCCCTCCCCGTTGTGCTGTCGCTCTGCCCCCCTCCTGTGTGTCCTTCCCCTCATGTGAAACAGCATGGGAGGGAACTCACGTTGTTCTCCATTGCCAGGCGGCGAACTGCAGGCGTCGCCAGCGTTTTCTGGCCCTTTATCTCTTGGTGCGTGTGCTCGTCGTGGGACACGGCAGGAGTTTCGACGACATCTTCTTCTGAGTCTGGCCACAATGCAAAATGTCAAACTATTACTCTTTAGTCAAGACTACTTCAGAGATTTACAAAAACAAATTTAACCAGAATTAATTTACACTAAAAAAAAAGCATAATCAGCCTACTTCAGAATAGGAAAACAATATGGGTGGAATGGAAACTGTGCTTGTGTGTGTACTGCATGGGGTGGGGAGGGTCCAGTATTTTTACAGTCCTGAGCAACCATTTTCAGGCATTAATTTCTTTTCTGTTAAAAAACATGTAATAGGGGCTGGAGCGATAGCACAGCGGGTAGGGCGTTTGCCTAGCACACGGCCGATGCAGGTTCGATTCCCAACATCCCATATGGTCCCTGAGCACTGACAGGAGTAAATCCTGAGTGAATGAGCCAGGAGTAACCCCTGTGCATCACCGGTGTAACCCAAAAAGAAAAACAACAAAAACAAAAAACAACCATGTAATAGGGGCCGGAGAGACAGTACAGCGGGTAAGGCACTTGCCCTGCGGAGGCTGACCTGGATTTAATCCCTGGCATCCCATATGGTCCCCTGAGCCCCAACAGGAGGGAACCCTGAGTGCAAAGCCATGAGTAAGGCCTGAGTGAACATCAGGTGTGACCAAAAAAAAAGAAAAAAAACCAAACAATAAAAACTTCAAAAAACCCTCAAACCAAAACAAACAAACAAACAAACAAACAAAAAAACCCCCAAAAAAACCCAAAATCTAAAATCTCGGGGCCAAGTAGGGGTTTAGATCTAGGAGTTAAGCAGTTCATATACGAAAAATGATGTTTCCTAAAGAATCAAGCAACTCACTGCTACTTATTTAATGAAAAAAATACTTTGATAATGTTGTGGAATAGTGTCTTTTACAACAACCTGGATATGGATGATAAAAATAAACATATTTGTGAGAAGCTGCTGCAGACTGTGACAGGTGAGGCAAGGAGGTAAGTTGTTCCTTACCTTCCTGCAACAAAGTCACCCTGATTATTTTAAACAGTGACATAGTTGGGAGAAAGCCATCTTCGAGTAGTAAAATGCCACCTTATTCCACAACTCTCTGAAAATCGTTTCCTAAGTGTTCTTACACCCATGTCCTCCATTAATTACCACATTTTACAGGTGCAAAGGACAGGTGTGAAAACAGACTATAGGAGGTTCAGAGTTAAGACTAAACTCAAATTTCACAACTCTCCAATGAATGAAATTCCCATGGTTCTAGCATGCATATACATGGTTTTATTATTATGGTTGACATTAAAATATTTGTTTTAAGAAAGAAGGAAGAAACTCTGGGCAAGACATGCTGAATAAAGGAACTCTGTAGGAGAGACAATATGGCAGGCTTGCATGTGACTAGCGGAGTTAGTCACATGCAAGGTGACCCAAACCACCAAGGTCCTCTGAGCACTGACAGGAGTAATACCTAAGCACAAGTTAGGGGTAAGCCCTGAGTACCACCGGGTGTGGCACAAAAAACAAAACAAAGAAAAAGACGTATTGAAAGCTGCTAATTTAGTGTTGCTGAAATTCCTCCTATGAAGAAAATTTATAAGAACGTCATAATACTTCAGGTTAACTAATAAAATGAATTTGAATTGTCACTGTCATCCCATTGCTCATCGATTTGCTTGAGCGGGCACCAGTAACATCTCCATTGTGAGACTTGTTACTGTTTTTGGCATAGCTTTGCTGTGCGGGCGGGATACTCTTGGTAGCTTGCCAGGCTCTCCGAGAGGGGCAGCGGAATCTAACTCGGGTCGGCCGAGTGCAAGGCAAATGCCCTACCCGCTGTGCTATCTCTCCACACATGAAAGATTTAAAAGTATTCTTATAGCAACAATCAAGCTAAATATTTGCAAGGATAGACAACATGCACATCAAATATTATTTTTCCTTAAACAAACTTACAATTAAAAAGATAAGCCATCTCTCACTAAAACTAATACAAATTAAAGGTTAACCTGCTTTGTACAGACTACACAAAAAATGCCAAGGAAGTACGACAATTAATGAGAGAACACTGAGAAAAAGCTTCCAGAATCAAAGGCCAGAGCTGAATGGATGTAGGGTGGAGCGGAAAGAGGAGACTGGAAGGCAGAGAGGTCAGTACAGGCCAGGCCAAAAGAGGTGAAATCTCCCGATTAATTCAGAGAATAAATTCCAATACCAAGGACCGGCGAGAGAGCTCGAAGCTCTGAGCACAGCCCTGGCATGCAGGAGGCCCAGGCTCAACAGCCCGCGCCACCCGCAAGCCACCAGTGTGAGCCCTGGCCGGGAGGGAGAGGAGGCTGGGCTGCAGGTGACAGCGGAAGGTCGCAGGCTGTTTTCTGAATGGAAATATTCCAACACTGAGAGCAGTATTGGTGCCACAACCCTGACTGTAATTTTATGATTTGATTTTTAAAAATAATTTAAATTCTGAATTATTTAAAAAAATAAAATCATAAAATTACATTAGTAGGAAGCCAATTAACTCAAATGACTGGGGGAAGTCTTGGGAAGAAAATATTTTGAAATAGTTAAAAAAGAATGTTTGAAGAGTTTTTCCCTTAAAACTTTCAACTTCTAATTGGCTGCACAGAATTAAGCTACAGCCCTTTCATTCATTGTGCACATAATGTGTCCTGGCATTATTTTATCCAACTTATGTTTCTGAGCATAATTAAATGGCACTCTATGATCTTAGCATGATTTATATCAAAGAGTTTTTTAAGTCCCCAAACACTATTTATGGAATTGGAAATTCAATTTCAGTGTTCTAGATACAGAACGGCACAGATACCCATTAGCTCTAAATAGAATTTTCAGAGTGACAGAGGTGGGTAGCAACAAAGGCTTTTAAGTTAAACAGCTGAGGTCAAACTACAACTCCATCCATTACTTGCTATGTCACTAGGGACAAGTTATAAAAGCCTCTGTGGGTTTACTGAGAATGTGGATGACACTACCACAGACAAAAGCCCATTAGTGAAGGTGTTAAAGGGCAAAGGCAATGTTATGGGCAAAAAATTTAGTTTCTTATAAGCCTTCTGTGACAGTTTATGTCCCTCCAGCTCATCTCTTAATACTTCCCAAAGTGGCAAGCCTCGCCAACTAGGAGACATTAGGTAGAGGAAATGTCCACTCACTTGCTGTCAAGCACCCTGGGAACTGAACTGTGCACACAGCTTAAGACCCTGTAACCCTAAAATAGCTTCCACACAGCTTCTCATCCAAAGCCAGCACTTCATCTAGGGGAAAGGCACTCGGACTTCCAATCAGATATCACTTTCCCCTGGTAAATAATTTTTCTCAAAGCTGGTTATGCCTTTTCAGAAACCTGGGAAGGTGAGTGTGGAATAACGACAATGTTCAGAGCCGAATCAAACAGAACAAAAAAACCCAAACCAAACAAAACCCCCAACCCTCAAGTGAGCCACAAATCACATTTCTTTGCATAACCAGAAAGTTCTGAGTTATATTCAAATACCTTCAGGGGATAAGATGGGGCCAGGGAGACAACTGCAGGGTTCCCCGAAGGCTCTGTGCTCTGGGAGACCCCACTCGGCTTCCCCACCTTGTCCCCAAGCACGAAACCAAATGAAGCTCTGAGGCACTGCTGGAGCATCCCCAAACGAAGGGCGAGAGACCACCAGACACCAGGCACATGCCCGGGCTGCTCCCGCCCTGTTCAACTCCAGGTATCAATGGTCCCCTGGACTTCACCCCCAACTGTTAGGTATGTGCCAAACTCCCAAAATAAATGAACAAAACCCCCAATGAGTCTGAAAAAGAGTTGGTATGAAAGGCTTTAACTGTTTAGAAACCAGTCACCTGATTTTATAAACAGAAGTGAGAGAAATCAGGTTTGCCAGAAAGAACTCGAAAACTGAGTTCCCAGCGGCGAAGACACTGAGACCCGGACATGATCAGTTCTGAGATAATCCTGGTGACATTAAGGGGCTGAATTTCAACATAAAGCATTTTATTTAAACAATACATGCCCTGAAAACACACATGGTGGCATACGCCCTTTCTCAGAGCACTGTCCACAGTCGGGCACTAATAAAGAAGCCTACAGGTCACAAGGGGTTTCCCTCACCAACAGGAGAATATCCAGTCTTGAAAAACAGGCTCAACTCCAGGTTGCAAGAAATAGTACCATAAAATATCATTTAGGAGTTGGGGGATCATGCACCGACTCCTGGTTAGACCCCCAGAACTCCGAGTAACCCCGGGTATAGACCTGGAGGGCCCCTACAGCATTGCCTGATGTGACCTCAGCAGCCCCGAGCACTGCCAATGTGGCCCTGGAGGGCTCAGCACCCAAGGACTTGAGCAACACTGGATCTCTGAGCCACAGCATTGAAGTGCCAGCCGGAGTCATGGAGAGGCCCTAGGGCCACTGAGGACCAGGTAGGAGCCACTCTCCCCTACTTGAGGAAAACTATTATTGGTGTTTTCACAGGGCAATATCCAAAATTACTACTGGGAATAAAGATGTCTAGTTTCAACTCTTAAGCCCGTAAAGAGTTACAGATTTATTTTCCATGTATTAAAAGCAAATTCAGGGCCCATAGACAGTTAAAGGGCTGGAGTCCATGTGCGTCACGGGGGAGGTGTGGATTTGACCTCCACCACGGCACAGTGCTCTCAGCAAGGCTGGGGGCCAACCCTAAGCATCAGAAGTGTTCACTTGTTCATGAGAGTAATTTGCTTTTTTTTGGAGGGGGGGTGAAGGGGACAGGAGAGATAGTACAGAGGGTAAGATATGTGCCTTGCACGTGGTAGACCTAGGTTCAATCCCTGGCACCCTGTATTGTCCCCTGAGCCCTGCCGTAAGTGACACCTGAGAGCAGGACCGGGAGTGAGCTCTGGGCACCACTGGGTATGACCCAAACCACTCTTCAACTCCCATCCCTCAAAAAAAAGTAATTAGATTTTTTTTTGGGGGGGGGGGATGGCCTAGGTTGGTATTTAATCTTGTATCTAGTCAACTAGTACCTGATTAGAGAATCTAATGTAATATCAGTCACAAAAGCATTCAGCACCTTTAATCATCTCAGTTTGTATCAAAAGCATAATCCTCTTTTCTTTTCGGGGGAGTCAAAGCCAATGATAAAAATAATTCTGTATCTACACTTATTGAAGATAGTTTTCAAACGTGCATGTTGGGGCTGGAGCAACAGTACAGCAGGCAGGGTGCTTGCCTTGCATGCAGCCAATCTGGGTTGGGGCCCTGGCATCCCATACGGTCTTCCAGGCACCGCCAGGAGTAATTCCCGAATGCAGAGCCAGGAGTAAACCCTAGCACAGATGGGTGTAACCCCAAAACCAAAAAGATAAAATATAAAATTTGGGTTTTTTTGTTTCTACTTTTTTTTTTTATATTATACCTTAAATCAAGCTAGAATCAAGATAAAGGAAGCACCTATGGGTCTATGTTCTCTTACCCAACACGCGTTAAAGGCAGAAACAGTGGTTAATTTCAGGCTGTGGGCAGGAAAGTACAAGGCGAGCCTAGGATATCTTGTGCCAACAGCAAGGAAACTTTAGAGAATTGGGCTGGCCAATGTTAAAAAAGGATACAGGACCTCCACGTCCCTTTCAAGAATCACAAGTATCAAGAGGAATTATTATAATAGATTAGGCATAAGGAGTTAACTGAAATATAAAGAGAAAGCTAGAAAAATTGATAGCCCCATTTGAAGGAGCTATTAAACCAACTCCTTACTCTGTGAATTAGTAAAGGGAATCAACCATTATTCTGTCTTTTTCAGAATAATTAATAGCCCCATACCAAGAGAAAAAAGCCCTGCTTCGAAGATTACTAACAGCTGGTAACAGTGAAGGCCTGACAGAATCTACAAGTCATCATACCACAGCCACCAAAGCAATTGCTGATTTAAAAAGGATTCTCGTGGGGCTGGAGCGACAGCACAGCGGGTAGGGCGTTTGCCTTGCACGCGGCCAACCCGGTTTCAATTCCCAGCATCCCATATGGTCCCCCAAGCACTGCCAGGATTAATTCCTGAGTGCAGAGCCAGGAGTAACCCCTGTGCATCGCCGGGTGTGACCCAAAAAGCAAAAAATAAATAAATAAATAAATAAAAAGGATTCTCGAGTAATCTTATGAATCATTTATATGGCTCCAAAGTAACGTCACACAGATAACTTTCAGGCCCAAAGGGGATGATGGCGGGGCAAGGGTACGGTTACCCTCGTTCAGTATCGGAGTTGACTCTACTGAAGCAAAGTGTCCAGATGGCATGTTTCCTTGTGTGAAGCAACATGAATTACATTAATAACCAGGGTGTAATCTAGCCCAATATTTCAGCACTGCCTTGTTCAACATTTTTGATTTACAGGAAACATATGGACTGGAGGACAAGTCAACCACCACTGTGAGGAGCCAGAGGACGAGCCCCAGCCCTGGAGAGACAGCTCAGGCCTTGAGGTGCTGGCTCTGTGTGCAGCCAAGACCGCGTGGCGGCCAGCACCGGGGTCAGGAACCTGGAGCTACGCTGGAGAGCTCAGAGCTGGAGTCAGTCACACTCCAGCACCAACAGGGGTGGTTCCTCACACCGCCCCACACACCCTCCCAAAAGATGACCCCAAAGATGTGACACTCCACACAGACAGATGACAGTTTGTACAGCTAGTCAGAGTCAAGAAACAAAACAAACAAAAAACAAGTAACAAGGGCCAGGGCTGACACTCAGTGTCATAGTTCCAGCCTTGCACAAGTAGGTCCTGGGCATGATTCCTGACACTGCAAAAAACAAAGAAAACAAAATTCCCCGAGCACAGAAGCAGGAGTAAGCATAAGTGTGGCACCAAAACGTACAGAAAGCAAAGAGCGAGGGAGAGAGACCAGATACTATCTCTGATGCTGGAGTTAACCCTCATCTCATCAGACCAACAGAAATTTCAGTGGCAATTCAGGTATATAAATAATGTTTGTAGGGCAAAAATGAAATGTTATGATAAAAATATGCAGATCATTAACTGAACAACAAGATTAGAAAACTATGTTAACTGTGTTATTTTGGTAAAAAATAAACAATCTGGGGAACAATAGTACAGCGGGTCAGCCACTTGCCTTGCATGAGACCAGCCTAGGCTCAATCCTTGGGATGACAAATGGGTCCCTTGACCACTGGCAGGAGTGAACACTAAATGCAGAGCCAGGAGAAAGCCGTGAGCACTGCCAAGTGTAACTCAAAAACAAAAAAATAAAAATAAAGTCACCTAATTCTCTATATGTACTTAAAAAAAAGTCTGAAAAGAGAGACATGAGTGTTAAGAGTGGAGATTTCCTACATTTGGTTTCTTCACTTTCTAACTTTATACCAAGCACATGCCTTGTTTTTATATGATAGCAAGTAAGTAACAGGGAGACTTCACTAAGCCCCCACCTGGCCTTTGAGTGGAAGGTGTCACAGAGCAAGGACTGCGGACCAGGACTGCAGATGCCTGGGCTCTACTGGGCTGGCCCTGACACTGGGGAAGGGACCAACTCCCCTAGGCTGCGTTTAGCTTTTTCTTTCTGTGAAGCTGGACTAAATGAACAGTGAGGAGACACTCTGTAAACTGTGAAGTATGGTGATGATGATCTTATTCGTTAATACCGAACCGGTGGCAGACCGAAGTCAACACAGTCCATATAGTATGTAATTTACAGGCCCTCTAGGTTTCAAAATCACACTGTTGAGCTCCTTATCTCAACAAACAGACTGCAGGTTTAGTCTTGTCTCAGCATCGGGCTCACTCCCAGCACTGCTGGGGGACTGTGAGGTGCCAGGGGTCAGCCCAGCGCCCTGCATGCACCCTGCACTCTACCCTGCTGAAACAGCTTCAGTCTCCATGATCAAACATTATGGTCCCCAGCTGTTTCCTAAATGACACAAGTTTGGCGTATCACAATAACGTCAGGAACTTTCCAGGTACAGAGGCAGGAGTCTCATCACGGGGACTGTCCATTACTTATTTTTCCTTCATAATAGTCTTAAGACGAATTCTCTTTTGTCAGGACACCTGCTTGTAAGTCAGTCCTGGGGTTGCCGCTTCTGCAGAATGCTGAACTCCTGGACCAGAACCATAGGACAGCGGGGAGGGCATTTCTCTTGCACGAGGCCAATCCAGGCCAACCCCAGAGCAAGCCCACAGTTCCCTCCTGAGTGCAGAGCCAGGAGTGACCCCTGAGCATTGCCAAGTATGGCCCAATAAAACAAAACCAAAACCAAAACCAAACCAGAATGCTGAGCTCTTGACTTTTGGTGCTTTTTTTCTCTTTCATTGTTCCTCAAGCTTACTTTTCTCGACTGTCACCAACACAGTGAATTGTTTGGTGAACAGAACAATCCTGATGTGTTGGAGTCAAACATTGTAAACCCCAACTTTTGTTATTAGTGTTCACTGTTCAAGGCCTGTGTACTTAATTCTCCAGAGAGTTTGATGCTTCTTCAAACTCTAGGGTTTCCAGAAGATACAGGCCTCCAGATAAATGAAGTGTTCTTGCAAGTGTTTTTAAGATGGTAACTAATTATTCGGAGTTCAGAGAGATAGTACAGGGGTTACGGTGCTTGCCTTGGGTGCAGCCAACACTGATTCAACCCCTGGCATCACATTTGATTGTCGATACATTGCTAGGAGTACTCCCTGAGCACTGTCAGAGGTGGTCCAAGCCCCCTCCTCCCCCATTCCCAAAACACAAGTGCTATTCATTGCACAGACTTTTCTTTGGTCCCGATTTCAGGGCTGATCCTTCCATTCCATCTTACTAAGACTGAGTAAAACATTCCTTTTCATTGCGACCCAATGACAAAAGGACAGGAGGAATTGGCTTTGTAAAACACAGGAACGCATTTACAGTACCTTTTAAAGCTTCCGTTTCTATGTCTACTAATGGCTTCCCCACATAGGCAATATCGTCTACATTATAATACAGTTTTCTAATGACTCCGTCATAACGACTAGTGATAGTAACAGAAGCTTTATCACTTTGAACTTCACAGATGCTATCAAACTGAGACACTGTATCTCCTTCTTTTATATACCTAAAAGAAAAAGACACAAAAAACTTTTACATCAACAATTATAAGTAAAGATCATCCTGACAATGAAAAGTTCATACTGGATTAGATAAAAATTCATCTAGCCCAGCATTTGTTATTTTTATTTAATTTTTCCTAATGATAGTTTAGGTAAAGTGGTTACAATGGTACACGGTGCTGACAAAGTTACTGTACACCCCCAGTCCCCAACGTGCCCGTGACCCTTCACCTCTGCCTCGCTATCACCTCTGGTCTGTCTTCATTCACCTCTCCCCTTCCTCCCATCTGTTACATAATCAGTTTTGTCCAGTAACTGGTGATCCAAGGCCAAGAGTTTGTCATTTTTGACATTATCTATTCCATTGCTGGGTCTTTCCATATCCTGTAGATTAGTGAGATCATTCAATATTTGTTTTCCTCCCTCTTATTTCACTTGATATGTATCTTCCAGTTCCATCCAGGTTGCAGTGAACTACAAGATTCCATCTTTTCTTACAGCCAGCCAATATACCAATCTGAGTATAGATAGGTATATTTGTGTGTGTGTGTGTATACATATATATATAACAACTTTTTTTCCCAATCCATTCATCTGTCACTGAACATTTAGGTTGCTTCCATGTCCTGGCTATTGTCCTAAGCACTGAAGTGGACACACGTGTGCATATATATTTCTTGAATTACTGTTTTTGTGTTGTGGTGTTGGATGCCAGGAAGTACTAGCTCGGCATCTGTTCCCTGTTGCTGCACCAAAGGACATTCTGTAGAAGTTAATTAAAAATTCCTGAATCTCTGATGGATCGTCAAGAAATAGTAAATTTGAAGAATAACTAAATTTCCAGACTTTTACCTCAGTCATTTTCAAGGAATTATTTGTTTCGTATTAAGCAATGCTTAACAAGTGTAGAATTAAGTAAACAAAAAAAATTAATTCCCCAATCCACAGGCTTTGTAATTTTCTGAATAGATTCTCTCTCTGTGTGTTCCAGGATCACTCCTGGTGGTGCCATGGGGTGCCGGGAATGGAACTAGCATTGGCTGTGAGTAAAGCAAGAACCTTAAAAACAATAACCTGTACTATTTATCTGGCCCTGATTCTTTCATTCTTACCGTAACTATTTCAAATCTTGTATATTATCTTATCTAACCTTGTCTATAATCTTCTTTATCACCTTACACATTTTAGCTAGGCTTTTAAGTCTCTTCTAGATAGTCTTTGCAAACATATGAAGGATGGGACCAAACCGAAATCATACATACAATTTTTATTCTAATCATATTTTTATTCTTGTCTTCTATTGTACCCAGTTCTTTGTCCATAAGAAAATATCATACATGACATAGAAATCGAGTTTATTTGGAGGAGTTAAGAGGGGTTAAGGCACTTGCCTTGCATCAACGTGGCTAAGCCTGGTACCACATGGTTCCCTAAGCACCACTGGAAGCAAGCCCCCTGCATACAGCTGGGAGCAAGTCTCTGTAACTAGCGGGTGTGGGGGGAAGGAAGGAAGGAAGGAAGGAAGGAAGGAAGGAAGGAAGGAAGGAAGGAAGGAAGGAAGGAAGGAAGGAAGGAAGGAAGGGAAGGAGGGAGGGAGGGAGGGAGGGAGGGAGGGAGGGAGGGAGGGAGGGAGGGAGGGAGGAAGGAAGGAAGGAAGGAAGGAAGGAAGGAAGGAAGGGAGGGAGGGAGGGAGGGAGGAAGGAAGGAAGGAAGGAAGGAAGGAAGGGGAAGGGAAGGGAAAGGAGGGAGGGAGGAAGGGAGGGAGGGAGGGAGGGAGGGAGGGAGGGAAGGAAGGAAGGAAGGAAGGAAGGAAGGAAGGAAGGAAGGAAGGAAGGAAGGAAGGAAGGGATTAAGGAAGGAGGGAAGGAGGGAGGGAGGGAGGGAGGGAGGAAGTAAGGAAGGAAGGAAGGAGGGAAGGAGAGAAGGAGGGAAGGGAGGGAGAGAGGGAGGGAGGGAGGGAGGGAAAAAACTTAGGTTTAAAATTCCTGAGGAGGGGGCCGCTGGAGCGATAGTACAATAGGTAGAGCATTTTTGTTTGCCTTGCTTTGGCTGACCTGGGTTTAACCCCCAGCATCCCGTATGGTCTCCTGAGCACTGACAGGAGCAATTCTTGAGTGCAGAGCCAGGACTAATCCCTGAGCATCATTGGGTGTGACCCAAACCCCCACCCCCCCAAAATGTAAACATAGACAAAATAATAAAATTAGTGGGGCTGGAGAGACAGTACAGCGAGTAGGATGTCTGCTTTGCAAGAGGCTCATCCAGGTTTGATCCTTGGCATCCTAATATTGGGTGTGGCCTCAAAACCAAAAATAACTAAATAAAATAAAATTACATGCAGTGGTGAAGAGGTCTTGGGCACTTTGGTGGTGGTGGTGTAACAGCATACACCAAGACCATAAAGATCAACATCATGGAAAACACGTTCCCTGAACCATAATAAATCCAAAAACAACTGCAAAAAGCACGAGGAGAGAGCCAGAGAGATAATGCCCTGGGCTGAGTTCTTGCAAACATGCTAAACACCTCGGCACTGCCAGGTGACCGGGAAGCACAGAGCCAGGAGTAGCCACCAAGTACCTCCCAGCGTGGTCCAAAATCCAAACAAATATTCTAAATAAGAAAGCTCTTAGAGAGGACTTTCATTACCAGAATGGAGGTGTGTGAGACTCCAAAATCCACCCCTCCACCAAAGCAACAAGAACCATGGCAAAGGCCATTCGAGTCAGCTCTTTAAGGCTGACGTGAGAGCCTTGTGTTCATGCCCAAGTCCAAGCCGGGCACTCCCTGGACAGTCTGGCACCCCCAGAACTGCCAAAGCAAAATCACACAACTCTGTTCTATGGCTGAGCGCTGAGTAGTCGGATTTGAGCTGGACTGAGAACTGCCAGGCAACGGCCCCTGAGACCTCCAGCACTGCTGAGAAAGTTCTTACAAAAACCAACAAAAATATACTTTCCCTAGGCCTCGAGGATGGTCAAAAGGCTCAAGTGCTTTGTCCGCGGGAGCCCTGGGCTCAGTCCCCAGCAGAGCACAGCTGCCCCTGGAGACCCCCCAAACCCCCTGAGCATCATGGGGCTGGGCCCCAAGTCCCCTCCAGAGAAACCATATACTGGCCAAGGCACCTGCCTTACAGTGGCCGACCCGAATTCAGTCCCCGGCACCCCATATGGTCTCTAGAACCCTGCTAGGAATGAGAGCTGAGCACAGAGCTAGGAGTGAACCCTGAGCACAGCTAGGTGTGCCCCTTCCCAAACAAACACAAAATCTAGGGAATGAAAAAAAATACCCATACATCTCACTGTAGTTTCCACATCATTTCACATGAAATATCCAGTTTTCAGTACATGATTACAGGACATGCAAAGAAATGGGAAACTATGCAGCAAATACAGAACAAGCAGTTCAGAAAAGTCATCTCAGGGGTCAGTTACTAACACTCTAAAGCAGTTGCCTTGTACACGGCCAGCCTGGGTCAGTCCCCAGCACTCCTATAGCCTTTCAAACCCCACCAGGATCTTCCAAACTCCAGCAAGATGGATCCTGAGTACTGAGCCAAGGGCACGACAGGGTGTGGCCCCCAGAAGAAACAAAACAAAGTACCTATTTAAGAAAATGAACAAAGTCCAAACAGAAGAAATGAAAAACAACCAGACACATTATAGCTAAATACACATTAACTGAATCTCTGACAAAGAGAATCTTGAAACCAGCAAAAGGAAACCACTGGTGAAGTGGAAGAAACCTCTTAAGATTAAAAGATCATTGCTACTCGAGAAATCATGGATGCCAGAAAGCAGCTGAAGAACATGTTCAGTTGCTGAAATAAAAAGCCAAGGCTCCTGCATTTTTGGTCCGAGACACTTCAGTGTGCAAAGCCCATCCTTTGCATGCAGGAGGCGCGGGTTTGACGCCTAGCCCCTTTGATGCCCTGGGTGCCACTGGGAACAAGCCCTGAGCTTACGCCAGAGGCAGTTCTGAGACCACCAGTGCTGGCTCCTCATCCCACCCAAAATCTTACAGCTAATAACACTACCATGAAAAAAAGGCCAAAATGAATACATCCCAGATAAATGAGAGACTTAATGGTGAGGACACCTGCCCCGCCGAGAAGTACCAAAAGGAGCCCTTTGGGTATAATGAAAGGATGTGAGACAGGACCCCTGGGGTGTAAATAAAGAACACCAGCAAGGGCCAGGAATCTGGCTCCATCGGCAGCGCATGTGAGGCCCTGAACTGACCCCCACGGCTGGCTCCCCACTCAGCGCTGGCTGGGGCGGCCTGGCCCACCTGTGTTCACGAACAACCGAAACAACTAATAAACAAAAGCCTCTCAGAAGGAGTCGGCCAAACAGTACAGGAGGTAAGTGGAGCCCAGTTCCATCTCTGGCACCGCTTCTGGTACCCCAAAGGACCGACATGCTCCTTGGCATGAAGCCAGGAGGAGATCCTGAGCACACTCAAGCCTGGCTCAAAGCCAAACCTCTCACTGGAGGGAAGTACACAGGAAGAATAAGAAAACATGTGTGTATTTTGGGGGCTGGAGTGAAGTACAGTCAGCAGGACACTTGGCATTCACCGACATCCCTGAGCACTGCCAGGAGTGATTCCTGCGTGGGAATAACCCCTGAATACTGCTGAGGATAGCCCCAAACAAAACAAAAGCTTTGGCATACTACTGAAACTCCACTGGTGTTAAAATTACGTTGTCTTAGGGGATCAGAGGGGAAGTTTAGGAGTAGTATAAGCATTTGCCCTATGTGAAGCCAGGCCTGGTTCAAATCCTGGCCACATTTGGTCCCGAGTACTAGCACCAGAAGAAAGTCCAGAGCAAAGCATTGTGTGGCCCAAAAGAACAAAAACAAAAAATGGGAAATAGATTGCTTCCTCAAAGTAGAAGTACAAATGGCCAAAAGACACATGAAAAAATGTTATACTGCTAGTCATCACTGTATCAATGTATCGCTGTCATCCCATTGTTCCTTACTTGAGCGGGCACCAGTAATGTCTCCATTTGCCCCAGCCCCGAGATTTTAGCAGCCTCTCCTTACTCGTCTTTCCCAACGATTGGAAGCTCTTTCAGGGTCAGGGGAGTGAGATCTGTTATTGTCACTGTATTTGGCATATCAAATACTCCACGTGGAGCTTGCCAGGCTCTTCTGTGCAGGTGGGATACTTTCAGTAGCTTGCCGGGCTCTCTGAGAGGCGTGTGTGTGTGTGTGTGTGTGTGTGTGTGTGTGTGTGTATTTATATATATATGTATATATATTTCCCTTTCTGATGATTGACTCTGATAGCTTTCTAATAAAAATGGAAGTCAGAAAGTGTGAGTTCCCGAACTTTGCTCTTTTTTCAAGCTCGTGTTGACTATCTGGGATCCCTTGAAATTGGGGGTCATCATCACCATCGTCATTTTGCCATACCTGCACCTCGGGGATCTGAGCCTGGAGACCTGACAGTGCTCAGGGGACCATACTATGAAGCCTGGGATAGAACCCAGTCAGACGCCTGCAAGCTACCCTCACGTACAATCTTTCCAGATAGAAAATTAGCACTTTGATAGAGGTTCCACGCTCATGTCAGCACAAAGGTGGAATGCCTTGTTTTAAGAAAAATTTCAGCATTGTTATCTAGTTTTCCTGCTAGTCATCAGGGAGATGCAAATCAGAACAATGAGATGTCATTGCAAGCCATAGGGACACACATCCAAAAGAACAAAAGTAACCAGTGCTTGGGTGGGTGCAGAGAGAAAGGGACTCTCCTTCATTGTGGGTGGAAATGCTGACTGGTCCAGCCTGGACTATATCCCGGGGACCAAAAACACACAAAAGAAATGCCATCTGCACATCTATGTTTATCTAAGCTCTATTCACAATAGCTAAAACCTGGAAACAACCCAAGAGCCCAAGAACAGATGACTGGTTAAAGAAACTATGGTACATCTACACAATGGAATACTACACAGTTGTTAATAAAAATGAAGTTATGAAATTAGCTTATAAATGGATGGACATGAAGAGTATCATGCTGAGTAAAATGAGTCAGAAGAAGAGGGACAGACAGAATGACTGCACTCATTTGTGGAATAGGAAAAAACATGAGACTAATACCCAGGAAAGTAAAAATGGCCAAGAGGATTGGTCCATGGTTGGAAGCCTGCCTCAAGTTCTGGGGGAGGAGGCAGTTGGGACAGAGAAAGGTCCACTACGACTCAGTCAGTTGGAAATGATCACTCTGGACAAGAACTCCGTGCTGGGCCAGAGCGATAGCACAGCGGGTAGGGAGTTTGCCTTGCACGCGGCCGACTCAGGTTCAATCCCCAGCATCCCATATGGTCTCCCAGCACTACCAGGAGTAATTCTTAAGTTCAGAGCCAGGAGTAACCCCTGAGCATCGCTGGGTGAGACCCAAAAAGAAAAAAAAAAAAACTGTGTGCTGAAAATAAAGGAACAAACATAACCTCTCAGTATCTGTATTATAAACCCCAAAAATGGGGGGAGGGGGGGAAGAGCTTGCCATAGAGACAGGCTGAGCAGAATGGGGGTGCACGGTAGGGAAACTGAGGACACTGGTGGTGGGAAATGCACACTGGTGGAGCGACAGCGTTGGAATATTGTATGACTGGAGCCCAATCATGAACAGCTTTGTAACTGTGTCTCTCATGGTGATTCAATTAAAAGAAAAATAATGAAAAGAAAAATAATTAATTGCCTTAGATTAATAAGTCAACTATAATGCTTGGGCAACCAGTGAAAAAATAACCTCAGCCCTGCATGTATGAATGTGAATCCTGCCTGGGTTCAATCTCCAATGCCACAGAACCCACAAAAAATATAAGTTAAGGTTCGGATGTATGGCTTGCATGTGGCTGATCCCTGTACCACCAGGAGCACTCCTCTGAGCCTAGGAGAAGAATAGTCTGTGTATGCCAGTGGGAACACAAACAACAGAACAAAATATATGTATATACACACACACATATATATACACATATGTATATTATGTATATACATACATATATACATGAAGCAAGGAGATTAAATGGCATATTTCATTTAACAGCATATTTCTTTTCAGTATATGTTTGAAGTTAGAAAAATAGTACAGGGATTAAGTCATTTGCCTTGCATGTAGTCAATCCCTATTTAATCGCTGGCACACATATGGCCCCATGAGCACTGCCAGGACTGAACAGTGAGTGCCACTAAGTGTGCCCAAAAGTAGGGGAAAAAGAGGGGGAAAGCATCTAGTTCTACACAAAAGAAGAATGCTATAGAAGAATAATCCATAGAAACCACATGAAACATGTAGAAAACAAATACAAAATCTTACCTCATTTGTAACTACATCAAATGTAAGTGGTTTAAATGCCACAATAAAAAAGCAGAGATTATCAGAAAGCACTTTAAAAATTATCCAACTAGTGGGCCAAAGAGATAGTACAGTCCACAGGGCACTTGCCTTGTGTGTGGCCAACTTGAGTTCTATCCTAGGAACCACACATGGTCCCTGTTTACTGCCAGGAGTAATTCTTGAGCACAAAGCCAGAAGTAAGCACTGAACACAACCAGTGTGGGCCTCCAAACAAACAAATAAAAAAATGAAATAATTCAACTGTATATTTTTTGTTTTGTTTTGTTTTGTGGCCACATTTCTCAGTGCTCAGGGCTGACTCTTGGCTCTAAACTCAAGGATCACTCCTGGTGAAGCTCGGGAGACCAAATGTTGGAGTGCAGGTCAGCTGTGTGCAAGGGAAACAGCTTACCAGCTGTATCGTCACTCTAGTCCCAAATAATCCAATTATATGTTATCTATAAGAGATGTATCCTTTGGGGTGAGGGTGGGGGACCCATTTGACAGTACTTTCAGTTCTGTGCTCAAGGAACCCTGTGGTTATGGGGGGAAAACCAGAATGAGCTGCATGAAAGAAAGAACCTTAAACCCTATATTGTACGTGACATTTTCTAAATTAAAACACAAGTAGAGTAGAAATAAAAAGACAGTGAAAGTGCATACTGTGAAAGACAGTATGCAAAGACTGAAAGAGCTGGAGTAATTGGACTAGTTACGGACAAAGGACTTTAATACAAAAGTATATATAAGATCCAAAAGCACATAAAGAACTGTTTAGAACTCTGTCAAAAACTTAAGTTTAGTGGCTGGAGTGACAGCACAATGGGTAGGGCATGTGCCTTGCATGCGGCTGACCCAGGTTCGAATCCCAGCATCCCATATGGTCCCCTGAGCACCGCCAGGAGTAATTCCTGAGTGTAGAACCAGGAGTAACCCCTGTGCATTGCCGGGTGTGACCCAAAAAGCAAAACAAACAAACAAACAACTTAAGTTTATTTACCTTCTATAGTCAAACACTTTCTTTTGTGAATACTAAGAAAGGGCAGGGCATTAACTGTCTCTTATACAAAAATAGTGACTTCAGTTAAATTATGCTTTCTAGTATTTTACCAATTGCAGTAAGACAATGTTTTTCAAAATTCAGATTTACATAAACTATGTCTGAGGGAGAAACACAAAATTAAAAAAAAAATTCTTAAAAGGACTTCTGAAAAAAATAAATCAAATGATTCCTTTCTTATTTAAAGACTCATTTAGAGTGAAATGATCTTTTTCAAGAGCCTGAAGAGCCCCATACCATGCAGACAGGTCTGGTGAGCAACCGGGAGACAGATGGTAAAGAACTACTAAAGGACAATAGAACCTGAGGCCTGGGTGGCTAAACTAAATTCACCAGAGCTGGGGGTGGTCGGGAGGGGCTCTAAGGCGATGGTAGAGGGAAGCGGATCTCTGGTAGGAAGTGGAGGCAGGACGATGTATGCATGAGACCCTACCATGGATAGTATTCCAGTAGCTGGAGAGACAGCACAGCTGGCAGGGCCCTTGTCTCGCATGCAGTTGGCCTGAGTTTGACCCCAGGCACCCCATATGGTCCTGCACCGTCCAGGAGCCATCTCTGAGTTGCAGAGGCAGAAGTTCTGCACAATTTCGGAGCAATACATGAGCATAATACCTGAGCACAACTAGGTATGGCCCCAAACCGAAAACAAACAAGCAAAAAATAGAAGAGTAAATCATGGTGTTTCAAATACAAGAAAGAAGAAAAGAAATGTTACCAGGCACCAGAGAGGGGCTCAAAAGGCTGGCGCACATGCTTTGCATCCAGGAGGCCTGGGCTTAATCCCCTGCACTGAAAGCAAACAACAACAGTTTTGCTTTTGTTTTGGGGCCACACCTGGTGATGCTCAGGGGTTACTCTCAAGGCTCTGCACTGAGGAATTACCCCTTGGTGGTGCTTGGGGGACCATACGGGAAGCCAGGGATCCAACCCGGGTTGGCCATTTGCAAGCCAAAGGCCCTGTCCACTATATGATCATTTGTGCCACACACACCCCGCCCCATAACTGTTTAAAAATATTCTGAAATCAAAAAAAGAGCAGCCTTAGAGTCAGAAATGTGGCTCCATGGTAGGACATCACTGAGATCGGTGAGGCCCTGGGTTCTACCCAACACCACTCTCCGGCAGTAAGGAAAGTAAAGCAGGACAGTGAGCAAGCACTCAAGGGCTGAGTGCAGCTTCCGAGTCAGGCCCAGGGTTGACCCCTGGCTCCACAAGGCCCCTGCCCCGAAGAGCCCCCAGACAGAGACATGGGAGGTGCCACCAAGCATGGCAGGTGTGGCAAAAACTTGAAGACAAATAAATCACGGGGTTGGTTTTGGAAAAAGGAAAATGATGTTTTGGAAAATTGATAACAGCTGTACATATTTCTTCGCAGATTCCAAATGCATGTTCTCTTTATTCCACTTGATGCTTTCAATGGCCTGTGTGTGTAGCACACTGTCACTCATAATGTCATACGTGGAGACCAAAGCCCATGCAGCCCACACTGAGCACATCCCCATGCAAGCATGCACGCAGTCCGGATTCTCTGATTTGGTTTCTAAAGTACCTATCCAGCAGCACTGTGAGCTTACTCCTGCCCCTGCTCTGGCCTGGGTCTTCTGTGTTACTGAAGTTCTCTTCTCACTTAAAAAGTACTGGCAAGAGAACTGCAGAAGAACAATGTTCAGGGGAGAAGAACCAATTCTTAAAAGGACCTCCCAAGTGGGACAGAGCGGGTAGGGCATTTGCCTTGCACACAGCCGACCCGGGTTCAGTTCCCAGCATTCCATTTGGTACCCTCGGCTCACCAGGAGGGATTCCTCAGTGCAGAGCCAGGAGCAACTCCTGAGCACTGGTGCCTGGGTGTGGCCACAAAACTGAGTTAAAAGGGGGAGGGATCCTCAACACTATGAAACCACAGTGAAAGAGCAACTTATTTATCTGTTACTTTGGGAAACTCTTAAAAATTAAATAGGTCTCTCCATCTCGGGAGAGACCTCATGGAGATATAATCTGTTCAAAATTTAGGTCTGCAGGTCTTGTGACTGAAAGCTCCAGGCTTTCTCGGGGGTCGGGGTGGGCTACCTCCTCCCACCTCCCTGAACTTCCAGAAGCCCCAGCAGTCACATCTACACCCCAAAACAGCCACCCAGTTAAAAAGCTACACAGCTTTACTATCCTGATAAAAATACTGAATGCCGTGAACAAACACGATGACCTCTTAGCACCTGCACTGCAAACCATAATGCACAAAAGGAAAAGGAGAAAGAAAGAAGAAAAGTGCCTGCCAGAGGGAGGCTGGGGGTGGGGTGTTGGAGGGTGGTGGGAGGGAACCAGGGAACATTGGTGGTGGAAAATGTGCACTGGTGGGGGGATGGGTGCTGGGTCACTGCATAACTGAAACCCAATCATGAACAGCTTTGGTCTATCTTATGGACATTCAATAAAAAAAACTTTTTTTTTTTTTTTTTTTTTTGCTTTTTGGGTCACACCCAGCAATGCTCAGGGGTTACTCCTGGCTTTGAACTCAGGAATTACCCCTGGCAGTGCTTGGGGGACCATATGGGATGCCGGGGATCGAACCTGGGTCGGCCGCGTGCAAGGCAAACG
This sequence comes from Sorex araneus, assembly GCF_027595985.1. Taxonomy (NCBI): domain Eukaryota; kingdom Metazoa; phylum Chordata; class Mammalia; order Eulipotyphla; family Soricidae; genus Sorex; species Sorex araneus. The sequence goes on along the minus strand of NC_073309.1, from coordinate 64,768,900 downwards.
CCCTACCCGCTGTGCTATCGCTCTGGCCCCTAAAAAAAACTTTAAAAAAAAATAGTAACGTGGAATTCATGACCACTTCAGTCAGCTTAATCAGTGGCTGAATAAACAGGAGTACTCTTACATTTAAAATAATAATAATAATAATACTTAAACAGGCCAGATATGTGACTCACCAGTAGCACGCATACCCTGCATGTATGAGGCCCTCTGATTTTGATCCATAGCACTCCAAACCCCCACCAAATCATTTAAACACCCTAGATTACTGCATCTTTTCCCCAGAAATTGAAAGAAAGCATGCAGAAAAATACAGCTAAGGTAGTAGAGGGGTTTTTCTTATGTTCCAAGACCTTTTTTGAACATTTTAAAACCTCTTTAAGAGTTATTTTTGACTCAAGCCCGTTGGTTCTGTTTTTTGTTTTTGGGCAACACCAGGAGAGGCTCAGGGCTGACTGCTGGCCCTTCGCTCGGGGATCACTTCCAGCGGAGCTCTGGGGACCATCTGGGATGCCAATGATCAAACCCAGGGTGGCCACATGCAAGGCAATGCCAGGACCACCGTACTATCACTCTGGCCCAACTGATTTTAGCCTTTTGGTATAACCTTTCCTAAAAATATAGGTACAGCAATGGTTAGCCCATCACACTGGCAGTTCTTTGCTCTGTTGGACCAGGTGGGACCCTCAATATTTGGGAGCCATTCCTGGGGGTGTGTCGTGACCTGGGGGATCATGTGGTGTCCTCACCTTTGCAGGCAGATCGTGCTCTCCAGAGCATGGAGCCCTCTCCAGGAGAGAAAGCTCACGTACAGGGTGATTTTTAAATAGTTCGGGAGAGCCAGAATGCAGTGCAGTGGTAGCGCATGTGCCCTGCATTGTGAGGCCCTATGTTCAATCGTAACATGCACTATAATAAAAAATATATAAACAGTTTGGAAGGGGTTCTACGTTTACACATCAGATGCTACTCACAACACAGGGCATCTCAACTGAACATATTTTAGTCCTTTATTTTTCTCTCTTTTTTTAGTTGAAGTGAGGGAGGGCAGTCAAAGGAATGGTTTGCTGTGGGTTTTTTTTTTTTTTAATTTCTTTGGTTTTGGGGCCACTCCTGGCTGTGTTCAGAGCTTGTTGTTCCTGGCTCTGTGCTCAAGGATAACTCCTAGAGGTGCTCAGGGGACCAGATGCAGCGCAAAAGATTGGACCAGGCCTGGCCACGTGCGAGACAAGCACCATAGCCCCTGGACTATCTCCTGGGCCACTGACAGGAAATTCATAACACTTTTCACAGAAGAAAACTTCATGATGTATAATGAATAACCTTACCAGTATATTATCAACACCAGTAGTTTACCTTTGAAAAAGTATTATGTGTTATATAAAGAACTCTCCCAATTTAAATAGATCTCGGCCACTTGTACATAATTTTTATGTTTACATAACAAAAGTTGAGGATAACTTACCATTCTTTAACAGTTACTTCTCTTATCCCTTCCCCGATGTCCGAGAGTTTGAACTGGACAATCTGTCCCTGCAGCGCTTCAAAGCAAATAAGAAAAACATGTTGAAAATATAATGCATGACCCATACTTTTACATATAAAATTAGAAAGTATTCACAGAGGCATAAATAATTCTTTTATTAATAAAAAGCATTTAATAATTTTGAAAAAAATAACTAACATATTTAATGACACAGACCTATTGTCATTGCCATAGAACTTATGTTTTTCAACAAAAATAGTGTTCTCGGGACCCAAGAGATAGCTCAATGGGTAGAGTGTATACTCTTATGCAGGAGGTCCAGATTCTATCCCAGTACCACATGGCACCCACGCACCCCTGAGAGCAAGCCCTGAGCACAGAGGCAGGATATCTCCCAAATACCACACACAATAAACAAAAAGACTGCAAAATAAAGTTCTTTTAAAGGGGCTGGAGTAAGAGTACAGCGGGTAGGGCATTTGCCTTGAATGTGGCCAACCCGGGTTTAATTCCCAGCATCCCATATGGTAGCCCTGAGCACCGCCAGGAGTAATTCCTGAGTGCAAAGCCAGGAGTAATCCCCGTGCATGCTGGCTGTGATCCAGAAAGAAAAAAAAAAAGTTCTTTTAAAAAAATTACATAGTTTTGAAAAATAGCAGTCTAAAACTAGATGAACGGTCAGCGATGCACAGGATAGTACAGCAGGTAGAGCGTTTGCCTTGCTGACCTGAGTTCAATTCTCGACATCCCATATAGCCCCCCAAGTACCGCCAGGAGTAATTCCTGAGTGTGGAGCCAGGAGTAACTCCTGAGCATCGCTGGGTGTGACCCAAAAAGTGAACGAAAAAACAAAAAAGATCGTTCATCTAGTTTTAGACTGCTATTATTCAAAACTGTGTATAAAATACACAAGTAGATGAATACAGTAACATTTTCTTCGTCAAAGAAGGAAGTAGTGATCTCAGGGACTAAACTCAGAGCCCTTTACACACCAAAAACAAGTTCTATCACTGAGCCCCAGCCCTATATTTTTTAATATGACTTAGTACTTGTAAAATACAAAATAATGTCCCTTCTCCCTTTTCTGGGTTACAAATTACAGTTAAGGGGTCACTCCCAGTTGTGATCAGGGGACCACGTGGTACCAGACTTGATCAAGGGGCAGCTGCATGCAAAGCCTTTTAAATTATCTCTCTAGCCTCCAGATCATTTTGTTTGTTTTTTGACCACACCTGGAGGTGCTCAGGGTTTATTCCTGACTCTGCACTCAAGGTTCACTCCTACCTGTGCTTGGGGCGCCTTATGGGATGCCAGGGTAAAACCCAGGTCAGCTGTGTGCAGAGGCAAGTTCCCTACCTACTGTACTATTACTCCAGCACACCCCAATTTTTTGAGGGACACACACCCAGCAATGCTCAGAGATTACCCCGGCTCTGCACTCAGGAATTACTCCTGGAAGGGCTTAGGGAACGGCATGAGGTGCTGGGGATTAAACCCGGGTCAGTCGCATGCAAGGCAAACGCTTTACCTGCTGTACTATCACTCTGGCCCCAACATTTTTACATGGAGGTACTGTTTCTTCTCAATTCCCCACCCAGTTGCTTATAGTATTAACTGAAACCTTTTTTAAAAAATATGGGGTAAGAGAGAGAGCACAGTGGGTTAAGGTGTTTGTCTCCAACACGCTGACCTGGCACCAATACAGACCCCCAAGCCCCGAGGAGGGATCCCTGAGCACAGAGCCAGGAGTAAGTCCTGAACATCTGCTACTTGACATCAAGAATCAGAGGTCCTAAAAATGCCCAAATCCTTAACTCAACAATTCTAGTTTAAGACTGGTTTCCCTGAGAAAACAGAAAGCCTTATCTAAAGATAAGAGTTTCGCAGAGGAAGCAGGAAGGGACCCAGAGGATGGTCATCATAGGGCTGGAGAGAAGAACACAGGGTTTGGGCTGCTTGCTTTGCATGCGGCCAACTTGGTTTGATCCCCAGTCCATATAATGCCCCACCCCAGCCCCCTAACCCCCAAGAAAGTCCCACTGAATAGAGTCAGGATTAGTCCCTGAGTATGGCCAGGTGAAGAACAAACCCCTGCCATGCCTCTGCCCCACTACCAACAAAAGTATACTTATGAAGGAGGTCGAATGAAGAACTGGGAACTAAGAAAGCAAAGAAATAGCAAGTAAACACACTACGGCACCTTTACGTAAAGCTACATTACACAAGGATCAGCACGTGCAGAACATGACTATCTCCGTGGAAAGACGGTGTGGAGAATCATCAACAGTTTTCTATGGAAAAAGATACAACATGGGGCAAGAAATCAACCTAGTTTTTAAAAAACGTAAAGGTGTCATGATGAGGTGAGGTGGTTGCAGTGGCCAGATGTGAAATACAATCTCTGGTTTTGCACTGCGGCCTCCATATGAGGCAGCGTCTATTTCACCACCACTTAAACTCATTGAACCATGACTTGTGAACAATAGGACAGCGCACTAGGAAAGTTGTGAAACTCTCACGCCTGAAAAGCTCTTGCAGCTCCTACCTACTTCCTCCTGGAGCGCTGCCTCGAGAGTCCCATGGAAAGAAGCTGATCTGTCTGGTGGAGGGCGGGACAGACCATCTGCCAGCGAAGAAAGACGCTCCAGATAAAAAGAGGGCAGCAGCTGCCAGCACAGTGAGGGGGGACATTTCAGATTTTTCAGTCCAGATGATCTTAGCAGCATAAAGGCATGTAGTGAAGTAAGTTAGAACCAGCAGACGAACTACCCAGTCAACTCCCAGAATTTTGAGAAATAATAAATCACTGTAGTGGGCTGGAGTGATAGCACAGCGGGTAGGGTGTTTGCCTTGCACACGGCCGACTTGGGTTCGATTCCTCCGCTCCTCTTGGAGAGCCCAGCAAGCTACCGAGAGTATCCCGCCCGCACAGCAGAGCCTGGCAAACTCCCCATGGCGTATTGGATATGCCCAAAACAGTAACAACAAGTCTCACAATGGAGACGTTACTTGGTGCCCACTCGAGCAAATCAATGAGCAATGGGAGGACAGTGATACAGTGACAGTGAATAAATCACTGTAGTTTAAATCCACTAGGTAGTGTACGTGTGCATGTGTGTGTTGGTGTTTTTTAGCAACAGTTAACTGAGCAGAAGTCTTATTGGCTGGGGAAGGGTAGAAAAAAACAAGACTACCACAGAAGAGAAAATGAAGTATGGACTTACTATCTTTGTAATAGTACAGCGGGTAAGGCTCTTGCCCTGCACACAGCGGACCTATGTTCAAAGCCCGGTACCCATACGGTCTCCCTGCCAGAACTCCAGTGCAGAGCCAGGAGTAATCCCTAAGCACTGCTGTATGTGGCCTAAACCACCCCCCAAAAAATGTAAATAAATAATAAATCTTGCTAATCACTTTATTTTGCACGGGGGTGGAATTGGGCCACACCTAGCTGTGTTCAGCACTTGGTAGTGGGGGTGGGGGGAGGGGAATCTGGCTGGCCACATACGAGGCAAGTGCCCTGGCCCCTGTATTTTCTCTGGCCCTAGATAATCACTCCAGTGTGAGGAATCAGGATGCCTCTGGGTCTCTGAGCTCTACTGAGTTTGGGAATATATGAAAAGGGTATATTCTAAGCACCAGGAGCAATGTGTCAACGCATCGTACATGGACATAAATGTCTGTGCTTAAAGAATTATTTTCACTATACCATGAGTAATGTTACACACCTAGTAACTAGTAGATCAAAGAACCCCAAGTTCATCATTATGGACTAATACAGGAAAGCTAGGTTTTTCTACTTAAATATTCTTTGAGAAAAAAGAAAATCAACTTTTGAAAACAGAAATTCTTTTTAAAATAGCAAAAATGGGGCCAGAGGGATAATGGGGGGTAAGATGCTTGCTTTGCATGCACAAACTGTGTTTTGTTTGTTTGTTTGTTTTTGTTTGGGGGTCATAACCGAGTGTGCTCAGCGGTTAGTCCTGGCTGTGCCTTCGGGAATCACTCCTGATGGTTCTCAGGGACCAAACAGGGTGCCAAGAATCGAACACAGGTCAGCTATATGCAAGGTCCTTCAATTCTGGTTTGATCCCCGGCACCACATGTCCTTCAAGCTGCCGGTAGTGACCCCTAAGAACAATGCCAGGAGGAAGTCCTGAGCAATGTGGAGTATAGCACCAAAACAAAACAAAAAGGCAAAGGTAAGGTTTATACTTGTTCGGATATCATGGAAGATGATGTACAGATGATGAATATAAGGTACAGAAGGGAGGCCTGATAGGACACTGGGTAGGGCGCTTGCCTTTGATGTAACCAACCCAAATCCAACCCCCCGCACCACATACAGTCCCCAGAACCCTGTTGGGATTGATCCCTGAGTGCAGAGCCAGGGGTAAGCCTGAGCACAACAAATGATAACGTTCAAAAAAGTCTGCAAGAGGTGGCTGATCTAAGGGTTTGAATCTGCCTGGAACTACCTACCCTACTTCTAATCCAACCTAAGAATCTGTCAAAAGTTTAAAGACGTTTAAAACAAAATCTAGGGTTCTTTGTCACAATACTATATAGTACATTAGAAAACATGTTTTGCAGAGACTGGCACACATCAAAAAGAACAAGAACAACCATGCTGGTGTGGATGTAGGGAGAAAGGAACTCTCTTTCATTTTTGGTGGGAATGCCGACTGATTCGGCCTTTTTGGAAAACAATATGGGCATTCCTTAAAGAACTAGAAATTGAGCTTGCATATGATCCCACAAAGCCACTTCTGGGAATATATCCTGAAGGTGCAAAAAGGCAGAGTAGAAACGATATCTGCACCTGTATATTCATTGCAGCACTGTTCATAATAGCCAGAATCTGGAAACAACCTGAGTGCCCGAGAACAGATGACTGGTTAAAGAAACTTTGGTACATCTACGCAATGGAATACTATGCAGCTATTAGGAGAGATGAAGTCATGAAATTTTCTTATAAATGGATAAACATGGAGAGTATCATGCTAAGTGAAATGAGTCAGAAAGAGAGGGACAGACATAGAGGGACTGCACTCATTTGTAGAGTGTAAGGTAACATCACATGAGGCTGACACCCAAGGACAGTAGATACAAGGGCCAGGAATATTGCCCCATAGTTGAAGCCTGCCTCATGAGCGGGGGGAGAAGGCAGATGGAATAGAGAAGGGATCACTAAGTCAATGATGGTTGGAGGGATGGTTTGAGATGGGAGATGTGTGCTGAAAGTAGATAAAGGACCAAACGTGATAACCTCTCAGTATCTGTATTGCAAACCATAATGCCCAAAAGTAGAGAGTGAGTCTGGGGGAAACTGTCTGCCATAGAGGCAGGGGGATTGGGATGGGGGGTGGATACTAGGGATATTGGTGGTGGGGAATGTGCACTGGTAGAGGGATGGGTGTTTGATCAATGTATGACAGGAACTCAAACATGAAAGCTTTGTAACTGTATCTCACAGTGATTCAATTAAAAAAAAAAACATTTTGGTGTCCTTGATCAATCTGATAAAGTTCCAAGTTCTTTACAGAGTAGAAAATACTGGGGGAAAGGTAGTCAGGGACCTTTCTACTGAGAGTACCTCAGGCTAATTCTGTCACCTCGCCCCAAGGTGACATCTAGAGTGCCTCATCTGTCAAACTGTAATGACAGCAGGTTCAGGACACAGCCTATTACGCCGACCAGGGAACAGTGCCAGTGCTGGACTCTGCACTTGGGTGAGTTGGTAAATGAACACAAGGCCAAGCGGAACACAGACGTAAGTACTATGGGGTGAAAAGTAGGGTGCAAAGAGAACAAGATGGTAAAGAAATAGGTTGGGCAGGCTGAAAATAAAAAGGCAATTTTTTTTTTTTTTACTTTTGATAAATCTCAATTTCTTGAACAAAAAGTTCAAAATATGATACAAAACAAGATTTCTTTATGAAAATCATTTTAAACTGGTAATTTTGAGATTTTACTTACCAGCAGTTGTTTGTAGCAACCGGCGTGGATGACTATACTTGAGTGAAGGATAACCAAAGAAGCACACATACTTCGGCTTCAAAATATGAATATTACTACGTGTTTGGAAGTAGTGAATACAAATCTAGAGATGAGAAAGTAAGAAAGTTTTTATAAATTACCTTAATATGTATCTCAGTAAGTAAATGCAGAATTGATTCTCAACACAGAACAATCATTTCAATATAAACAACTGAATTATTTAAGCGCCAAATCAGATATTTGGTATCAATAACACATATAGGGATTATTTCTTCAATATTATTTGTTAGTATTATTTGGTGTGTTTTTTTTTTGGTTTTTTTTTTTGCTTTTTGGGTCACACCCAGCGATGCACAGGGATCACTCCTGGCTTTGCACTCAGGAATTACTCCTGGTGGTGCTCGGAGGACCATATGGGATGCTGGGAATCGAACCCGGGTTGGCCGTGTGCAAGGCAAACGCCCTACTTGCTGTGCTATCTCTCCATCCCTGTTATTATTGTTTGTTTGGGGGGTTCTGAGCCACACTTGGGGCTTACTCCTGACTCTGTGCTCTGGGATCACTCACTTCTGGAAGGGCTCAGGGCATCATACTGGGTGCCAGAGATCAAACTCAGGTCGGCCGTGTGTAAGGCAAGCACTCTACCCACTGTACTGTCGCTCCAGCACCTTCAGGATTTGTTTCTGAGAAAGCTGAAGGATCCGAAACAGAGCACACAGAAAACATTCCGTGGTATAATCTCTAGCGTCAGACTTATTCATGAGCTTATTATTTCCTTAGGAAAGTGATTTTAATTCATTTTTATTTATTTGCTTTGGGGATATACCCAGTGTGCTTAGGGAGCCCTATGGGGTGCCGGGTAGAACCAGGTCTGCTATGTGCAAGGCAAGTTCTCCCTTCCCAGCCCCCTCCTTATGAAAGTGATCTCGGCGATGTCTTCATACACGCAAGCACGGCAGCTAGTAGGTACACCTGAGCCATGAAAGGGTTCCTGAGACAAACTCATAACAGGTCCCGGGGCCAAGGAAACAGGTCACGTGCTGGAGCAGCTGCTTCACCCACAGAAGCCCGGCCCCCACCCCACTCCAGCACAGAACCAGAAGTGAGCACTAAAATGTGAGCCCAAGTGGGGGGGGAGGGGGGAGGTATACCGTGATTCTTGGTGGTGGAATATGTGCACTGGTGAAGGGATGGGTGTTCGAGCATTGTATAACTGAGACTTAAACCTGAAAACTTTGTAACTTTCCACATGGCGATTCAATAAAAGAATAAATTAAAAAAAAATAGTGAGCCCAAAACAAAAGGCAAAACATGGCTGCAGAACTCACCACAGGGGACAGGAGAGGGCTCCGCAGGCGGGGTGCCGCTCTCCCCATGGAGGCCAGGGTGCAAGCCACGGTCCCTGAGCATGGGAGTGACGACTCGAAGTCAAACCGGGGCTTGGGTGGCTCTCCAGTGAGCCCAGGTTGGCCTGGCGGGCATGAGGCCGAGGCTCCATCCGGGCAGCAGCCTCAGCTGAGTGCCATCACTACGGCGCTACTGTCTGCTGTGTCCTGCCCTCAGAGAGTGCGACTGTGAGCACTTGAACCAAGAGTGTGCGGGAAGCTGACTGACAGGACTAATACATTAAAACTCATATGCTGTTCACGTTCATTTCTAAGTTTTCCTCATCTGTTTTGTGTGTTTTTGTTTGGGGCCACACCCTGTGTGTGGGGGGCCTCTGTCAGAGGACTGCTGCCAACCCTCTAGGGAACCTCACGGTGCTGGGGATCGAACCCCAGTTTGGGGAGCTACACCCGTGCTCAGTCCGTCGGGCCAGGAAGGAGATGTCCTGGACCCCGTTACTTATTCCCGCAGGCAGAGAGCTAAAGGCTCCTTTCCCACAACACAACTGATCGGAAACATCATCCTCAGTGTATGGTAAGAGATGATCCGAAAGCCACAGATCTTTACAATATCTGTATTTAATTTTCATTGATGTTGACATTTAGAGAACATGAAGTTCACTCTAATGACTGAAATTGATAGCTTCCCACTTAACAAAGAGTGAAACAATTCTCTCCTGCAAACAAGCCGGTTTCCTTTGCCCTTCCTTTCTCCTTCAACTCCTTCAACCCTGGCTCTGGGTCAACAAGATACTGCAAAGGGTAAACCAGTTTCTGCTTTCTCAGGAAGAAACATCAGGAACGTTTAACGAGACTGTAAATTCTATGGCTTCGTTTTGACTTAAAGAGTTCCTATTTTTAAAAACTCTGAAGGGAAATTCAACTACTAGAAGATTCTACCTTCAACTTTTACTGAGGAGCTATTAATATAAGAAAGACAAACTACCAAGCTTAACATTTATCAAAAAAGACTTTACTATGTTCCCAGTGTATTTTGAAGGACTTACAAGCATTGTATCTCACCACTACTTCATATCTCACCACTGCTTTAACACAAGAAAAAGCTAGTGAAATAACTTGTACAAGGTCACACAGCAAATGAACGGAAAAAATTCAGCTCTGAAGCTGAATAAACATGGCTCGAAAGCCCAGACTCTTGGTATCAAATTCCATTGCTATCAGGAGGAAAAATAATCCCTGCTTTCAGAGACTTCACAACTAGTTGGACTAATAAGCACACATTACGCATACACATTCACTCTCAAGTCTGCACTCTAAAATTTTGTTTTTGCCACCGCCAACAATGCTGAGGGCTACTCCTGACTCTGCTCTCATTACTCTTAGTGGTGCTCGGGGACCACATGGGATGCTGAGAATCGGCCGTGTGCAAGGCAAGTGCCTCAGCCACTATACCATCTTTCCAGCCCCACACTCTAAACTTTTTAATAAGTATAGTTAATAAGCCGTTAAAACGTGCATCTTTTCAAAGGTTTCCTGGAGGAAGGTTCAACTAGGTCTTGCATAACCGACATAAGTAATTAACGTGTGCTAATGTGCTTTCAAGGCAGAGATAGCACAAAGGAGTTTGCAGCCAGCTTGGCCAGCGTGTCTGCCAAAGCTTGGGCAGCCCGATCTGACTTGATGAAATTTACAAAAGGGAACAACTTGAAATTCAAGGACCAAATTATCGATGACAATAAATTGAACTCATACATCTATGAATTATTATTATTATTATTATTATTATTATTATTATTAGCTTTTGTGGTCACACCTGGCAACGCACAGGGGTTACTCCTGGCTTTGCACTAAGGAATCACTCTTGGCAGTGTTCAGGGGACCATATGGGATGCTGGAAATCGAACCCGGGTTGGCCGAGTGCAAGGCAAACGCCCTACCTGCTGTGAATATTTTTTTTAAAAAAACAGGGATTAGGAATTCAATCTAGTCCTAGTTGATTGGTTAGATCTAACAGGTAAATCAAGGAGAAGTCTGTAAGAGAAGCTAGTTCCTTAACTAAGCTAGTCCCTTGAGATAGTATTAGAAGCATAAGAAAGCAACAGACAGGGCCCGAGAGAGTCCAGCCAACTCTCTCCAAGGTGCTTGCCTTGTGCGCGGCCAACAGCAAGTTGGGCTCAATCCCCAGCACCCCAAGTGGTGGGTTACCTTGCCAGGAGTGATCCGTGAGCACAGAGCCAAAAGGAAGCCCTAAATGGAAGGATTAAAACAGATATAGAAGGATTAAAAGTAACAGAAGACAATTTTCAGCTAGGAAACTACCTTTCACCCCCTACACGTGAAGTGCGCGCGCGCGCACACACACACACACACACACACACACACACACACACACACACACACAGTGGTACTCGGGGGTTGTCCCCAGTGGTGCTTGGGAGACTATGTGGTGTTGGGGTCAACCAAGATCAGCTGCATGCAGGGCATGTGATAGCCTCCATACTATCTCTTCAGACCTCCAAACAGAACTTTTAATGAGCAATTCAACAAACATTTAATGAGAAATGTAATCTGTGCCAGAAACTAGGGATGAGAAAAAACATGCAGTTCTTTCTGCATTAGAATGAATCCACGTGATGAAAGATAAAGACATGCAAACAAGTAATGACGTGGAAATAAGAAGTGCTACAGAAAAATGTACTGGGGGAGGGGGGCTGGAGTGATAGCACAGCGGGTAGGGCGTTTGCCTTGCACGCAACCAACCTGGGTTCGAGTTCCAGCATCCCATATGGTTCCCCTACACCGCCAGGAGTAATTTCTGAGCTCAGAGCCAGGAGTAACCCCTGTGCATTGCCGGGTGTGACCCAAAGAGGAAAAAAAAATGTACTCAGAGGATGTGAGCTTGCAGATGTGAAGGAGTAGGCGTGATTCAGGGATGAGTAGGTGTGTCCCAGATCAGGCCATAGGAGTGTAACGCAAGAGGCTTTAAAACAGAAGAAATACATGTGCAAAGGTCTGAAATCAAAAGAGAGTATAGTGTGTGTTCAATTAACTGAATGTATTCAAGAACTCTAATAGAGTTCAATAATCGTGAAGGAAGCATCAGAGTCAAAAGTAGGATTCACAGCATTTCTGTTGCTGTCTGTAGGTGCTCAGGACTTACTCCTGCTCCGTGCTTGGAGATCATCCTGGTGGGGCTCAGATACCACATTCAGTGCTGAGGATCTGAACTAGGGTTGGCCATGCGCAGGGCAAGCACCTTAACCCCTAGACTTAATCTCTTTAGTCCCAACTATTAAAAAAAAAAAAAGACTATATATTTATTTAAAAAAGAAATTGCGGGTAGGGGTCCATACATGCAGTGCTCAGGGATGACTCTGGGCTCTGTGCTCAAGAGTGACTCCTGGTAATGATCACAGGGCTGTGTGGGATGCCAGGGATTTGAGTCACAGTCCAGTTCGTCACACTACGTGCAGGGCAAGCAAGCGCCTCACTATCTTCTCTACTATCTCTCTGGCCCGGTTGAAAAACTTTTGTCACTGAAGGAGGCTTGAGAAGTTAGAAAGTCCCAGATAAGTGGAGTTTGGATATTTTCCTGAGTGCTATTTTAGGTAAGCAAATGAGTCTCAGAACTGTGCCTTACTTTATCCACCGCCCTGGTTACACTGCAGAGCACGGGCTTGGAGAGGCATAAGACTCAAGGCAGAGAGTCATTGAGGATAAGCCAGCAGGTCTGCAGCTGGGGCTCAATGCCTAGATCTGGAGTCATTTGGAGGCTCAAATCAGGAGAAACGGTTTGAGGATGATGTTTTTGAGCCTAGAGTCTGATACAGCTGAGAGAAAGCGACAGTCTAGCTCTTCTAAGTTTCGGACTTGCTGTGGCCATCAAACTTGATTCCAGCCACTGGTTTTAGCAACTGGTTTGGCTGATACCTTCCTTACTCTGTCCTGCCTTGAACACGAAGACACTGAAGCAGCCCTCCTCTGACCATAAGGGACAAGCCAAGTGACATAAATTACAACCCCGAGAATGATGAGTCACTGAATCAGTCAATGCCAGCTCTCATCTAACTTCGGGATACTCTGGATACACAGTAACTTAAATTTCCTATGGCTTGGTTGGGCTACTACTACTTCTAGTTGGAAAACATCTAATATACACCTAACATAACCTGGAGATTTCCAGACAGTAAGAGAAGGACGGGTCTAGAGTACATCTGGCTGGGATTCAGGGAAACTTTGGGAATCATCATACAAGCGGTAACTAAATTTTTTTTTTAAAGTAAATCAATTTTCAAGAGAATTTATTCATCCAAAATTATGCACAAAATATTATGTTCCATTGCATTCAATATAACAATAGTAAATGAGACATACAAAATCTGCTCCATATAGAAATTTCTGTAAATATAAAATGCATATTATGCATATTTTGCCATGTAAATTTTTTAAAAAGTAAAGATCAGAGAGATGGTACAGAATTAAGGCACTTGGGCCAGGGCAATAAACTAATTTGTTTTTTTTGTGTGTGTTTTTATTGGGTGTTTTTTGTTTTTGTTTTTTGCTTTTTGGCAACGCACAGGGGTTACTCCTGGCTCTGCACTCAGGAATTACCCCTGGCGGTGCTCAGGGGACCATATGAGATGCTGGGCATCGAACCCGGGTCAGCCACGTGCAAGGCAAATGCCCTATCTGCTGTGCTATCGCAGCCCCCTAAGTTTTTAAGTGTTTGCCTTGTACACTGCCAAACTGGGTTTGATCCCCAGCACCCCATGGGGTTGGTTCTTGGAGCATAGCCAGGAGTGAACTCTGAACACAGAGCAAGGAGTAGCCCTGAGCAACACCAGTGTGACCCAAAACAACAATCAAAAAAAAGAAAAGAAGGCACTTGCCTTGCATCCAACTGACAGTGGTTCGAATCCCAGGCCCCTGAGCACAGAGCCTGGACTATCCCCTGATTGCCAGAGTGCGAGTCCCCTGCCCCACCAAGAACAGTGGGTGAGGTAAGCCAGGAAATGCAAGAAGCACGGAGGGCCAAGTCAGCAACTTAGAAACACCCACACTTATTTTTTTAAATTTTTTTTAAATTTTGGGGTCACACCCAGCAATGCACAGGGGTTACTCCTGGCTCATGCACTCAGATTACTCCTGGCAGTGATCGGGAGACCATATGGGATGCTGGGAATCAAACCCGGGTGGCCACGTGCAAGGCAAATGCTCTACCCATTGTGCTATGGCTCCAGCCCCAGAAACACCCACATTTAAAAGCTGGACAAGTGCTGGAGAGAGCACGGGGATAATGGCCAAGATCAGTTTCATCCACTGGCACTTGGAGCGCACTGCTGGAGTGGCTCGGGTCACCCACTGTCCCTCAGGACCAAGAAGCACCACACTGAACTGCCATCTGGTTGGCAGAGAAGGGCTGGGAGGGGGCCTAGGGCCTCCTAAGCACCAAAAGAAAACCAGTGGAGAAGAGGCTGGGCGGAAGTGACCAAAGATGAATGAAGAAGTTAGTATTAGTGTCAAGAGTATCGGAAGTTTAGAAGTTAGTGTTACTGTTAAGAGTATCAGAGGTCAAGGATGAGGGGCAAGGCAGAGCCATCGGACAGCAGATATGGTGCTTGCCTTGCACATTGCTGACCCAGGTCCAATCCCTGGCACCCCCATATGGACCCCCAAACCCCACCAGGAATGATGCTTGAGTGCAGAACTGGGAGTAAGCCCTGAGCACCACTAGTTGTGGCCCAAGAAACAGACAGAAGGGCCGGAGCAATAGCACAGCGGGTAGGGCACTTGCCTAGCGGGAGGCTGACCCGGGTTCAATCCCCGGCATCCCATATGGTCCCCTGAGCACCGCCAGGAGTGATTCCTGAGTACATGAACCAGGAGTAACCCCTGTGCATCGCCGGGTGTGATTCAGAAAGAAAAAAAAAAAAGAAACAAATAGAAAAAAAGAGGTTGAGGATGAAGAGCTTTCAAGAGGATAGTACAGTGGGTAGAGCACTTGCCTTACTCACAGCTCAGCCAGATTCAATTCTTGGCACCATGTATGGTTCCCAGAGCCCAGAACCAGGAGTAAGCACAGCTGGGTGTGGCCCAAACCCCTACCACACACCAAAAAAAGAGGGTCAATACCAGAAAGGTGCAAATGTGGAATTATGGGGTATCATCTAGTAACTCTTCTTTGCCCTCCAAGGCCCATCCTGTTTCCCAGTTTCGGTGCCATTAATCCACCCAGCACTTTCCTTACTGCGCTGTAATTTCTTGGTTAATCCCTGCCTCTCCCCCTGAGTATAGGGTGGTGTCTATCCTTCCCGTATTCCCATCCCCCAGGCCCAGCGAGGCCCTGGAGACACAGCACAGTACCTGGTACTCAGTAGTCTCTTGCGGGGTTCTTAAGGGCTTTTTCTACTCGGTAGAAACCCACATTCTCTTTTCTTTTGGGGGGATGGAGGAGGAGCAGACACCTGGCAGTGCTCAGGACTCACTCCTGGTGGGGCCTGGGGGACCATATGGGCTGTGGAGGGTCGAGCCTGGTGACCCATGCACTTGCCCTGCCCACTGTACTATGGTTCCAGCGCTCCCAAGACCTCTCAGGAACAGATTCTCTCACATTCCTCTAACTTCTGTAAACTCTAAATAAAAATGATTTCATTTCACTGGGGGGGGGGGCGTGTATAAGGCCAGAGATAGGTCACTGTGGCACCAACCTGGGAGGAGGGGACCCAGAAATAAAAACCTGCAGCACGATCGCTGGGTTGAGTTTCCGCCTGAGTGGGGGAATTGCAGGGGAGAAGGTGGGGGGTCGCAACGCTGGTGATGTAAAGGGTGGGAGGAAAGTGATGCTGGACAAGAGAAGGAGTGGCCCCAGGAGCGGGTCCCCCGGGAGACAAGGCCCTGTGCTCTGTCTGAACCTCTCCCCTGGGTGGGCAACTCGCCCCAACTTACGGGAAAGGGACCAGCGTTGGAAAGCTTGGGAAAGGGCCACGGACGGTGAAGGAGGGTCAGTCTCCACCCAGATCACACACCAGGGTGCGGGGACACCTGGGGTGCGGGGACACCGGGGTGGGGGACACCTGGGATGGGGGATACCAGGGTGGGGGACATCGGGGTGCGGGACACCTGGGTTCGGGGACACCTGGGATGCGGGATATCTGGGGTGCGGGACACCGGGGTGGGGAACACCTGGGTGCGGGACACCTGGGGTGCAGGGACACGGGGTGCAAGACACCTGGGGTGCAGGGACACGGGCTGCGGAGACTCCAGGGTGCGGGACACCTAGGTGCGGGGACACCGGGGTTCGGGCGCGAGGACACCGCGGCGGACGCGTCCCCGGAGCGCAGGGGTGGCCTATCCGGCCCGGGCCCCGCACGCTCCGTCCCGCCGGCCCCGCGCAGCCCCGGCCGGCCGCCCCCGCACGGCTGCTCGGCCCCACTCACCAGCCGCCCGGCGCTCCGGCCCCAGGTCCTCAGCACTCGCACCGCGGCCATGGCAGCCCGGAAATGACCGCGGCCCCGCGGCCCGGAGCCGCCTCCGCGCGCCGACCAATCCCGAGCCGGGAAACGCGCCTCCCCCGGGGCGGCCAATGGCGAGCCGGGAAACGCGCCTCCCCCCGGACAGCCAATCAGGGCGCGAGGCGGGGCCTGCGCCTAGCCCCAGGGGGTGGCCGGCCCGGCGAGCTGGAAAACGGGCTTTCCGGAGGGGGCAGAAAGTGGGCAGGAGGGCAAAGGGGTTTCATTCGGGACCGAGTTGGGCAAGGCGCTGCCGCACCCGTGTCTGTCCCGGAGACCGGGGCCTCTTGTTTCCTGCGGTGGGAAGGAGAGGACAGGTAGCACTGGGGAGAGCGCCTAGCCTGGGGGGCCTGACGCCCGAGGGCTGAGTAAATAGACATCCTTCGTTCAGTTCTTACTGTAGCTACCCTGATTACAGAAACCTAGACATTTCTAAACTTTGCTCCAGGGCTACGGGCCACTAGCTGAGTCACAAGTCTCTACTTCCCAGTGACTGGCTTTTCTTCTTCCTATTAAAGTGGTGGTTTTTTTCCCCTTTTCTTCTTGGGTCACACCCGGCGATGCACAGGGGTTACTCCAAGCTCATGCACTCAGGAGTTGCTCCTGGCCGTGTTCGGGGGACCACATGGGATGCAGGGAATCGAACCTGGGTTCTCCGCGTGCATGGCAAACGCTCTACCCCCTGTGCTGTCGCTCCAGCCCCCGCCCCCGTGGGAGAGGAACAGGTTTACCTTATGTCTAAAACAAGCATACTATGGACACCACCTTTTATTCTTATAAGAAAAGATTTCCTGCATTGCTGCCCTGCTTATGCAACAAATGTCAAATTCAGGTCAATTGGAACTGGTAAAGAAAATAGAGCTTCGGTAGTGAATCTAAACTCTAGTAATTGGGAAACATTTCTAGTAATATCCAGGATGACGTCTGCCTTTTACACGATAATGAAAATCTGCACAGGAATTGCTGAGGGGGGCCGGGAATGGGAACAAAGGCGACTTTACAAGCCCTTCACGTGGAGGAGCGGGAGAGATTGTCTAGCAGGCGCGCCCAGGACCCACGGGGAGCCCCCATCCCGCCCCCCTTCCAGCACCTGAACACCAAAACCAAAAGAACCAAGTAAATAAATCTTTACATTGAAGATGAGTGGATAGGAAAGAAATCAGGTGTTTTACAGACACATTAATACTATTCAAATGCATTGCTTTTGTTTTATTCAGGTTTTTTGTTTTGGCTTGATTTTTGGAGGGTAGTGCTCTGTGCATTTGCTACCAGAGGTGTGGAGGAAAGCCTTCTACACGCGAAACCTGCGCTAGGCACAGCCTGTTGAGCTCTCTGTGTGGCCCAGAACTTACATGTCTTTAAACTTGCCTACTAACAAGACATTTTATATGTACTTTATGTTGATAAGCCCATTACACATATTTGTACAGAAAGATGCATTAATTATGTTAGCATTTCTAACAAGCCATAAGCAATACAGAACCACTGGTTAGCCAACTATATTCTAACTAGTGGATCTGTAATGACCTATAAGTCACTGTCACTGTCATCTCGTTGTTCATCGATTTGCTTGAGCGGGCACCAGTAACATTTCCATTGTAAGATTTGTTGTGACTGTTTTTGGCATATCGAATTCACCATGGGTGGCTACTCTTGGTAGTTTGCTGGACTCTCCAAGAGGGATGAAGGAATCGAACCCGGGTTGGCTGTGTGCAAGGCAAATGTCTTACTGCTGTGCTATTGCTCCAGCCCCCAATGACCAGTAAGAAGCTGTATGTAATGAGAATTATGAAACTGTAATGGAAATTAAGAAATTATGATGGGGACTGGGAAGCTGACACTGGCTCCCTAGGTTAAACAGGAGAAGGGAGGGAGAAGCATTCCTTTCATGACCCCGATTAGCCGAGTTAAGGGCCCATCAGCCCAGATTGGTGGGAGCACACTGGACCCAGCAGATTGATGGGAGTGCATGGGAGATGGTACCTGAAGGCCACACCAAAAATGCGCAAGATATACTGACACTTTTTCTTTTGAGTATCTGAAGGCTACACCATGTGGGAATGATGCATTGGTTGTTTTTCTCTTACTTATTGCCTCTGTATCTCCCATTTCCCTGATAAGAATGTATGTAGATTGTAGCCCACCTTTAGAAAATAAAAGAGAGACCCTCTCAGCAAACAGGGCTCCATTACTTTCTCTTCTGACTTGGAGACCTCAGCTCTGAGCTTCTAATAAACTCACTATCCTACCCTGAGCTGTCTATCTCTCTGTTCATTTGAGGCTCACATCAACACAACAGATCCTTAAATTTACCTAAGAGAATACTAAATTATTATTTCCAACACAAATGTATAGTCATTAAGGATGTATTTTTTTTTGTAAATTTGTTTACATTCACCTACAATTTTTTTGCTCATCATTTCTTCTTCTTACATCTCAGACTTTTCTTTCATGGTTAAATATTCCTTTTGATGTATGTCCTTTGGAAAGTGGTTATTGGGGCGGAGAGATAGTACAGCAGGTAGGATGTTTGCCTTGTAAGCGGACAACCCAGGTTCAATTCCTGGTGTTCCATGAGATGCCCCAGTAGTGATTCTTGAGTGCAGCACCAGAAGCAAACCCTGAGCATTGCAAGGTGTGCCACCCTGCCCCACCAAAAGTGTTCATAAAACTTGTGTTTCTTTTGCCTTTTAAGTTTTTGTGTTGCCTGGGAAAGTGCTCAAGGGGTCACTCTCTGTGGTGTTGGGGGCAATCAGGTGGTGTTGGGGATCAAATCTATCAAACTGCATGCTTAGTATATGCTCAGCCTATTGTGTTATCTCTATGGTTAGTGTTAAAAAAAATTTTTTTTTTGCTTTTTTGGGTCACACCCAGCAATACTTAGGGGTTACTCCTGGCTCTGCACTCAGGAATTACTCCTGGCAGTGCTTGGGAGACCATATGGGATGCCGGGGATTCTACCCAGGTCAGCTGCGTGCAAATCAAAATCCCCACTATTGCTCTGGCCCATGTCATAGATTTTCAAACTCAATTTCTGTGGACCTGGAAAACATTTGGTTTTCCCCTTACTTGTAAGTTGTAATGCTGGGTAATCAATTCCTTTTTTCTTTTCAGTTTTTGGGCCACACTCAGTGGTGCTCAAGGCTTAGTGCTGGCTCTGCATTCAGGCATCACTTCTAATGGGGAAAGGGAACTATATGGCTTGCCAGGGATTGAAATCTGGTTGGCCACCTACAAGGAAAGCTCCCTACACACTGTGTGTCCTTCAAGCCCCTGGGTAATTAATTCTATGTTAATGTATATTTTATTTTTTAGGGCCACGCTCAGTGGTGCTCAGAACTTATTCCAACTCTGTGCTCAGGGATCAATGCTGGTAGTCTTGGGAAACCATATGAAGTGCCAGGGATCAGATCCAGGTTAAGCGCATGATGGTGAGTTTTTTTTTCTTTTTTAGGTTAGCATTCTAAAGGTAAGAATTTTTATTTCCTTTGTTCTACTGAGGAATTTGTTGCCAGCCGTACTGTCCTGTCTTTGTAGATCATTGAAGGTCCCCCCTAGATCTAACCCATCTACCACTAATTTTTATTTTACGTGATAGTTTGTTGACACATTTAATTAATCAATTGTTTAGGTCATACCAGAGTGTTCAGGGGGTCCTGTGGTAGAGATACAAAGCAAGGGTTGCCACATGTGAAGCACACACATGAGCATTCTGAGTTCTGAGTTCTCTCCATGGCCAACTACTAACATTTTGTCATCTCGCCATGTCACATCGATTTGGTGGTGGTAGTGGGGGGGGGGGAAAGCACCACACCTGGTGGTTTTCAGGGCTTACTCCTGGCTCTGTGCTCAGGAGTCACTCCTGGCAAAACTCCCGGCTACAGAGATCAGACTCGGGTCAGTTGCGTACAAGTGTCCAACCACTGTACTCTGGCCCACAGCAATTTTTAAGCCTCTGTCCCTCATTAGCCAGATGAAGACAGAAACATTAACCTCACATTTTCATTTACATTAACACAGAAAATGTACCTAAAAAAACCGTGAACTATTTGGTATTATCTACTCCTGCCTAGTTGATCTCTCTAGTACCTGCTTGTTCACTCTCCCCTACTTTAGCCTCCCTCCACATAATGCCTAAACTACCACTCTAAAATGCAAATGTGATTTCCTCCTCAGCCCCAATTTCATGGCAAAGTCTAGGTACAGTAGAGAATAGTGGAATTAGGACACCAGGGTGTCCACATCAGATTATCCAAGTTCATTTCCTACTGTTCTACTGTTCAAGTTGGTTGGCTGTATTGCAAAAGGTAAAACAAGAGGTCAGAATAGCGTGTACTTGGAAGAGACAGCTCCTGGGATTAAGCATTTAGGAAGCCCGGCTGGATCTCTTGAGTGAGTGATACTTCAGCACAGAGCCAGGAGCCCCTAAGCCTCTCAGGGTGATGGCCCAGCCCAAATAGCAGCTACTTAACTGGGGGTGCAGAGACAGCTCAAAGGTTTGACCCATAGGAGCTTCCATACATAGCACCTTGGTCTCACCGCAGCAGGAGCAGCCTCCGAGCACCCAATAGCAAGGCACCTCCCAGCACTGAGCAGCCTCAGAGTACGACAATGTGCCCTAGCCTCACTCTCCCCAAATCGGTTCTTAAAGAGGTCATGAATGCGCTGTACTTTGGGGCCCGGATTGCACAGTGGGTAGGGCCCTCTCCTTGCACAAAGCCGCCACGAGTAATTCCTGAGTGCAGAGCCAGGAGTAATGCCTGAGCAAGTTGGGTGCGACCCGAAGAGCCGAAGAGTGCATGCACCTATGTGCTTAACAACGGTTAGTATGATTACAACTTTCCACACTCTAGTTGCTGTCGTCTGCCTCGCCTGCCGAAAGGATAAGCACGTGCCAATCATTTCCGTGGCTATGGCGCATCACGTTGTAATTGCGTCCTTCTCAGTCTCCGAGACGCACACACAAACTCCGTTCAGAAACAGAAAAGCAAGACCAAAGCACTCTGGGACGGGTCCTCCGTACCCTACTCCGCTTCTCTTTAATAACTTTTCTCCGTGCCTTTGGCTGTGGACGAATGACCACGATGGGGCGGGAGAGGGGGTGTAGTGTCGGCAAGGCAAGCAGCCCCCGCTGTGCCATCTTCCCAAGCCCACTCTCCTTAGGAGTGTGTGGGGCTTGCGTGTCCTTTGGGCCGCAGTCCCAGCCTCTGCCTTAGCACCCCAGGGTGCGAGCTCGTGCCGCTCAGCCCTGCATCGCCAGTCAGCGCAGCCCAGAGCGCGGGGCGCGCTGCAGCCGGGGAGGCCGGCCGGGGCAGCTCCGGCGGCGGCGTCTGCGCGGGGACTGGACGCCTGGGTGGGCAGGGCCAGCCCCGGCGAGCTCCCGCCGCGCGCACCCTGGGGCGCGCAAGGTCGCACCTCCCAACCAGCTCTAACGCAGCCCGAGGACCGCGCACTTCCGGGTTCCGCGGCGCTTCCGCTTCCGGGGTGGGACTTGCCCCGCCCCCACCCGGCACGCGTGCGCGGAGCGGGGCGCGGCAGGGCTGCGGGAGTCTGCAGCGTCGTGGGGCGTCTCCTCCTCCTCCACCTCCTCCTGCGGCGGCGCCTGGGGGGCGGCGGGCCGGGTCTCCGGGGGTCCAGCATGGCGGGGCGGCGGGTAGAGGTGGACGGCGGCGTCCTGGAAGGGGTGAGTGCGGCGCGGGGCGGGCGGGGCGCGGCCCTGGCGGGGAGCCCCCCGCCCCGTCTCACCGCGGCCCCCGCCCCCACCCCCGCAGGGCGGCCAGATCCTGAGGGTCACCACGGCCCTGAGCTGCCTCCTGGGCCTGCCCCTGCGGGTGCAGCGGATCCGCGCCGGGCGCAGCACGCCGGGCCTCAGGTAACGCGGGCTGGGGCCGCGGGGCGGGGGCGTGTGCACGCTCGGGGTGGGAAGGTGATAGGGCTCTGGCCGGAGCTAAGGACCCTGGGCGCGGGACAGGGATCCCAGCTAGCCGGCTAAGCTGCCAGGGTTATATATATATACATATATATAAGGTCATGGTAGACAGCATAAGGAGAGTGTTCAAACACAGGAGGAGTAGATCTCCCTAGGAGCCAGCAGTAGTGCTTCCTGGCATCCAGCTCTAGCACACACACACACACACACACACACACACACACACACACACACACATTAATTCCAAAGGATATAGGCACACATTATATTATACAAAGGATATATTCATCACCCATCACAGCACATTGTGCAATAGCCAAGATCCAAATGCCCGACTGTGATAATTGGACCAAGAAGTTGGGGTTTGTATGTAGCACTGCACTGCAGCACTGTCCTCCCGTTGTTCATCGATTTGCTCGAGCGGGCACCAGTAACGTCTCCATTGTGAGACTTGTTACTGTTTCTGGCATATCCAGTACACCAGGGGTAGCTTGCCAGGCTCTGCCGTGTGGGCACGATAGTCTTGATAGCTTGCTGGGCTCTCTGAGAGGGACGGAGGATGGAACCGGGGTCCGAGGAATGCAAGGCAAACGCCCTACCTCTGTGCTATTGCTCCAGCCCTGGGTCAGGCCTGGTTAGTACTTGGATGGGAGACCGCCTGGGAATACCAGGTGCTGTAGGGGTTTATATACACAACGGAATACTTTACCACTCTAAGAAAGAATAGAAGCATGCAATTTGCTGCCACAGAGGGTGCCGTGCTGAGAGAAGTCAGTGGGAAGGAACGGATGGAGGCAGAATGATATCTCGTATATGGGACTTAGAGATACACAGGATAGCAACAGAGGGCCAAAGGCAGCATAATGGGAGCACAGATCCCTAGGGCCACTCTCTTCACTCACCACGTCTTTCTTCCTGTCCGAATTTCTTTTATAGTTTATTTGTTGTGGTTTGGGAAGATACAATAGTATTGAAGTTTATCGCATTGATCCACAAAATGACTGCACCCTACTGCCACTGAAGTGCTCACGACCCTCAACTGCCGTCTTTCAATTTCTTCTAGTCTGGATAAATTTCTATTTTGTCAGGACACAGAAAGTGGGTTAGAACCCACCTTCATTGCCTCTGTTTAATTTGATCCTCTTTCAAGGCTGTCAAATTGCACTCAACGTTCCCGGTTTAGGTACTGTAGTTGAATCTTAAGGGTATGATCCCGGTGAATGAAGTTTAGCCTGTAGCAGGATCCATGAGTGATGCAGTGAAGCATGGTCAGACTAGTGATTCTTTGGTAGTTACTTTGGTTTTCCTCTTATGGACACTTCAAATTTGCCAAACATACCAGTGTATGCTTATCTCTACTAGCCAGTGGACTTGGTGCATAAAATGAGCAAACAACACTGAAGCTGTGGCCCTTACTGTAGTTAGTCTTGCTGTTTTCTTGCCATTTGCAGTTGTATAAGTGTGTCATAAAATGCGGGGCTCTAGGCAGGCTGAATGTACACGTTTTGATGCAGTGTTATGACCTGAAGGCCTCAACATTTATCTGGATTGGAAATGATTCGAGATTTGTGTGATGGACAGCTGGAGGGGGCAGAAATCGGCTCAACAGAAGTAACGTTTACACCGGAGAAGATCAAAGGTGGAATCCATACAGCAGATACCAAGACTGCAGGGTGTGTATTACTTGTCTTACCTCTTAAGTGTGGACTTCGGAGTTCAGTCTAGTATAGCCCCTTATTAAACAAATGGCTTTGGTGTCTTTTTTTTTTTGCATTGTATTGATTTGTTTTTTGGGGGCCCACACCCAGTGCTGTTCAGGGCTTACTCCTGGTCCTGCAGTCAGGAATCAGTCCTGGCAGGGCTCTGGAGACTCTGGGGGGAGCTGGGGGTTGAACCCAGGTCAGCTTCTAACAAGGCAAATGCCTTAGCCATAGTATTATCTCTTTGGTCCTGTTGGTCAGCTAATTTCATGGGTTTTGTTTTTGTACTGTGCCAGGGTTTCAACCCAGGTCGTGTGTGTAAAAGGCTTATGCTTTCTTATGGAACCACATCCCCTGCCCTTAATTTCCTCACTTTAGAAATAGAGAAATAACATTCCTTAGGGTTAGACACTGTCTACAGTTTTGGGTATCTGATTGCTGGGCACCCCTGACAGAACTCATGGCTTACTCCTGCCTCTGTGCTAAGGGGTCACTCTTGGTGGTGTTTGGGGACTTTTGGTCCTGAGGATCAAAGGAGGGTCAGCTACATTCAAGGCGAGCACCTTTACCCTTATCCTGTCTCCCTGCCCTCTCATTACTCATTGACTCTATTGATAGCAGTAATCCATTATTTGCTTATTTGTTGCAGGGCTTTCTTTGTTGTTTTGGGGCCTCATCCTGCCATTCTCAGGGGGTTGCTCCTGGTGGTACTCAGAGGTCAAACCCTCTTGCATGCAAATTATGCATTCAGTCCATTGAGGTATTTTTTTTTCTTTTTGGGTCACACCCAGCAATGCACAGGGGTTACTCCTGGCTCATGCACTCAGGAATTATTCCTGGCAGTGCTCGGGGGACCATATGGGATGCTGGGAATGGAACCCGGGTCGGCCGCGTGCAAGACAAACACCCTACCCACTGTGCTATCATCGCTCCATCCCCCCCAGTATCTTTTAAAAAAAAAAATTCATTGCAATTTCAGCTTTACATGCAAAGGTCTACACTTGCTTTCTCACTTGAGAATGATCCAACCTGTCTTGTTTTGGGTGTTGTTGTTGTTGCTTTTGAGCCACACTTGGCAAGTGTGTGCTCCAGGCTTACTCCTGGCTCTGCACTCAGGAATCATTCTTGGCGAGGCCCAGGGGGACATAGGTGGTGCTGGGGATCAAACCTGGGTTTGCCACACGCAAGACAAGTGCCCTGCCTGAAGTCCTCCTCCTCCTCCTGGGGCCCCAACTTGGGCCCATCTTATCGTGGGGCGCTGATGCTTTCCCGAGACTCGGAGTGGAATGCAGCTGAGTGTCTCCCGCCTTTCCTCAGGAGCGTGTGCCTATTGATGCAGGTGTCCATGCCCTGTGTGCTCTTCGCCGCCTCCCCATCAGAGCTTCGTTTGAAAGGTGGAACAAATGCAGAAATGGCACCACAGATCGATCACATGACTATGGTAAAGACTTTGTTGGGGGTGGCAAGATAAGACGGTCTTCTAGGTCTTTTTTCTTTTTGGGTCACACCTGGCAATGCTCAGGAGTCAGTCCTGGTGGTGCTCAGAGGCCCATAGGGGATGCTGAAGATTAAACCCGGGTTGGCCACGTACAAGGCAAGCACCTTACTTGCTGTACTATCGCAAAATATGTTACATATTTTATGTATGACTTATTTTGTAAGATAGAAATTATGATTTGGGAAAATTCAAAATAAGAATGAAATGCTGCTTCTTTGTTTTTGGGTCATCCCAGCTGTGCTTAGGGCAACACTTGGCTCTACGCAGGGATAATTCTTGGCAGGACTCAGGGAGCTGTAGGTGTCCTGGGGATTGGAGGCAAGTGCCATACCTGCAGTACTATTTCTCTAGCCCCTTAAATACTCTGTTTTTCGGGGGCTACACCAGAAAATGCTTAGGGTCTGGACCTGACTCAGTGCTCAGGGATCAATGCAGGTGGTGTTTAGAGGACCACGAGTGCTGGGAACTGAGCCCCAGGAACGGCAGGCAGATCCTGTACTTCAGGCCGTCAAGTCATCATTCTGCTCGTAATACTGTGTGTGACAAGTATCAGAGGAGGTAGGGAAATTAAAAGCACCAGACAGTGTTGGAGATGGGACATGAAACAGTGTGATGACGTTTCCTCCAAAAATCAGAAAGAGAGTCACCTTGTCATCCAGCAGTTCCTTCTTGGGGCATTTTTCCCAGGTTGGGAAACATTCCTTGTGGAATGTTTCCTGCAGTTGAATAAGCTTTCAAGCAGTGATCTTCTGCTGCTGACTATCAGACTGATGCTCATTTGCAGAAATGCCTGCCCACCAGAGCTTACACTGTTGGCCTTAGAGTGGTTTTCAGCCGCACAGAGCAGTGCTGGTATATAAGAAAATGAAAGTCACCGCTCTAGATATTTTCAAGGTTTTTTTTTTTTGTCTTTTTGGGTCACACCCGGCGATGCACAGGGGTTACTCCTGGCTTTGCACTCAGGAATTACTCCTGGCGGTGCTCAGGGGACCATATGAGATGCTGGGAATCGAACCCGGGTCGGCCGCGTGCAAGGCAAATGCCCTGCCCGCTGTGCTATCTCTCCAGCCCCAAAATATGTTTATGTTACGAGATTTCAACTACATAAATTGAGAACACAGAGTGGAATGCTGTTTACCAGCCAGCCTGCCTCCCTGCCTTCCTTATTTCCTTCCTTTTTTTTTTGTTATTTAAAAAATGTTTTTTCCTTCCTTTCCACCCTCCCTCCCTTCTTCCTTCCTTCCTTCCTTCCTTCCTTCCTTCCTTCCTTCCTTCCTTCCTTCCTTCCTTCCTTCCTTCCTTCCTTCCTCCCTCCCTCCCTCCCTCCCTCCCTGAAACAGTGTGATGACGTTTCCTCCAAAAATCAGAAAGAGAGTCACCTTGTCATCCAGCAGTTCCTTCTTGGGGCATTTTTCCCAGGTTGGGAAACATTCCTTGTGGGAAACAACCTGCAGTTGAATAAGCTTCCCTCCCTCCCTCCCTTCCTTCCTCCCTCCTTCCCTCCCTTCCAAAGGAGGTCTCTCGATCTCTTTTTTTTTTTTAACTTTTTGTTTTGAGGCCATACTTAGAAGTGCTCAGGGATTACCCTGGTGGTGCTTAGAGCCATGTCTTCTGGGGATTGAATTCAGGTTGACTCTGCACAAAAGCAAGCGCTTTCTGGTGTCAGAGCAGTAGATAATAGGGACGTTTGCCTTGCAAGACCCAGGTTCAGTCCCCAGCATCCCATATGGTTCGCTGAAAACCACAGGAGTGATCTCTGAGCACTGAGCCAAGTAATCCCTCAGCACCGCCAGCTGGGGTCCAAAACAAACTGAAGACAAGAAAAGCAAAGCATGTTCCTTTTTTCCTGACCCACTCTTCCGTATCTCTGGTCCTTCATTTTATTAGTACTGAGATAGTGTGGTTTAGAGTGGTGTTAATGTTTATGCCTAAAGCATACAATATTAACTCGACCACACCCACCAGAGAACTAGTATCCCTCCACCTCTGCTCCCAAGTTCCTTCCTCTCTGCCCCTCCCTTTCCAGTTCCCATTTCATTTGTGCGTGGTGGGGTAGGCGTCACATCCAGCAGTGTTCTAGCACCGACTCCAAGTTCTGCATTCAGGGATCATTCTGGGTGGGGCTCTGGGAACCATATGTGGTGCTGGGAATTGAACCTGGGTTTCCTGCAGGCAAGGCATGAGCTTTGCTGTCTCTCTGGCCCTCATTTAATTTCTTATACTATTTTATATTGACTTTATTCCCCCCTTATTGCCAGAGATCCAACCCAGGGCCTTACACTGACCCATAACTGCACCTTGTATGTAACTCTTTATGGGGAAGGCTAAAATGACCACTGACTAAAGTATCAGTTTCATATTTTTTCATTGAATTGGCTTGTACAGCTCTTATTAATTAAATATTAAACTCACAACTTGAGTACGTATTTTATTTGAAAGATAGAAATAGTCCAAACTTCTGTTCACTTTTTATTTGGCCTATTACTAATTCAGTGCAGACCACTTGTTTAACATATGTACCATGTCAATGAGGAGTGGGAGTTAAAGTAACAACGAGCTTATTTTTCAGGTTTTCAAGCCAATTGTTGAAAAATTTGGTTTCACATTTAACTGTGACATTAAAATGAGGTAAGTTATTTCTTAGTCCTTTGACTTGTGATAACTAAAGTTAAAGATTGTGGAGAACGTAGATCTTAGAGAACTGCCATTTTGGATCCCAGTTATTGCATCGTGCTGGTAGGAATGTGTGCTTTGAGGCATAAGGAGAATCAGCAGGGATCTGGCAAACTGAACACAGCCACACGTGATACTCACCTGTTCATGCTTGGCATTCTCCGTGCTCATCTTGGACTAAAGCTCCGTAGATGGTGTGCAGACGGCTGTACTGGGCATGCCAGGTTCTGGAGAAGAGATTTCTGGACCTGATGCCCACAGTATCGTTCTTGAGAAGCGTATCGGCATTCGGGTTCTTTCTCCTTGAGATGTCCCTTTTGCCACAGATAACAAGGCCAGATATCTCGGTGTGGCATTCCAGCACGTGGCTTTTTTTTTTCCTTGCTTTTTGGGTCACACACACCCAGCGATGCACAGGGGTCACTTCTGGCTCATGCACTCAGGAATTACTCCTGGCAGTGCTCAGGGGACCATATGGGATGCTGGGAATCGAACCCAGTCGGCCGCATGCAAGGCAAATGCCCTACACGCTGTGCTATCACTCCAGCCCCCGCACTTGGCATTTTCATACCAACTTCACCTGTTTTTGTTCTCCTGCCCGTACTTCTAACATGCCACATATTCTAACTGTGTAATTTCTGTTCCTTAATCATGCTTTGTGCCTTCATATGTTTTTTGTCTTTATGGTCTTCCTCCTCCACTCTCCTAAAAACTGGGAATCCCATAGATTCTTAAAATGAAGCCTGTCGTATCTGTGTTGCTGCCTTCGTGGTGCTGGGGTTCAGCCCGAGCCTCACGCAGGGCGGGCAGGCGAGCTGAGCTGACCTGCTGACATCCCCTGGGCTCTCTCACTTCCAGAAGTGTCCCCTCTGTGCCGTCCAGCTGGCAGCCCAGCCACAGTGCCTGTTTCGGAGCATTTGAAGTGGACTGGCACAGCGGGGAGCTGAGTATGACATCTTGGTTGGTTCAGGTGTCAGCAGCTCGGGATTCCAGATCGATCAGCCTGGATCCAGAATAGAAACTTGCTATGTAAATTACACTGTTACTATATTGTAAGTATTCAACATTACACACGTCATAGCGCCGGCTTATGTGAGTATTTCTCATCCGTGCCACAGGGGCTACTACCCAAAGGGGGGTGGCGAAGTGATTATCCGAACGTCACCAATTAAGCAGTTGAGCCCTATAGACTTAACTGACCGTGGCACCGTGACGAAGATCCACGGACGAGCTTTTGTTGCTGGTGTTCTGCCACTTAAAGTAAGTTACCTCGCTATTCTTTTTTCTTTCCTTTTTTGGGTTTTATGGATCACACCCGGTGATGCTCAAGGGTTTCTCCTGGCTCTGCACACGGGAATTACTCCTGCAGTACTCGGGGCACCGTATGGGATGGCCCAGGTTGGCCAACAAACCTGGATTGATCATGTACAAGGCTGATGCCCTCCCCACTGTGCTATCACTCGGCCCCTCTCGAGGTATTCTTAGAAATGTATATATTTCTTGGGGCTGGAGCAATAATACACCGGGTAAGGCATTTGCCTTGCACATGGCCTACCCAGGTTCGATCCCTGACATACCATGTGGTCCCCTGAGCACTTCCAGGAGTGATTCCTGAGTGCAAAGCCATGAATAAGCCCTGAATATCGCTGGGTGTGACCCAGACACCAGAATTTGGTGTTGCTTGGGGCTGGGACCAGTGGTGCTCAGGGTCTGGCCCTGGCTTTGTGCTCAGGATGGGCCCAGGCAGTGCTTGGAGGACTGTATGTGGTGCCGGGGATTGAACCAGGCTTGGGCCACAGGCCAGGAGAGTGCCTTTACCTCCTGGGCTATCTCTTCATCCCGACGTATCTTTTGATAAATTATGTCGTATAAATTTTGAAATTACTGAAAAAAAGTTGATTTTTCAAGGAATCTTTTTATTTTTTTTAATCTTTTCTCTTGGGTTGAAAATTTAGTTTTTGTGCCTTTTTATTTTTGCTTTTTGGGTCACACACAGCGATGCACAGGGGTCACTCCTGGCTCTGCACTCAGGAATTACCCTGACAATGCTCAAAGAACCTTATGGGATGCTGGAAATCGAACCTGGGTCGGCTGCGTGCAAGGCAAATGCCCTTCCCGCTGCCCCGATGTGCTATTGCTCCAGCCCCTGAAAATTAAGTTTCAAGAATAATTTATTATTTTGTATGTCTTTGGAAACTTAAAAACAGTTATCAACATAATCATTAATTTTATCTTGTTTTTCTGTTTTACCAAAATAGATGGCAAAAGATATGGCTGCGGCCGCTGTGAGATGCATCAGAAAAGAGATACGGGATCTGTATGTTAACATCCAGTCTGTCCAGGAACCGAAAGACCAAGCTTTTGGCAATGGAAGTGGAATAATGTAAGGTGAACTGCCTGTTCTTGGATATTGGCTAAGAGTATGGAGTAGCAGTTCTGTTTAGGTTAAACATTTATAGTCCTTAGGAACCAGAGAGAAAGTACAGCAGTCAAGGTACTTGCTTTGCATGCTGCTGAAGGGATACAATTCCCAGAATCCCATATGATCCCTCAAGCCTGCCACTCCTGGGCACTGCTGGGCGGCCCCCCAAGCCCCCACCCCCCAAAAAAAAAAGAAAGAAAAGTTTTTTTTACTCTGAACTTTTTTTTTCTGACATAGCTTTTTCATTTTGGTGTCAGATTGGGCCTTCTAGAGGCAAGGTGTGTGCCTTCCCTCTGAGCTATGGCCCTGGGCTTTCTGTTACATCTAAGAACCCTTCTGAGTTAGTCAGAGAATACATAATGCTTCCTGAGATAGTTGGCTTTAGTGTCAGAAATTCCTTCTGAAATGTAAAAATAGTAGCACTGTCGTTCCATCATTATCGATTTGCTCGAGCAGGCACCAGTAACATCTACATTGTGAGACTTGTTACTGTTTTTGGCTTGCCGAATACGCCACGGGGAGCTTGCCAGGCTCTGCCATGAGGACGAGATATTCTCAGTAGCTTGCCGGGCTCTCCGAGAGGGGCGGAGAAATCAAACCCGGGTCAGCCACTTGCAAGGCAAACGCCCTACCTTCTGTGCTATCGCTGCAGCTCATAAAAGTAGTATTTGTGAAATTTAAAATTTTTAAAGTCTCAAAAGTTTCTGTTAATTTGTTTGAGATAAATGCCTGTTCTCCATCTTGATTGTAATATCAAAGACTAAACTAGTGCCAGAGAGGCAGTAGAGGAGAAACTCCAGCTGCAGTTTAATGCCCTGCATTGCCTGTGGCCCACTGAGCATTGGGCCCTGCCAGGAGTGACCCTGAACCTTGCTTTGTGTGGAACAACTGCTTGCCTACTACAGTAGAACAAAACACCCCTGTGCAACAAACCCAAGATTCTTGTAGAAAGAGAGACCTCTCCAAGTCAGTCTTGGACGACAGAGATGGCTCTGCCCAGGGCTTCTTTCTGGGTCGGGGGATCTGTAAGGGGTCACTCTTGGCTCTATACTCACGGGTCACTCCCGGCAGTAGCTGCGATACCGAGGTGCAATGCTGGGGATTGAACCTGGCTTGGCCACACACAAGGTAAGTGCCTCTCCCACTGTACTATCCTGGCTCCGTTTCGGTCGATCTTAAAGCATTAAGATACTTTGTGGAATAGTATGATTGTGCAGTGATTCCACTGTGTATGGGAGGGCCATTTCTCAATTGTGAGTAGTTGTGATTCTGAGATGATTTTTGGGGGGCGGGAGGAGGGATTCACACCAGCATTGCTCTGTGGCTGCTCCTAGCGAGGTGCTCAAGGGATCATGCAATATTGGGGATTAGATTCAGACCGTTGCGTGCAAAACTTGTACTCCAGCCCTTTGTACCAGCTCCCTGGCCTGAATCTAATATAATTGTCATAAATGCTAAAGGATTCTAATGTTTTGAAGAAGAGAATGTGAATCATGCCGTACTCTCCAGTAATTTCTCTGTGTGTGGTGGGGAGGGGTGCGGTGATATGGGGAGGGACGGTACCAGGGATTGAACCCAGAATCCCACACTTGAGAGAATCATTAGTTCGACAGAAGAATTTCATTTCTGCAATGTACTACTTAGATTTTATTCTGTGTGGGGTGGAAGGGAGGGGTTGGGGATGGTGGGAGGGATACTGGGATCATTGGTGGTAGAGAATGGGCACTGGTGGAGGGATGGGTACTTGACCATTGGATGACTGAAACCCAAGCACGAAAGTTTGTAAGTCTGTAACTGTATTCCACGGTGATTCACTAATAAAAATTAAAAAAATAAATAGACTTCCATTGAACCAGGAAAAAAAAAAGATTTTATTCTGTGTATCTAACAGTCACTGTTCTTTTGTATGTGCATAATTTTATAGAATATAAAGAGTAACACTTTTTTTTTCCATATAGCATTGTTGCTGAGACATCCACTGGCTGTTTGATTTCTGGGTCAGCACTTGGTAAACGAGGTAAATGAGGGGAGCCTCTAATTCCCATTGCTAGGCTAGGACTTTGAAGTTACCTTTCTGGATTAGAGTGTTACAGAATGCCATGCAGATAGTGAGTTCAAAAGGAAAGGGGTCACTGCTTGTGTTCTAGAGTCAGTTTGAACCTTGGTCTGTCCCCGCACTCTGTGCCCTGAAGAATGTCAAGCCTGTGGGAGAGATGAATGACAGAGCACACCCGTCGCTGTTCTGTTAGGTCCCCAGACAGAATGGCCAGGCTCGGGCGGGCTGGGATTGAGCCTGGGCTCCTGCATGCAAGGCATGGGCCTCACCTGTGGAACTGTTTAAACAGAAGTTGATTTTGTTTGTTTCATTATCGACTCCCTCCCCCGGCCCCCTCCCTGCGGTGCTCAGGGCTCCGTCCTGGGTCAGGAGTCATACTGGTGATGCTTGTCTTTAGAAACCATGAGAGAGTGCAGTGGGCCGAGTGCATGTGTGCATCCAGGAGGTCCTAGTCAGGTGCCGGTGTGTGTCTGGTCTCCTGAGCACTGCGGGGAGCAGTCGTAGATCCAAGAGTAGCCCCCGAGCACCCCAGAGTGTGGCCACAAACCAGGAGCATTAATGATCAATACAATGTCAGTTTTTCTTTTCCTTTCTTTTCTTCTTGGTTTTGGACCACACCTGACTGTGCTCAGGGCTTACTCCTGGCTGTACTCAGGGGACCAGATGTGGTGTCAGGATTGAACCCAGAACTTGTACTTGCAAAGCATGCACTTGAGCCTTCTGAGCCGTCTCCCTTGTGCTGTGATCTTTTCTTGGAGGAGCGGGGATTGTTGGGTTTAGGGGCTCAGGGCTCATTCCTGGTGTTGCTCAGAGACCATCTGCAGTGCTGGGGACCAGACCAGGGTTGGGTGTAAGCAAGGTAAGCACTTTAACCCCTGTGCTCTCTAGCCCAGGATTTTTATATTTTGTGTGTGGGGAGGTTGATTTTTGAGTCACACCCAGCAGTGCTGAGCACTTACTCCTGGCTCTGTGCTCAAGGATCACTCCTGGTAGTGTTTGGGGTGCCAGGGTTGAACCCCAGACAGCCGCCTGCAAAGCAGATGCCTTATCTGCTAGACTATTGCTCCAGTTCCCTCTAAGCCCAGGACTTGTAATAAGATAAAACTTCCTGGTTTTTTCCGTTACCTTTGTGCGTTTAAAGATATAAAAAGTTTTTTGGGGGCTGGAGTGATAGCACAGCGGGTAGGGCGTTTGCCTTGCACTCGGCCGACCCGGGTTCAAATCCCAGCATCCCATATGGTCCCTGAGCATCGCCAGGGGTGATTCCTGCGTGCATGAGCCAGGAGTAACCCCTGTGCATTGCTGGGTGTGGCCCAAAAAGAAAAAAAAAAAGTTCTTGAACTGACTGGATCTTGCCATCTGTTTCTCCATCATTCTGTCAGGACGTCTTTGTTCAGGAGAGTTACTACCATGGCGTTTTCTCTGCTTATTGTAGCTGGAACAAGGAAGAATGCAAATGCAGATTTCTAAAGAAATTATGGCTTCATGAAAGATGTTTTTGGTAGGGGGTCCCTCACCTGGCAAGGCTCAAGGTTTTCTCTTAGCTTTGCACTCAGGATAACTCCTAGTGTTCTCGGGGCACCATGTGGGGTGGGAGGGATCGAACCCAGGTCAGCCCTACCCACTGTACTGTCGCTTCAGACGTTTAAGGAGATACGGAGGTGGGTTTTTTTTTTTAATTTTTAATTTTTTTTATTGAATCACCGTGTGGAAAGTTACAAAGCTTTCAGGCTTAAGTCTCAGTTATACAATGCTCGAACACCCATCCCTTCACCAGTGCACATATTCCACCACCAAGAATCACAGTATACCTCTCTCCCAACCCCGCCCTCCACCTCTCCAGCCTCCCCACTCCGCTTGTGTAGCTGATATTACTTTACTTTGATTACATTCAATATTTCAACAAAAAACTCACTATTATTGTTTGGAGTCCCCCCCCCCCCCCGCCAAAGTCAGACCCACTGAAAAGGAAGCATTTCATAATTTGTTTTCCATTGCTGAGAATGAAGAGATATGAGTGGTTTTGGGTTTCTGTATTTTAGTATTTTAGTAATTAAGTCCAGAGAAATTTTTGCCAGAAGTTGCATCATTGCAAGCTCGTACCTCTCTGCTACTTTATATTCCACATATGAGTGCAATCTTTCTATGTCTGTTTCTTTCTGACTCATTTCACTCAACATGATACTTTCCATGTTGATCCACTTACATGTAAATTTCATGACTTCATCTTTTCTAACAGCTGCATAGTATTCCCTTGTGTAGATGTACCAAATTTCTTTAATCAGTCATCTGTTTTTGGGCACTCCGGTTTTTTCCAGATTGTGGCTATTGTAAACAGTGCTGCAATGAACATAGAAATGCAGATGTCATTTCTACTATACCTTTTTGCCTCAAGGAGATACGGAGGTTTATTCCATTCAGAGTACAAACCAATTTTGGAACATGAAGAATTTTTTGGGGGAGCCAGGAAAATGCTTCAGAAGGCTGTCATAGCATCTTTGTATGTGGGAAACCTGGGTTTAAGACAGAAAGAGAGAGAAAGGCTAACTTTTTTCTGTTTTCAATGGAAATGGTTTGCTGACCTCTGTTCCCAAATCATACAACATATATTTAGACAATTGTTTCACAAGTTGTACTTTGAAAAACAAAAAAGCATTTTCATATGCTGATATCTCCAAAGATTAAACATACATAAAGGTGATTTATTATGAATTGACTGAGCAATAAAAATAGTAAAAGAAAAATCCATTGAGTGAGGAGCTGGAGAGATCATAAAATAGGTAGGACAGGCTTGTAGACATCTGACCCTTGTTCAGTTTTGAGCACTGCCTGGAATGCTCCCTCAGCACAGAGCCAGGAGTAAGATCTGAGCAAGCTGTCAGTGAGATTAGGATCCTAAAAATGTTATGTAAGTGCTAACTGTAGTACTGTCGTTCCATTGTTCATCAATTTGCTCAAGCGGGCATCGGTAATGTCTCCATCTTGAGACTTGTTACTGTTTTTGGCATATCCAGTACGCCACAGGGAGCTTGCCAGGCTCTGCTGTGGGGTCAGAATACTCTCGGTAGCTTGCCGGGCTCTCCAAGAGGGAGGGAGGAATCGAACCCGGGTCGGCCATGTGTAAGGCAAACGCCTTACCTGCTGTGCTCTGGGCTCCAGCCCAAGTGCTAACTAGGCTGTATTAAACATTTGCTTCTTAGTGACTCAGGTCTTCGTTATTTTAATGCTATGCTGTTGTAGGTGTGAATGCAGACAAGGTTGGAATTGATGCTGCTGAGATGCTGCTCTCAAACCTCAGACATGGTGGCGCTGTGGATGAGTATCTGCAGGACCAGGTAAATGACACTGTCAGGATTATAGAGACCCTTGGGGGGGGGGGGTCCCAGGAGGTGGCTTAACTGATTGGGCTCATTCTTTCCATGCAGGAAACTGGGGGTCAATCCCCACCACTTTATGGTGCCCTGAGCACCCCCAGGAATAACTCCTGAGCACCACTGGCTGTGGCCCCTAAGCTAACAAAAAGCAGTTGGGGGCCGGAGTGTGATTCGGTTCAGGACTTGGCTTGTATGGCAAAGCTCTGAGATTAATTCCTGGTACTGCATGGTCCTTTGACTGGGAATTACCCTGAGCACTGAGCCAGGAAGAACCCCCGAGCATTGCAAGGTGTGTACCCCAGCCAGAACCAAATAGGCCATACGGATTGTAGAGAAGTTAAGGCATTTCCCTTGCCTATGGCTGCCGCTGTGTCAGTGGTTCGGTTCCCAGCACCAGAGTTCTGAGCACCGTCAGGTGTGACCTCCCAGAAAGTCAAAAATCACATTGAGATTTGTGCATTTGGCGACTAGATAGAATCTAAGTTTAATTTTTTGGTCGTCCCCCCTCCCCCCACAAAGAAAAAGAAAAACCAACTAGTAGGTGCTAGGGAATCAAAACCCAGAATATCGTATATCTAAAACATGTGCTCTGCCATGGAGCTTCATCCTTGCTCCTGAAAATAAATTGTAAATCTTTGACTTTCAGACAGTGAAGTCAGTGTGGTTTAATCTGGGTGTTGTCTTTTATTTCATCCCATTTGTTTTGGAGGGTTGAGGGTAATTCCAGCGCTATGCTTGGTGTCTTTGGCGGAGAAACCCAGAGACCCGTGCTGTATGGGGATCAAACCGGGGTTGGCCACAGCAAGGCAAGCACCATAGCCCTGCTCTGTTTTTTTTTGGTTGGGGGTGGGGGACACACCCAGTGATACTCGGGTTACTTTTGCCTCTGTGCTCAGGAATTACTCCTGGCGCTTGGGGGACTGTATGGGAAGCTGGGGATCAAACATGGGTTGGCCACATGTCAGGCAAACACTACCTGCTATACTAGCTCTCTAGCCCCTGCACTATCTTTCAGGTTCAAATGTTGTAATTTTTTATTATTTTTTGGCCGTACCTAGCAGTGCTCAGGAGTGACCCCATGGCAGTGTTAGTGCCATCACACCTCGGTCAGCTCCATGCAAGCCAAATGCCTCACCTTATCTATCTCTCCAGCCCCACAGAATGTAATTTTATTTTATTTTTTTTATGCTTATTCATTCTTAATTTTTATTTACTTTTTGTCTTTTTGGCTCACACCCAGAGATGCTTAGGGGTTACTCCTGGCTCTGCACTCAGGAATTACTTCTGGCAGTGCTCAGGGGACCAAATGGGATGCCGGGGATTGAACCCGGGTGCTGTGTGCAAGGCAAATGCCCTACCCGCTGTACTGTCGCTTCAGCTCCCAAAATATAATTTTAGAAAGTTGAAATCTGTCAGAAGGTGGTCTGATTCAATAGGCTTTCAACTGCATTTTATTTCCAGACATTTAGTTTTTATTTAAGATATAGTTAAGATACTGTTACAAAGCTTTCATGTTTGAGATTCAGCCAGTGATCAAACAATCCATCAATCCACCCATCAAACCTCTTGTCCCTCCACTAGTGCACACTCCCCACCACCAGTGTCCCCAGTATATCCCCCCACCCCATCCCAGTCCTCACCCTGCCTCCATGGCAGTCAGTTTCCCCAATACTCTCTCTCTACTTTGGGGCATTATGTTTTGATCAAATTTTCCCACCACCATTCAAGCCTGCTTGCCAGGGGCAGATGCTGCATCATTTATTGTCCCTTGCTCATTTTGAATATCATGGGTGTTGCAGCCACATGCTTCTGGAATCCTATATTGTAGATGGTTGGGTTCCAGAGACATTTCCGTAGGGCACTAATCCATTTTGGGATTTAATCGGTGTCTCTAAACCAGGGCTGTTGATGCGCTAAGATGGCACCCAGATGCACATTATGGGGGTGACAGCCAGGCCGATGAGCGGGTGGGGAGCTGTGTAGGGACAGCCTGGCACCTTTGTCACCATGGGGCATGGAGATTTAGTCCTGAAACCCGCATCCCTGGGCCTTACAGGAAGCTCTTGGTCGCCCGGATTCCATCTGGAGTAGGCGGGAGACTGCACCTGCTCCATCTGGGGTGCTGGTGAAACTGGCTCGGTATGGAGCCCGGAGAGATCCCAGCCCTGTGGTGTCTTCCGGGACTGGCTGGGTATTTTGATTTCTAGCTTTTTTGTTTCACTTTGGGGCCACACCCGGTGGTGCTCAGGGCTTACTCTCAACTCTAAGTGCAAGGATCACTCCTGGCCATGCTCAGGGGACCATGTTAGGTGCTACCGGTGATCAGGTCAGCTGCGTGCGAGGCGGCCACCCTACCTGCTTACTAGAGCTTTAGCCCCTTGGTTTCTGGTATCAGAATTGGAAATGTCAGACTCCTTACTGCAAATATCTATGAGTGTGTGACATTTTCCTTCTTTGTCCTTTTTTTCCCAATAGCTCATCATTTTTATGGCACTGGCCAATGGCGTTTCGAGAATTAAGACAGGACCGGTTACACTCCATACACAAACGGTTATTCATTTTGCTGAACAACTGACAAAGGTGAGGATTCCTTCAGAAAGAGTCAACATTTTCACATTTTCTTTCGTGTGTGGTACCAGGGTCTCCTCACACATGAGGAGAAGAGTGGTTGATGTTTGTTGTTGTTGCTGATATTTTTTTGTTGTTGTTTTGTTTTGGGGGCCACACCTGGCAGTGCTCAGGGCTTAGTTCAGGCTCTGCACTCAGGGATCCCTCCTGGTGGGACTCTTACAGGGTGCCGGGATCCAGCCTGGGTCCCGGCCCTGTGTAAGGCAGACACCCTGGCTGGTGTGTGTTCTCTGGCCCCAAGAGTAGCTGGTTGTAATCGTAGCATGTTTGAGATCAAATTTTAATCAATAGAAAGTTTAATAGTCACCATTATTGCTGTCGCTCACTGAGTCCTCTTTCCATGGCAGGCACTGAGCTAACCCAGAGATTTCGATCAGTGTTAGCGAGTAGTGAGCATTCCTGCTGTATAGATGAGTCAAGTAGAAGGATTAAGCTACTTGCCCAGGCTACTTGGTTGTTTTGGTTTTCTTTTTGCCTTTCTGGGTTTTTGGGGTCATTCCTGGTGGTGCTTGGGGACATCTTATGTGGTTCTGTAGACTGAACCAACATGAACTTCAGGCTTAACACTTACACTGTTTTTCTACCCCATCCATATTTTTGTGGGAGAGGGTTTGGTCTGCACCCACTTGTGCTTGGTTACTACTCCTGACTCTGTGCTCTGAGGACTGTTCCTGGGTTGAACCAGAATTGGTCTCATGCAAAGCATGTGTCTTTTTTTGTGTGGAGGGGAGGGGATGGGAAGTCTGCCTTTTCTGTAGGGCTCATCATTTTTTTTTTTCTTTTTGGGTCACACCTGGCGATGCACAGGGGTTTCTCCTGGCTCTGCACTCAGGAATCACTCCTGGCGGTGCTGGGGGACCGTATGGGATGCCTGGGATTGAATCCCGGTCGGCCGCGTGCAAGGCAAACGCCCTACCCGCTGTGCTATTGCTCCAGCACCCCCCCACCAAAATTTTTAAAAAACAATTTATTTTGTGTGTTTTCAGCCCACACCCAGCGCTGATTCTCTCCTCCACTCTGGCATTGCCCAGTACGATTTTTAAAAGAGGTTCATGTCATGGTCACGTTGTTTGTGGAATTTTGAACTCTGATATCTTTTTCTACTCTGTTAAGTTTTCATGGCGTTTCTCAGGGTGAGTTGTCTAATCTTTCTGTGCCTCGGCTCGTCTAGTTTATAAAGGCAGGCGCGCCACCACAGGTCCCTGACGCTCGTGTCCAACTCTGACGTCCTGGAGTCGTCACTAGGCCTTATGTAGGCTAACGGTGGCTCCCAGGCCGCTGCTCGTTTGTCTGCATTAAATGTTTATAATATGAAGAATGTTGGGGGGGGGTTTGTGTTTGTTTGTTTGGGGCCACACCTGGCAGTGCTAAGGGCTTACTCATGGCTCTGTGCTCAGATCACGTGTGGCACACTATGCATTCATGCAAGGTAAGCTCTTTAACCCTTGTGCTGTCTCTCTCGCCCTTCAGGGAAGTTTATATGAGTACAAGAATATGGCTACTAAGCTTAGAATTCAGTGCTTTTTTAACAGTGTCCACTGTGTGTCAGCAAATAACCGCATAAGTACTGAGATTGGAGAGATGTTTTTTTTTCTTTTTGGGTCACACCCGGCAGAGCTCAGACTCCTGGCTCTGCACTCAGGAATTACTCCTGGTGGTGCTCAGGGGACCCTATGGGGTGCCGGGGATCGAACCCGGGTCGGCCGTGTGCAAGGCAAATGCCCTCCTCACTGTACTGTTGCTCCAGCCCTTGAGATTGGACAGATTTTTAAACATTCCTGTTTAAAAAGACCATAGAGCGATGGGTTTTGAATTTTATTTTAATGAATTATAATTCTAGGCATACTTGAAATTTCTTTGCCACAAATGCAGTCAGCTTACGTAATTGCTTCAGTTTGAATTTAGTTCTGTTTGAACAGTTGTACTTTACAGAAATATCGCATTCCTAGCATATCGTGATGAGACAAGTGTCTCAATGCCAGAATTAAATTAGTGAATTTGTTCACATTAGAACACAATGTTAAAGGGTGGAGAGATAGTAAAGTAGATAAGGCACTTGACTTATGACTGACCCAGGTTTGATCCCTGCATCCCACATGGTCCCCCAGGGAGTAACCCCTGAGTACAGGGCTAGGAGTAACCCCTGAACATCATTGGTGTGGCCCCCAACTGAAAAAAAAATAAAGCAAAAACAGTACAGTGCTGAGCACAATGATTAACAGTTGTTAATCATTAACTTCCCCCTTTTTTCTCTAAATTTGTTTTTTTTCTAGTAGTATATTTAGGGAATTAAATTGACAAGAAAATTTTGAGAGAAATGAAAGACTCATTTTAAAAGATAAAAGAAGTCTAAGTACTTTAGTGATGTTTTAAAAATATTAGTAACATTTGAGACTTAAATTTTGTTTGTTTTGTTTTGTGGTCACACGCAGCGGTGCTCAGGACTCGCTCCTGGCTCTGTCCTCAGCAGCTGCTCCTGGAGGTGCAGCGGTACAGGTGGGGAGCTGCAGATGGAACCCAGCGTGGGTGCGAGGCAGGCTCTCTGCACTGTGCTCTCAGCCTCTAGCTGTGAGGTTCAGACGTGGAATTCCCAGGGACTCTGATCCTGGACCCCACTCACAGAACTCCACAAAGTGGACAAGAGATGTATAGCAGGCAGGCACTTGCTTGCATGCAGCTGACCTGAGCTCAGTCCTCACACAACGTAGGATGCCCCAAGAACCACCAGGAGTGCCACCAGGAGCGCAGGGCCAGGGTAGCACAGCTGGGTGTGGAGAAGACAAGACAAAGCAACAGCAGCTGAAGAACTCCAGTTTTTACTCCGTGTGTTTTCCTCTGGACAGGAACTATGGTCTGCAATAGAGCAGTCTGTGTGGCTAGCCTGTTGAACTTCTCAAGAGTCATTTGATCTTTAGTTTCTTCAGTAAAATAAGTTTGATTTTAGATCCTGCATATTTAACAGAGAATGTGCGCTCATCATTTACCTGTCTATATTACTTACATACTGAATGTTCTGGTTTCAGGCCAAATTTACTGTGACGAAATCAGAAGATGAAGAAGATGCTTCTAAAGACTCTTATATTATTGAATGCCAAGGAATTGGGATGACAAATCCAAATCTCTAGATTGCCTTTTGAATGACACTTCAGTGGTATATTGCACTAATTCATCACATAATTTTTGCAGAACAGTAACTTCTAAGAAATTATTTTAAGGACCTGTTTCAAATTTGGAAATATTTAGGGTGTCATGAATTTGTTGAAAATCTTGTATTGAATCCCATTTTGAGTATCTCTTGAGATATGACCATGTAATAGAAATTGTTCAATACATATGTGCTAGCTGATTTCACTATTCAAGTGAAATAAAATCTTTTTGTTTCAAGTATGATTTTCCCTTCCCTTATCTGCCCTGCCCTGCCATTGTATCAAGCATGCATAATAATTGCAGATTTTCAGACCTTGCTGGTTTACTGAAATTAAGCCCTAAATAAACTTTTGTTCCGCTGAAGGTACGAAAAACACAACTCATCCATGTTTTGCATGCTTGCAGGAACCTGGGGCTTGATTCCCAGCCTATCTGTGGGAGTGTGTGTCACTGTCACTGTCATCCTGTTGCTCATCGATTTGTTCGAGCGGGCACCAGTAACGTCTTTCATTCATCTCCCAGGCCCTGTACAGTTGTATTTACAAATACTCCTTCAAGCAATGGCCTTCAGCTGCAGTATTTATGCTACTTGAGTTTTACAAAGCCTGCCCCTGGATTTCATATTTGCAGATGGCAATGAGAATTTTTTTTTCAAATATCTCTACCTAAGGTATATTTTCTTCCTAAAACTGTGTTGCCTGCAAAGGCCTTGCAGATCCTCCCAGCTAGCTTATCTTTCATGTTGCCTCTCTTCCTCTTTCCGAAAGAAATGTTTGCGGTTGTGTAAATCCCTCAAGTGCAGAAAATCCCAAGGCATCGAAGGTCACTTTGAAATATAGTCTCTGAAAAGTCTACTCAAACCTAGAAACCTACATTTTTCCCTTCTGTTTGGTTCATACCTGGTGATGTTCAGGGGTTAGTTCTGGCTCATGCACTCAGGAGCTACTCCTGGCGGTGCTCAGGGGACCCTATGGGATGCTGGGGATCGAACCCGAGTCATCTGCATGTAAGCCAAGACACCCTACCCGCTGTGCTGTGGCTCTGACACCTAGAACCCAGTCTGAAGGCAAGGGCTTTCAGTGACTCACCGGTCAGATCTTCCAGGACGCGCTGGTGTCCGTGGCTGTCGGGCCTGGAACTCTGCAGTCCTTAGGCTGGAGATGCAGCCTGGCGGGCACTTTTCAGGTTCCGGTAGCAGCAGCCGCAGGCAAGGCAGCACAGTGGGGCTTCTGCATACAGCAAGAGGGTTCAGCAAGGGGTGTGGCAGGTCTGCTGGAAAAGCCAGAGTTTGCAGGAGTAATTTTGGCAGAAACTGGAAGCAGGGAGAGACTTCTCTCTTTTAGCTCCACCAAGGGCTGCTTTTCTGCACACCTGCCCAGAAAACTAGGCGTGGAGAGTTGGCGACAGTGTGCACTCCTACACACACGGGCAGTTTGGAAAGGTGGCGGGCCAGCAGTACAGCAGGTCGGGCATTTGCCTTGAATACTGCCAACCCGGGATTGATCCCCGGCAGCATGAGTGGTCCCCTAAGCCGTGCCAGGAGTGATCCCTGAGCACAGAGCCGGGAATAAGCCCTGAACACTACAGGGTATAGAGTCAGCAGAATGTATCTTTCGGTCACTCAGTGTCCATGTAGGACTCGGACAGATCAGTTTCGTCTTACAACACCTCACCAGTTTTACTTTTGTCTAACAACTATATTGGTTTTTGGGTTTTTTTTTTGGGGGGGGGCTTTAAAAAGCTTACTGTGTCTTCCTTGAGAGACCAAAGTCTCAAGAGTCACTATACCCATATTTTGGTACTATTTTTGTCTATTTTTATTTAATCCTATTCAAATACTCTAACATGAAGACCAAATGAAGGACTGGGGCAATAGCACAGCAGGTAGGGCATTTGCCCTGCACATGGATGACCCCGGTTTGATCCCCAGCATCCCATACGGTCCCCAGAACACCG
The DNA here is from genome assembly GCF_027595985.1 of Sorex araneus. Taxonomy (NCBI): domain Eukaryota; kingdom Metazoa; phylum Chordata; class Mammalia; order Eulipotyphla; family Soricidae; genus Sorex; species Sorex araneus. Next base: position 64,725,180 of record NC_073309.1, on the reverse strand, counting down.
CCAGGAGTAATTCCTAAGTGCAAAGCCAGGAGAACACCTGAGCATCACCAGGTGTGACATAAAAAGAAAGAAAAAGGGAAAAAGAAGACTAAATGGAAATTCTGATTTTGTCTTTCTGGATGGGACTTAGGAAAGTATACACACACACACACACACACACACACACACACACACATGAGTCACTGTCATCCCGTTGCTCATCAATTTGTTCAAGCGGGCACCAGTAACGTCTCTCATTGTGAGACTTATTGTTACTGTTTTTGGCATATCGAATATGCCTCGGGTAGCTTGCCAGGCTCTGCAGTGCGGGCGCGATACTCTCGGTAGCTTGCCGGGCTCTTTGAGAGGGACGGAAGAATGGAACACGGGTCGGCTGCATGAAAGGCGAATGCCCTACCGCTGTGCTATCGCTCCAGCCGCCCCCCCCCCCCACAGTCACATATAAATCTTATGGATCTTTCTCTACACACACACACACACATTTGAAGACCCTCTAGTGAATGACTTTTAGAGTCACTTACAGGCGTTCCTTTAAGGAATACTGTCTTGAGTTACAGCCAAGTCTCAGGCTGGGAAAAAGCTAGGACAGACTCAAGACTGGTGAAAGAAACAAGTTCAAGTTGTTATTCTGATGTCAGCAGGATCAGATTCCAGATACCCGAGTAGAAAGACAACCCCAAATCCTTTTGCTTTTGCTTAGCATTGATTCAAAATGTGGCGCGTCACTGTGCTCACGTTACCAGCCTGGTGCCCTGAACAGTTCTCTGTCCGCAGGAGAGAGCTGCTCACACAATGGGCGGGTGTCAGATTGCCCGTTCACACCGTATCACAGCTGTCTCCAGAGCCAGGGGAGAAAAACAGATCTGAGTCTGGATCCTGCTTTCACCTGCTATTAGCTGTTGACCTTGGGGGAATTTGTTAAACCCTTGAACCAGTCGTTAGTCGTGGAAATAACATGTTTAGTTGCTTACAGGGATAGGACTTGAAATATTTAATTATTCAGGACTTCAATTCTTTTATAAAAGAAAGGAGACTGGAATCTCTAATACCCTTTCCTATTGTACCATCACTCTGGCCCCCACCAACAATGGTTTAAGAAAAATTCTACCTTAAGCAGAAAGACTGATAATCAGTTTATACCTAAATTGAATCGTGATGGGTATGTCAACTCCTGATGAAATGAGACTGCGGGTGCAACTCTAGGATCTCCTGAACCAATGGCCATTGATGAACCAGCCCACTAAGTGCTTCAGTTTGCCTTCGACAGTCCTGTGACTTGCTGTCATGAAAAGCAAATGTCCAGAGATGAGAAACTGGGCTTCTGTCATGCTGCCTTCAACGTGAATGGCTCCAAAACCTGAGTGCCCGAGAACAGATGACTGGTTAAAGCAACTTTGGAACATCTACACAGTGTAATACTATGCAGCTTGTTAGAAAAAGATAAAGTCACAAAATTTGCATAGAGATGGATTGACATGGAAAGTATGTTAAGTGAAATGAGTCAGAAAGATACAGACTGACAGAAAGATTGCACTCATTTGTGGAATATAAAGTAATAGAATAGGAGACTAACACCCAAGATTATTAAAGGTAAGTACTGGGAGGGCAGAGAGTCTCTTGCCCACACGCCTGGCAGTCCTCCCCGGGGCCCCTGAAAGGGGATGGGCTCCAGCTTCCCTCTCCACCCTGAGCAGAGCTCCCGGCGACCGGAGACCACCGGAACCTAGCTACAGCCATGTTCGAGGCCCCTCTCCACATGTTCGGAGGGTCCTCATGAATGAAGGTACGGGCAGAGGAACCCAGGTGTGTGTAATCCCATCAACGGCCAACATCCAGAGACTTAAAATCGAGCTTTCATGCGAATGAAGTGAAACTTATCACGTACAAGGGTGGGGACTAGGGAGGTGGGAGGGGGCGGCAGATATACTGGGGGGGTTGGTGATGGAAGATGGGCACTGGTAAAGGGAAGTGTGTTTGAATATTGTATAACTGACATAATCCTGAGAACTTTGTAACCCTCCACTTGGTGATTCAATAAAAAAAAAAAAAAATTGAGCTTTCAGAAATATCTTGTAGCCTACTTCTCCCTCTGGGAGAAACTGGCAAGCTTCTGAGAGTTTCCTGCCCACAGGGGACAGCCTTGCAAGCTTCCCATGGGGTATTCATATGCTAAATCCAGTAACAAGCTGGATCCCATCCCCCTGACCCTTAAAGAGCCTCCAGTGCGACATCATTGGGAGGGCCGAGTTGAGAGAGACTTCTAAGATCTCAGGGAAAGAACAAATGGAGAGGTTACTGAGCCCGCTCGAGAAATCCATGATTAATGGGATTTTGTGATCGTGATCGTGAAGTACTGGGAGGATTACTCCACAGCTTAGAAGTGGCCTCATATACTGGGGGAAAAGGCAGTTCAGTTAGAGAAGGGATAACCAAGTAAAGGGTACTAGGAGGATCCGCTCCGGATGGGAGACGCACCCTTAAAGCAGACTATAGACCAAACATGATGATCATTTAATACCTCTATTGTGAACCACAACACCCAAAAGGAGAGAGCAAAAGGGAATGCCCTGCTACAGAGGCAGGATGGGGAGGGGGGGCGGGGGTGGAGGTGGTGGGAGGGATGCTGGGACCATTAGTGGTGGAGAATGGGCACTGGTGGAGGGATGGGTACTCGACCATTGTATGACTGAAATGCAAGCACGGAAGTTTGTAAGTCTGTAACTGTACCTCACAATGATTCACTAATAAAAATTTTTTTTAGGAAAGTGAATGGCTCCAGAATGTATGAAGAGCAGGTGATGTCAAATGCCTGAGAATTCTTTGAGCTAAAATAGGGCGTGACGTCCCATCTCCCTTCTCTGTGTCTCAGATTTCTCCAGTTTCTTCACCACAAGAGAATAGAGGGAAAAGATTTTCCTCTCCTGGGCCAGGAGCCTGATTCCCTGTTTCTCAGTTTTGGTACCTACCTGTCCAACCCGACAGATACAGTTTAGGTTTGTGTTAATAGCCAATTGAGACTGCACCATGGAACTCCAAGGCGCAGGCAGGGCTGAGAATATTTCTCCAGTGCACTTCTGTCATTCAGTTGACTTGGCAGAGTTACTCTGACTCCCAGGTAGACAGACTCGCAAGGACCAGTGTACTAATCATTCCATACTGTGGATCTTTCTTCAGTCTGTGGATTTGTCCTCACCATCCTGGGAGGAGGCAGGCCCGTCACTGGACTAAGGAGAAGTAGATTTCAGAAAATCAGTGAAAAGCCCAGGAATGAAGCACAGATGGAAACACAATGTCTGCTCTCAGGTCACACAGTGGGAAAATGTTGTGAAGAGTTAAGAAATTAAGGAGAAGTCACAAGTCAGACCAGGAGAGTCTTCGGGAACCAACCAGAAGCACCTTGGACAGGAAGCTCCTGAAACAGAAGGCAGCACTGTATAGCTCTCCCCTACTTCTGAATATTCTGTCTCATTTATACCACTTTGCTTTTCAGAAAACCATCGTCAATACCAGACTTCTCTAAAAGAAATCTTGAAAAGGACTTGTTTAATGGCCTTTTTTTTTTTTTACTTAAAAATTATTTGTTGGGGACTGTGGGCAGAGTAATAGTGCAGAGCAGATAGGGCGCTTACCTGGGACACATCCGACCTGGGGTTCAATCCCCAGCATCCCATATGGTTCCTCAAGCCTACCTGGCATGACCCCTGAGTGCAGAGGCAGAAGTAAGCCCTGAGCACTGTAGGGTGTGCCCCCTGCCCCAAGACAAAAATCAAGATACTTGTCTATAAATGAATGAATTTACTTTTTATGTATTCATTTTAGTTTCAGGGTTTTATCTGGCAATACTCAGGGGTCACTCCTGACTCTGCATTCAGGAATTACTCCTGACAGTGCTCGGAGGACCCTATGGGATACCAAGGATCAAACTGGCATCAGCTGCATGCAAGGCAAGTGCCCGACCCACCATACTCCCTGTGAGCTCCGAACTTGCCTGGTGGCGGTGCTCACAGTGGACTACGGTGCTCACCAAGGATTACGGTGCCTGAGCTCCTGTGCAGACACATGTGCATGCCAGGGATCACACTTCTGGCTGGGCAGTCACACGTCTTTGAGTTACAGTGCTTGCCAGGGGTTGCAACCCTTCTGTGGTGCTTACGTATGCCTGACTCGGACACAGCCAGAAGGCGCAGCCAGGAAGAGACCACACTAATGAGAGTTTCCCCCGCTTCTGTTTGCAGTGCTGAGTATCGAATGAACCCAGGACTGCAGACACGGGCGACATGTCCTGTTCCCGCTGGCCCCAGCGTCCAGGAAGAGAGGCACCCTTCGTGGCAGTGCTGGTACATGTTTGGCTAGTGATTAGAGCTCGCCAGGAGTCTGCTTTTTAGCTATGGAGCATTATACAGCGGGGTACAGGGGAGTGCCACCTTGTCGCATGCTGGAAGGTTCCGAACCAAAGAGCTGTCAGGCCGTGCTTGTGCACAGAGCCATAGCAGGAATTATAGCCTTGGTCTCTCCCTTGCAAGGCTGATGCTTTTGCCACAGGCACAAGGCAACCGTTTAAAGAACACTGGTGGGGCCAGAGTGATAGCACAGCAGGTAGGGCATTTGCCTTGCATGTGGCTGACCCGGGTTCTATTCCCAGCATCCCGTATCCCCCGAGCACTGCCAGGAGTAATTCCTGAGTGCATGAGCCAGGAGTAACCCCTGAGCATCGCCGGGTGTGACCCAAAAGCAAAAAATAAATTAAAAATAAGAAATAAAGAACACTGGTCATGGTTTTGGTGCTGGGTTTATGTGCACAAGAAACCATTAATAGCATCTTAACCACAGAATCTCAAAAAAAATAATTAAAAATATTTTAGGTGCAGGAGAGATCATACAGTGGCAGGGCACTGGCCTTGTGTGCAGCCAACCCGGGTCCCATTCCCGACATTACCTAGGGTCCTCAGCTCAGCATGGCCAGGAGTGAGCGCTGACCCCAGAGCCAGGAGTCAGCCCGAACATGCTGGGTGTGGCCTAAAGACCAAAAATACTTTTTTAAAAAATTGAGTTTTCATAGTTTACAATAGTTTTTATTTTATTGTTTCATGCTTACAATGCTACTGCACCCCACCCACCACCAGTGTTCCAGAACCTTTCCACCACTGCCATAGTTTCCTCCCCCGCCCTCTTTTGGCAGCCTCAGTTCTCATTTCTGTTGGCAGCCCCTGGGGGTTTCCATTGATCATTACATCCCCTCGCTTTGTTTCTTACTGTACCACATATGAGCAATACCATCCGGTGTTTATTCTTCTGATTCAACTCATTTAGCGTGACTGCCTCAGTTGCGTTCAAGCTGAAATGAAATGTAAGATTTCATCTTTTCTCAGCTGAGTAGTATTTCATTGTGTATGTACGTTCTGATTTCCTGATCTTCTCATATTTTGCTGGGAATTTAGCTATTTCCAGATCTTGGCCATTGTAAATAGTGTGACTGTGAACACAGCTGTGTGTTTGTCTTTACAGAAGATTTTGCTGTTATTCTTGGGAGAGGTGCCCAGGAGTAGGCTGAAGTGTTGGCAAACATATGAAATAAAAGAAACTCATGTGTTGCTGTGAAAGTGTAATTTATTCCATTGATTTGGAAGAGAACTTAATAATTCAGTACATTTGTAAATGTACCTATTCCTATAATCCAGAATTTCTCTCCAAACGTCTGAATTTATGGACTTGGACATATACACCGAGATAGATACTTAAGAATGTTTGTAGGGGAGCCGGAGTGATAGTACAGTGGGTAGGGCATTTGCCTTGCACACGGCTGATCTGGGTTCGAGTCCCAGTATTCCATATGGTTCCCTGAGCACCGCCAGGAGTGATCCTGAGTACAAAGCCAGGAGTACACCTGCCCCTAAAAACCCCAGGGGCCGCCAACTTTCAGAACCCAGTGAAAAGTGCAGGTACACAGGTTCAGTGATGGCAAACTCCAGGCCTTAAGGGATAAGGAATGGGCCGGTCCTCATCCCCCTCCCCATGGGACCCTGGAGGTCATGCCCACAAACTGCCCTCAGCTGCTACTTAAGCTCCTTAACAGCCATCATGCAGAGACACACAAAAGAATCTCTGAACTGAGCAGCTCACTGCAAATTAAATACATATTTAATATCATCATCATCATCAACATTATCATCATACCATTGACTGTCAAATTTTCTCGATCAGTCTCAGTAACGTCTCCATTTGTCCTAGCCCTGAGATTTTAGCAGCCTCTCTTTAGTCATCCTTCCCAATGGTGCCGCATTGGAGGCTCTTTCAGGGTCAGGGGAATGAGACCCAGCAATTTTACTGGTTTTGGCATATGAATACACCATGGGGAGTTTTTTTTTTTGTTTTGTTTTTGGGTCACACCCGGCGATGCACAGGGGTCACTCCTGGCTCATGCACTCAGGAATCACCCCTGGCGGTGCTCAGGGGACCATATGGGATGCTGGGATTCGAACCCGGGTCGGCCGCGTGCAAGGCAAACGCCCTACCCGCTGTGCTATCGCTCCAGCCCCCACCATGGGGAGTTTGAGAGGCTCTCCCATGTGGGCAGGAAACTCTCGGTAGCTTGCCAGATTCTCCCAGAGGGAGAACTAGGCTATAAGATGTTGGGAGCTTGGTTTTAAGTCTCTGGATGTTGGCTGTTGGTGGGATTACATTGCGCTGGGGGTAGTCCCTGGGTGTGACCGCCTAACTACTGGAAAATGGGAAATCTGGGCAGAAGAGGCCCAGTCCCTATCCGAGCAGGCTTGGAGGTCTCGGCCCCGGGTCCTGCACACCTGGGTTCCTCTGCCGGTACCTTCATGTGTGAGGCTCATCCAAATGGGTGGAGAGGGGCCTTGAGCATGGCTGTGGCTAGGCTCCGGAGGTCTTCAGCCTCTGGAGCTCTGCTCAGGGCAGGGAGGGAAACTGAAGCCCATCCCCTCTGAGGGGCCCAGGGGAAGACAGCCAGGCGAGGGGCAAGAGACTCTGTGTTGCTTTCTTCCAGGATCTTGGTTTCAAGTCTCTGGATGTTGGCCGTTGGTGGGATTACATGGCGCCGGGGGCAGTAGCTAGGCGCCATTAAATAAAATATTAAATATTATTTAATAATAAAATAATAAAATAAAATTTCCCCAGACCCTAATTATCTAAAATTTTAGAATTTCAGGAGCACGCAGTCACTCTTGTGGCCACGTAACTTCTCATGGTGTTCATAACAAGCAATGTAAAAGAGAGTATGGGGGAGATTGTCTGCCATAGAGGCAGGGTGAAATGGGGCATGGGGGGATACTGGGGACCTTGGTGGTAGAAGATGTGCACTGATGGAGGGTTGGGTGATTGATCATTGTATAACTGAAACTCAAACAGAAAATATTTGTAACTGTATCTCACTGTGATTAATAATAATAATAATAATAAAATAATAGTAATAAAATAAAATATTTTTAATTTTTAAAATGTAATGTGGAGTTCATGCCCAATTCAATCAGCTTAATCAGTGGCTGAATAAACAGCAGTACTCCTACATTTAAAAAATAAAAACAAAGCCAGGAGTAACCCCTGAGCATTGCTGGGTGTGTGACCCTGCCTTCCCAAAATAAAGCAAAAAAAAAAAAAAGAATGTTTATAGAAGGGGCCGGAGAGAAAGTACAGCAGGTAGGGCATTTTTCTTGCATACGGTAGACCTGGATTTGATCTCCAGCATCCCAGATGGTTCCTTTGGAGTGCTGAATCAGAAGTAAGCCCTGAGCATCACCGGGTGTAGCCCCAAAACCAAATCACACCAAAACAAAAGAGAATGTTAATAGGAGTTTTATGAGAAGAGCCCCCAAAGTACAAACTATTCAAATGCGTCTGAAGAGGAGTAGGCTGTAGCTCAGTAGTGGAGCACTTCCCTTGAATGTGTGAGGCTCAGGGTTTATCTCTGGCCCTGCAACAGAACAAGAGCAAAAACAGATGTGTCTGGGTGGGGCCAGAGACATAGTACAGTGAGTAAGCACTTCCCCTGTAGGGATGGGTCCCAGCTCAATCCCCACACTGTTATACCCCAGCACCACTTTGGTATGGCCCAAACATCCTGCTCTCCTGAAAATGCACATGGAGGGAGGCTAAAGAAAGTATAGTCATGCAGTGGAGCATTGTAAAGTAGAAAAGGACAACCAATGAATTCTTGCTCAGTATGGACACACTTGAGAAGACAAGTCATAGAGTGGTATTCCAAATATCAAAACCCTGAAAGCATGCAGATTTATTTTATTGAGGTAGAATAAATCTTAAAATAATGAAAACATAAATATTTAGTAAAATTATTAGTCTTTTAATAAACTCCTATATTTAAAAAACTCCTAGTGTGGAGAAAAGAAGGACAAATAGAACATAGGGCAGCTTTATTAAAAATAAAAGTTGATCCCTGGTACCCCAGGTGGTCTCCCAAGTACCACCAGGAGTAATTACTGGGTACAGAGCCAGGAGTAAACTCTGAGCATTGCCAGGCGTGGCCCAAAGACAAACAAAAAAAAGAGAGAGAGAAAAATAAGTTTCAAAGTAACTTAAGTTATGACTTAAATAAAAGGAACATAGAATGCTATTATCATAGAAATCTGCACTCAGCTCATATATGCTATCTTACATATATGATCTGTTTATATATATGTTATATTTCTAAGATCTCCAAGCTTGCTCAGATCAGGACTGGGCCTTGTCCACCCAGATCCCCCATTTTCCAGTAGCTAGGAAGTTACACCCACAAACTGCCCCCCCCCCCAGCTGTATAATCCCATCAACAGCCAACATCCAAAGACTATAAAACCAAGCTCCCGGAAGTGCGTGGCCACATTTGCAGCCGGGTGCCTCTTGTAGTCTAGCCCACTGATGTACCTAAAGCAGCATACATGTATTTGCTTTTAACATACTTGCTTGTATTCTCTTATATATATATTCTTTGTCCCTCTCAGAGAGCCCAGCAAGCTACCGAGAGTATCCTGCCCACACGGCAGAGCATGGCAAGCTCCCTGTGGTGTATTTGATATGCCAAAAATAGTAACAGTAACGTGTCTCATTCCCCTGACCCTGAAAGAGCCTCCAGTACGGCACTGTTGGGAAGGACGAGTAAGGAGAGGCTGCTAAAATCTCAGGGCTGGGATAAATGGAGACGTTACTGGTGCCCACTCGAGCAAATCGATGAACAATGGGACAACAGTGATACATACAGTGATATGGTGATGTTAAATTTCATTGTACATTTTACAAAAGCAGAAAATATTGCTCTATTGTTTTTTGGAATTCGGGAAGTTAATCTAGTTACAGAGATAAGGAAATAGGGTGATATGGTATGGTAGAGTGAAAAGGGACAAGGTTACTAGACCTTTGAAACAGAATTTAGAGCTTTATCTTAACTGATATGGAAGGTTTGAGGAAAAGAAAAAAATACAAGTACTCATTTTTCTAGCTTTTGAGACCACACTTTTTTTGAGTTAATAGAAATTTTATGGACAGCAAACTATAAACTAGGAACAAAGTTTCTTGCATTGGAGAGCAGAATTGTTTCAGATCAGGAGAGAAAGAGATGCTGCCTTCTGGATCCTGAATATGTTATTACCTGTTTTAAAATGATAGACATGGGGCCAGACCTGTAGCTTAGCAGGGAAGGCACTTGCCTTGCACACAGTTGTCCTGGTATTGATCTGGATGTGGGACATGGTCCTCTGAGCACTGCCAGAAGTGCTCCCTGAGGCAGAGCCAGGAGTCTTCCCTGAACACAGCTGGGTGTGACTCAAAACTGAAGAAGGAGGGGGCTGGAGCGATAGCACAGCGGGTAGGGCATTTGCCTTGCACACGGCCGACCCGGGTTCGATTCCCAGCATCCCTTATGGTCCCCTGAGCACCACTAGGAGTAATTCCTGAGTGCAGAGCCAGGAGTAACCCCTGTGCATCGCAGGATGTGACCCAAAAAGAAAAAAAAATACTGAAGAAGGAAAGAGGGCTGGAGGGATAATACAGTGGGTGGGCGCAAGCTTCGCACCCAGCTGACTCAGTCTTGATCCAGTCCCTTGAGCACTGTCAGGAGTGATTCCTGCACGCTGAGCTAGGAGTAACCCTGAGTATCCCCGGGCGAATGATCCCTCCCCGACCAGAAGGAAAGAAAGAAGAGAAAAAGCACGGAGTGGTGCCCTCGGCACCAGCGGCGGCTGTTTAAGGAGAGGCAGGCTTTAGAGCGGCACAAAGGACCTGACCCGTTTCGTGAGCGGACACGGCGGGACCAGACTCAGTAGCAAATCTGCTGTTTGTCAGAGGCTCCGATGGAAGCAAAGGTTAGCACCCTCAGAGGCAAAGCCCATGTGGCCCGTGCTGACGTGTTGAGTGTAACACACACAGAAACCTGTGAAGTCCGGCTCCAGAGAGCACGGGCTCGCTAGGGGGCGGCCCTCGGTTCCATCCCTGGAGTGGCCTGGCCAGAGCCTGCCAGCTGTCACTCATGTGGGTGCTGAGCACCCTGGGAATATCCTGAGCCCCTGCCGCCCTCCCTCCACTCCCCATTTCTGGCAACACTGAGTGTAACCCTTATTTAAAAAAAAAATTCCCTGATTGTTCTAAGCATCTTTCCTCTTTTCCCATTGCTGTTACTGTTTGTCTTTTTCTTTTTCTTTTTGGGTCACACCCGGCGATACACAAGTATTACTCCTGGCTCTGCATTCAGGAATTACTCCTGGCAGTGCTCAGGGGACCATATGGGATGCTGGGAATGGAACCCGGCACTTATGCCCTCCAGCTGGGTTCTCCCATCACCATTTTAAAATTGTGAGGTGAAGCTGATTGTTTGTTTTTGTTTGTTTGCTTTTTTTTCTTTTTGGGTCACACCCAGTGATGCTCAGGGGTTACTCCTGGCTCTGCTCTCAGGAAACACTCCTGGTGGTGCTCAGGGGACCATATGGGATGCTGCTGTACTATTGCTCGGCCCAGAGTTGATTCTTGACACTCACCTACATTCTCTTTCTGTAGTCTTTGTCCTGTTGGATCCTTTTCTGGGTACAAACCTGCAAACATGTTGGCTCACCCGTGGTAAACTGCTAAAAGATAAAGTCTGTGGGGGTTCTGTGTTTTCATTAGAAATCTTAAAAATAAGGGGCTGGAGCAATAGCACAGCGGGTAGGGCGTTTGCCTTGCACGCAGCCGACCTGGGTTCGATTCCCAGCATCCCATATGGTTCCCTGAGCACCGCCAGGGTTACGCCTGAGTGCAGAGCCAGGAATAACCCCCGTGCATTGCCGGGTGTGACCCAAAAAGAAAAAAAAATAAAAATAAATGACCCAAAATCTAAAATAAGAAAAAGGTAAGGGGACAGGTGCTTGGTTGTGACAAGGGACAACTACAAAACTCTAAATTGTACTAATTCTAAAGCTGATGTGACTTGCATTATACTGCTTCAATAATTATTAAGACCAGTCTGACATGCATTTTACAATGCTGTTTGTAATATTATACAACTTTGGTCGTTTAATTTAACTTATATTCAAATCTTGCCTCATTTTAAAAAAGCATTTGAGAGCAATTAAATATCTGTCATAAAACAGTTGCCTCCCCGGAAGAAATTTAAAAGGCAGGTCCAGAGAAAAGCAAATTAAAGTAGAAAGTCACGTCCAGACATAAAAGTAGAGCACAAATGAACCACTAGAATATTGGGTTTCAGGTTTGGTCTAGAATTCCTGGTGAAAGTGAAAAGGGAGATGTGATATGTCACAAGTTCCTCCCCTCCACCCTCCCTTGCCTGGCCCTTCTCCCCAAAACCCACTATCCCCTTAAGAGAAGTATATAGCATTTCCTAATATAAGACTTTGGTGGTTTTTTTTGGGGGGGGCCCAGGGGGGTACACACGTGCTCTGCTCGGTTGCTTACTCCAGGCTCTGTGCTCAGGGATCACCCTGGCAGGGCTGGGGGCACCATACAGGGTGTCAGGCATTGAACCAAAGTTGGCCACAAATAAGGCAAACACCTTACCTGCTCTTTTGTCTCCCTGGTCTCACAAAACAAGTCTTTGGAAGGAACATCTCACGGAGGGCTATAAACTCTTGTTATCAAGTCTGCAGAGCTCTACATAATAAAGAACACAAAAAATTAAAAGAAAATAAATTGTACTTTTTTTACTTTGTGGGATTTGGGGGCTTCATCTGGAGGTACTCAGGAGCCAGTCCTGGCTTTTTGCTCATGGGTCACTCCTGGAGGTGCTGCAGAACAGAACTGAGGTTAGTCATATCTAAGACATACACACCTTGGGGCTGGAGCGATAGCACAGCGGGTAGGGCATTTGCCTTGCACGCGCTGACCCGGGTTCGATTCCCAGCATCCCATATGGTCCCCTGAGCACCGCCAGGGGTAATTCCTGAGTGCAGAACAAGGAGTGACCCCTGAGCATCACCGGGTGTGACCCAAAAAAGGAAAAAAAAAACACAAAAAAAACAAAAAAACAAGACATACACCCCAATACTATGTCTCAGATCCCAAGAAGATGCATTTTAACTGAATTAAAGTTGAGTGATAGAATAACATGTGACTACCTCAAGTGAAGTATGTGGGGCAGTGAAGAAGCTATCAGTGAGGAGCTACAAATGAATTATTGTGCATTTGTTTACTCATGTATATCCCTGAAGCAAATAATAGGGATTTAAGAATCCTCATTTGTGAGACTGGAGTGATAGTATAGCGAGTAGGGCATTTGCCTTGCATGCAGCTGACCCGGATTCAATTCCCAGCATCCCATATGGTCCTCCGAGCACTGCCAGGAGCAATTCCTTAACACAAAGCAAGGAGTAACCCCTGAGCATTGCTGGATGTGACCCAAAAAGCAATAAATAAATAAATAAATAAAGAATCCTCATTTGTATGCTCCGGAAATATCATGAAATTAACTAATATAGTTACATCATTTTTTTATTCTATATAACAACAATTGAAGTGACGTTCACTTGAACTTTCTGCTGCCTGACCTTTGTGATTCATGCGTTACTTTATAGTTTATTTAAGTTAAACCTTACATGCCTTCATTTAATGGGGCCCCAGGGAAAATGAAACTAGTCCCCAGGGAAAAGTTTTTCTTTTTTGTTTTTCAGCATGTTTGTCTTTGATCTGGATGAAGAGGGTGTCTGTTGATTAGAACTGTTATGTACATGAAGCTAGCAGGCTTAAGTCAAACCACAAATGTCAGAATTGGGTGTCATTTTATCGTGGGCCCTCGAAATGACCACATCATGAGTTGTCTGAGACATTTGGAACCCAGACCAAAGCCTTCCTGCCTGTGTATGGGATTTTCCCAGCTTTTTATTCTGGTTCTGCATTTGTGGTCTTTTTTTTTTTTTTTCCGCTTCTTGGGTCACACCCGGTGATGCTCAGGGGTCATTCCTGGCTCTGCACTCAGGAATCAACTCCTGGTGGTGCTCAGGGGACCATATGGGATGCTGGGAATCGAAACCGGGTCAGCCACGTGCAGGGCAAATGCCTTCCCCGCTGTGCTATTGCTCCAGCCCCTGCATTTCTGTTCCTTGTCCTTTTCTGGGACTCCGCTGGCTCAACCCCTCATTAGTCCAGAGATTTGCTCCAGACCTTCTTGTTCACTGACCTACTTGAACCTCCTCCTCCGGTTAGGGCTTGGTTTCCTGGCGATGACAGTGCCAGCCTCTGGCTCTGTGCCCGACGCTGTGGCAAGGGAGCTCGTGCCGTGGCTGCTCCCATGAGCCACACTGACCCAGCCGGTCAAGTTTCCTCAGTGTGGGTGGTGGGGGTGCACTACCAGTGTTTCTCTCATTGGTGTGCTTCCTGGAGTCACAGTGCGGACACGCAAATGGAGAACTCTAGTGTTCTCGTTTCGTCATCACCAGCCACTGTGGGTTGTATACTGTGGGCTGCTGAGGGGAAGGCGCAGACGCCGTTTCCACAGAGTTGTTCAGAGGCGAGAGAGCACTCTGATGGAGCCCTTAGTGTGTGTGATATACGATTTGACTAGACATTTAGGCTCTTCTAAAAATTTGGCTTAGTTTTGTATTTTGGGCCACACCCAGTGTTGCTCAGGAGTTACTCCTGGCTCTGCTCTCGGGAATTACTCCTGGCAGTGCTTGGCGGACCGTAGGGGATGCTGGGGACTGAACCCAGGTCGGCCATGTGCAAGGCAAATGCCCGACCCTCTGGACTATCTCCAATGCTAGGCTCTTTTCTTCCCTGTTTTGGGGAAATTTTTATATATTTCATTTTCATTAAGTAGTTCACAATAGTTCATTACAGATAATATTCAAACACCCACCCAACCAGTGAGCATCTTCCCACCACAATAAGAGGGAAGTGTGTGAAGGTTGTTGGTTTCATTCTGGGGCCCTTTAAGTCCATATATAAGAGAATACAAGCAAGTAAGTTAAAACCAAACACATGTGTGTTGCTTTAGGTACATCAGTGGGCTGGAATATAAGCGGTCACGCAGCTGCGAATGCGGACACCCGCTCCAGGAAAAACTGCATCGCTCTCTTCTGGGAGCTTTGTTTTATAGTCTCTGAATCTTGGCCATTGATGGGATTACATGGAGCCAGGGGCAGTTTGTGGGTGTGGCTGCCAAGCTACTGGAACACTTGGGATCTGGGTGGAGGAGGCCCAATCCTGATCCGAGCAGACTTGGAGATCTCAGGCCCGGGTCCCACACACCTGGGTTCCTCTGTCGGTTCCTTCATGTGTGAGGCTTGTCTGAGCGTGTGGAGAGGGCCTTGAGCATGGCTGTGGCTGGGTTCTGGAGGTTTTTGGCTGCTGGGGTTCTGTTTGGAAGGCTCTTTTCTTACGGCAAAAATGTTCTGTCCGGGGCTGGAGCAATAGCACAGCGGGTAGGGTGTTTGCCTTGCACGTGGCCGACCCGGGTTTGATTCCCAGCATCCCATATGGTCCCCTGAGCACTGCCCAGGGGTGATTCCTGAGTGCAGAGCCAGGAGTAACCCCTGTGCATCACTGGGTGTGACCCAAAAAGCAAAAAAAAAAAAAAGTTCTGTCCTTTCAGGGTGATTTCGCCCCCTCACAGGAACTTTCTGCTAGGTCTGGAGGCATTGTAGTGTCATCGCTGGGAGGGCACCATGAAGCGGCAAGGGCGCGGGGGTGCTGTCTGACTTCCCACAGAGCAGACGCCTGTTTCCCAGAACAGAGTAGCCCTGTGAATCTAAACTGTCGGCAGGACCGAGACTGAAAATCCCTGCTAGTGTGTGCGCAACCCACATCTTTCTAAAAATCTTCCTTGACCTGCTATTCATTATTATTAGCAATAGCAGACATTTATCATGTGCTTAATACAGGCAAGGCCGTTTGGTAAGCACTTCATGAATTATGTCACTTAATCGTGAAAAAACTTCATGGATTATTACTATTTGCTTCATTGTTCAAATGAAGACACAGTTTCCGTGGGGTTGTGAAACTTGCCAGGCAGCACCAGATTGAGAGTACAGTGGCTGGGGTGCTTGCTTTACAAGGAGCCGACCCTGATTTGATCCCAGGCACCATCTGTGGTTCTCCAATACTGCCAGGTGTGATTCCTGAGTATCAGTGTGATTCCTAAGGGCCAGGAGTATGCCGGGAGCACCAGTGGATGTGGCCCAAAAATGAAAGGAAGGAAGGAAGGAAGGAAGGAAGGAAGGAAGGAAGGAAGGAAGGAAGGAAGGAAGGAAGGAAGGAAGGAAGGAAGGAAGGGAGGAAGGGAGGGAGGGAGGGAGGGAGGGAGGGAGGGAGGGGAGGAAGGAAGAAAGGGAGGGAGGGAGAGAGGGAAGAAAGGGAGGGAGGGAGGGAAGGAGGGAGGGAGGAAGAGAAGAGGAGGGAAGGAGGGAGAGAAGAAAAAAGGAAGGTAGGAAGGGAGGGAGGGAGGGAAGAAAAGGAAGGGAGGGAGAGAAGAAAAAAGGAAGGAAGGGAGGAAGGAAGGAAGGAAGGAAGGAAGGAAGGAAGGAAGGAAGGAAGGAAGGAAGGAAGGAAGGAAGGGAGGGAGGGAGGGAGGGAGGGAGGGAGGGGGAGGGAGGGAAGAAGAGGAGGGAAGGAAAAAAGGAGGGAGGGAGAGAAGAAAAAAGGAAGGAAGGAAGGGAGGGAGGAAGAAAGGAAGGAGGGAGGGAGGGAAGAAGAGGAGGGAGGGAGGGAGAGAAGAAAAAAGGAAGGAAGGAAGGAAGGGAGGAAGGGAGGGAGGGAGGGAGGGAGGGAGGAAGGAAGGAAGGAAGGAAGGAAGGAAGGAAGGAAGGAAGGAAGGAAGGAAGGAGGGAGACAGGGGACAGAGGTAGTACAGGGGTTAAGGAACGTGTCTCATAAGCAGCCTGCTTGGGCTTGAGCCCCAGAACTGCATAAGGTCCCACAAGCACTGTATGTGTGATCCCTGAGTGCAGAACACATGTGACCCCTGAGCCCTGCTGGTGGCGGTGTCCTCTTCACACACCCCTGCACTTGCAATCAGAAAAAAAGGAAGTGAAAGACATTTCCGTGATGTCACTAATCACTGGCTGGGCAGGGAACTGAAGCTGGATGTTTGCGCCTGCCCGCCAGAAGCACAGACAGCGTGTCTGAAGGGGCGGCTAGCACCCCCCAGCTCCTCCTTAGAAACCACCTGTGACAGACTAGCTCATCCCCTGTTGCTTAGACAGAGACTGGGGGGAGACCTGGGGGAAGGGAGGCTGTTACGACAGGGCTTAATTCACCCCAAATTTGCGGAATGTTTTGAAGGGCCAGATACTGAATGGAGTGTGTCACATGTACAAGGCACGTGCTCTACCCCTTGAGCTACATTTCCTCCAGTGAGGAGAGAATTTTGGGATTAAAACATCAATATCTAATGGTCCCCCGAGCCCCACCAGGACTGATCCCTGAGCACAGAGCCAGGAGTAAATTCCAAGCACTGCCAGTTGTGGCCCCCAAACAAACAAAAATAAAATAAAGCAACCATGTGTAGTTTCTGATTGATAATTCTGCCACAAGGTTGCGTAGCTGGCATATTAATCTGATCAAGTTCAACAGAATCAACCAAAACTCTTGGTTATGTCTCATTCTAGGATGGAGTAAACCATGGTGCTAGTTGCTGGGAGGAGATGTTAGGTTCTTCTGTGCTCAGCTTTCATTATCTCCTGACATTTGGACTTTTTTTTTTCCTTTTTGGGTCACACCCGGCAAGGCATGGGATTATTCCTGGCTCTGCACTCAAGAACTATTCCTGGCGGTGCTCAGGGAACAACATGGAATGCTGGGAATCGAACCTGGGTCGGCTGCATGGAAGGCAAACGCTTACCCGCTGTGCTATCGCTCCAGCCCCGACATTTGGACTTTTTATTCTTTTACATCACTGCTTTATTAAGGGCTTCTGGGCCATTTTAAATAGAATTTTAGGATCAGATTGTACTTTGGGTCAGTTTGGAACTTTCCAAATTCGAAGCAGGGACACTCCACCCCACCCCAAGGTGCCGTCCACATCTTTACTTGCCTTGCAGTACCTGGCCAGTTTAGACTGTAATTTGATCTAGTTCCTTAACCCTATAATCTAACTGATAGAAGGAAATCGAACACCGGGTCTGCCCATGTGATCGGACGGAATCCTTCTGTCTTCTCACCTGCGGACAACAGGCTCGTGCCACCCAGAAGAATGAGAAGGTGACTCAGAATATGTGGGGTACTTGCAGCCCAAGCGGATATCCTTATGAAGAGGAGATATGGGCCCCACAAATCACAGGTCAGTGTCAAGTGATGTGCTGCTTCTGAAATGACTTGCTTGAAGACATAAATTACGTGTGGTGCTATGGATTCAGCTGTTGCATTGTGAGGTCTTTGAGCCATGTGCGGGATGAAGAGCTTTGGAACAGGCACTAAGATGTTAAAGAAAATCCCCAGGAATTATGTCTGCTTAATGGAGCAAAAACACCATTGTACTGAGTGCCAGAGCTGGGTTAACTATCAAGGATGTTGCTTTAAAAAAATTTTTTTTTTGCTTTTGGTGTCACATCTGGTGACGCTGAGGGGTTACTCCTGGCTCTGCACTTCTGCACTTAGGAATTACTCCTGGCAGTGCTCAGGGGACCATAGAGGAGATGCTGGGGATGAACCTGGGTCGGCCATATGTAAGGCAAATGCCTATCCACTCCAGCCCAAGGACGTTGCTTTTATTTTAAAAAATAATCTCTATAGTATGAGCTTTATAGTAGCAGGAGAAGGTTGCCATGTAAAGAATTTTATATGTTTTTTCCTTTCTCCCTCCCCTTTTTTTTTGCTCCTGCACAATTTGATTACTTGTGCATTATTTCCCTCCTGTATAATTCTCAGGGCTTACCATCACCATGTCATCAATCACTTCACTGAATCCCAGGGGATGGCTTGTGGGTGTTTTTGGTTTTGTTTTGTTGTTTTCTTCCTTTTCTTCTTTGAAAGTTATGGAAAGGGAAGGGGTTGCGGCTCTTTGCCTTGCAGTGTTGCTGAAGCTCATTCAATCCTCCTGCCCTCCCTCGCTCCCCTCGCACTGGGGAACCCCCAGGCACCACCAGGGTTCATTCCTAAGTCCAGAGCCAGGAATAGCCCCTGAGCACTGTAGAGCATGACTCAAAGCTCCCCTCAACCCCTGACCTCCAAGATAAAAAACAGTATGCAAAAGTTAACTTCCGTGAATTAGATATCTTAAACTGAAATTTTAGAGCAGCTGCCGTTGTCTGCCTTATCCCATTCTCGGCATTTTAATCTATGTATTTCCACTCCACAGAGGAGAAAAGTGAAACTGGCCTTAAGTAATAAAGGTTGAAACAAATCGCAAAGTAAGAGAGCAGCTAAGCTGCCATTTGAAGGCATTTGAGGTTTACACGATTCATCCTCATCTGTGCTGGAAATATTTCTTGGACTTGGTCAAAGACTATGGCTCATTGAGACTATGGAATAAAGAAGTGAAAGACTAGGGTAGGGCAAAGGAGTGGAACTTTCCTCCAGGCGGTCATTGGATATCAATTTGCTTCTAATTTTTCTCAGCCAGGTTTCTAGCAGCAGCTGTAAAAGGTGACCACGTACTTTAGAGAAACTGTTCTACTTTCCAGATAGAAAATACAATGTTTTATGACTTGCTTTTTTGGTGGGGACGGGGGTGCAGCCACACTGGCAGTGCTCAGGGCTCTGGGTAAGTGCTCAGGGATCACTCCTGGTGGTCCTCAGGGGTGCTGGTGCCGCTCTATGCCCTGTACTACCTCTCTGGCCCAAAGCACACTTGTAAAAACAATTTCTTAGTATTACAGATCATAGGTTTATTTTATTTATTTTTTTCTATAGTCTCATACCTCTTCTACTTTTTTTTTTAAATTTTATTGAATCACCATGTGGAGGGTTACATAGTTCTCAGGATTATGTCAATTATACAATACTCAAACACCCTTCCCTTCACCAGTGCCCCTATTCCATCACCAACCACCCCAGTATACCTCCCGCCCCGCCCCCCCTGTCCCCGCCCTTGTAATTGATAAGTTTCATTTCGTTTCTTGGTTACATTCTATGTTTCAACACATAACTCGCTATTGTTGCTGGGGTTTCCCGCCAAAAGGAAAAAGACAGTCCTATTGTCAAGGAAGCATTTGATAGTTCTCCATTGCTGAGAATGTAAAGATATTAAGTCCCCTTGTTTGTTACATAACTTTTCTATTTTCTTTCCCCCCTCGTCCCGTGCCACCGAGTTCACGCCTGTTTAGTATTCACCACGCTGCCTGACAAAGGAAAAAAAACCGGAAAAGATGGTTATTTCTTGTCATCAGCCGGCGTGGGGCTCTGTCTTAGTTGATAGTCTGGTAGAAAGTCTGCAGTTTCTGGAACCAAAAGTAGTGCGCTGGTATCGGCCCCGACTCGAGATTCCACCAGCGTCCCGCTGTTCCCTGTACATAATACTTTATTCCCTTGTATCCCATTCCCATGCCACCAGGTCCGTGTCAACTTAATGGACATCATACTATGGTTAACGCCACGCCGCGTTTCTTCCCGAGAAAGAAGGATATTTCTTCTCAGCTGGCGTGGGGATATGGCTTAGTTCAATCTAGAGAGATTGCTACCATTTTGGTTGCCTTCAATATTTCAACAAAAAACTTACTATTCTTGTTAGGGTTTCCCACCAAAGTCCGACCTGTTAAAAAGGAACCATTTCATATTGCTGATGATTAGATGACATTAGGTCGCGCGGCCGCGCGGTTTTGGGTTTCTGTATAAAGTCCAGGGAAAATTCTGCCTGAAATTCTATCGCTACAATCTTTTACCCTTTTATGGTGCTCATAAGATGGGAAAACCTAGAGAAATACCAGGCCCCCGCACGGGCGGAAGTGGGAAAGTGTCCGAGGTGGGCGGAGACCGGTACTTCCCCGCCCTCGATCTCCCGCCAGCTGCGCCGTGCATTTGGGTGCGTGTCTCCATTTTGTGCTCAGAGAAGTGGGGTGGAGGCTGTGCTGTGCCCAGGAGAGGTTGAGGGAGAGAGAGAGAGATTAAAAGAAAAAGAGAAACGCCGGGCCCCCGCAAGAGCGGCCTGGCGGAAACGCTCAAATCACATACTGCAGGTTGTTCAGTGGGCTGCTGGTGTCCAAAGCAGCTCCCTTGTCCTCCTCAGTCATACTGGAGCGGCGGGCACGGCTAAGTGCCATAGGTTTATTTTAGATAGAATTTCTTATCTTGTCCCTTTCCCATTAAAAGACATAGAGGAGCTAATTAAGAGGCTTTATTACTAGCTATGCAGCAGTCATTTGGTTTTATTTAGGGTTGGATAGATGGTAAGCTTTGCATGTGGCTGGCCTGGGTTCCATCCCTGGCACCAGTATGGTTCCTCAAGTACAAAACCAGTAACAATCCCCAAGCACCACCAAACGTGGCCCCAAAGCAAACAAAAACCTCCCCTTAAAATGAAAAAACACTTTCAAGAGTTATTTAACAGAATTTTTGAAATCCAAGATTAACTAACCAAGAGGAACTGCCAATACTTCTACCCAGGGCTATAGCCTTTCCAGTTTTTCCTTGTTTTCTATCCTGGAATCTGCTGCAGTCATGTCTCAACCCATTCAAGTGCAAGTACTACCTTGTTTGTTTGTTTGTTTGGGCCACATCCAGCTGTACTCAGGGCTTATGCCCACCTAGCCCTGCACTCCAGGGATCACACCTGGCAGGGACCTGGGGCCCATATATGGTGCTGGGGATCGAACCCAGGTGGGCCATGTGTAAGCAAGTATCCCACCTGCTATACTCTCTCTCTCTAGCCCAGCATTACCTTCTTATATAAAAAAGTTATTGTAATATATGCCAACCCGGGTTCGATTCCTCCATCCTTCTTGGAGAGCCCAGCAAGCTACTGAGAATATCCCACCCGCATGGCAGAGCCTGGCAAGCTCCCATGGTGTATTCAATATGCCAAAAACAGTAACAAGAAGTCTCACTATGGAGACGTTACTGGTGCCCGCTTGAGCAATGGGACAACAGTGCGATACATGCAAAGTGCTCCTTAGAGTTGGGACAATGTAAAGCACAGCATTTCTTTTTTTAAAATGATTATAACATTTTAATTTATTTATTATTATTATTTTTTAATTTATTCTTTATTGAATCACCATGTGGAAAGTTACAAAGCTTTCAGGTTTAAGTCTCAGTTATACAGTGCTCGAACACCCATCCCTTCACCAGTGCACATATTCTACCACCAAGAATCACAGTATACCTCCCTCCAACTCCCCACCTCCCCAGCCATGCACCCCGCCTGTGTAACTGATAAATTTCACTTTACTTTGATTACATTCAATATTTCAGCAAAAAACTCACTATTATCGTTTGGAGTTTCTCCCCCCTAAAGTCGGACCTGCTGAAAAGAAAGCATTTGATAATTTGTTTTCCATTGCTGAGAATGAAGAGATATGAGGTCGAACGGCCTCACTAGTGGCCACACAGTTTTGATTTCTGTATTTTAGTATTTTAGTAACTAAGTCCAGAGAAATATCTGTCAGGAATTGCATCATTGCAAGCTTGTACCTCTCAGCTACTTTATATTCCACATGAGTGCAATCTTTCTATGTCTGTCTCTTTCTTTCTGACTCATTTCACTCAACATGATACTTTCCACATTGATCCACTTATATGCAAATTTCATGACTTCATGTTTTCTGACAGCTACATAGTATTCCATTGTGTAGATGTACCAGAGTTTCTCTAACCAGTCATCTGTTTTTGGGCATTCTGTTTTTTTCCAGATTGTGGCTATTGTAAACAGTGCTGCAATGAACATAGAAATGCAGATGTCATTTCTACTATACCTTTTTGCCTCTCCGGGATATATTCCCAGCAGTAGTATTGCTGGGTCAAATGGAAGCTCAATTTCTAATTTTTTGAGACTCGTCCCTATTGTTTTCCAAAAGGGCTGAACCAGTCGGCATTTCCACCAGCAGTGAAGGAGAGTCCCTTTCTCCCCACATCCACGCCAACACCGGTTGCTTTTGTTTTTTTTGGATGTGGGCCAGTCTCTGTGGTGTGAGATGATATCTCATTGTTGTTTTGATCTGCATCTCCCTGATGATTATTCACGTCGAGCATTTTCTCATGTGCCTCTCAGCCATTTGGATTTCTTCTTTGGGAAAGTTTCTGTTCATTTCATCACCCCATTTTTTTCTTTTTGGGTCACACCCAGCGATGCTCAGGGGTTACTCCTGGCTTTGCACTCAGGAATTGCTCCTGGCAGTGCTTGGGGGACCATATGGGATGCCGGGGATCAAACCCAGGTCAGCCAAGTGCACGGCAAACGCACTACCGCACTACCCGCTGTGCTATCGCTCTGGCCCCATCACCCCATTTTTTGATCGGGTCGGCAGTTTTCTTCTTGTGGAGTTCAACCAGTGCATTGTATATCCTTGTTATCAACCCTTTATCAGATGGGTACTGCATAAATATCCTTTCCCATTCTGTAGATTGTCTTTGTATTTTGGTCACTGTTTCTTTTGAGGTGCAGAAGCTTCTTAGTTTGAGATAGTCCCATTTATTTATCTCTGTTTCACTTGTAAAGCACAGCATTTCATAGTGAGGGTGTCAGGGATGGAATGAGATGCCTTCATTGCACATCTTAGTATGGGGAGCACCCCCAAAACAAGAGCAGATACGTTTCTGTGGGAATACTGGGAGGGAGTGACACAGGGTGACAATTACCTATAAGATAGTTCTTGGTCAGGAGGGTTTGGGCAGCTAGAGATGGAGGAAAAGACATTTTAGGCTCCTAGAACGTCCCATCAGCCACAGCTCTGATAGGTCTGAGTTAGAGAGGCCCTGACATGCCCAGGGAGAGAGACAGGCCTGGCGGGGAAGGGGTCAGGGAGGGAGTCAGATGTGGGTTCGGATAGGCAGAAAGGGGGCTGGAGCGATAGCAGAGCGGGTAGGGCGAGGTTTGCCTTGCACGCAGCCGGCCCAGGTTTGATTCCCAGAATCCCATATGGCCCCCCGAACACCACCAGGGGTGATTCCTGAGTGTAGAGCCAGGAGTAATCCCTGAGCATCCCTGGGTGTGACCCAAAAAGAAACAAACAAACAAACAAACAAAAAATCAGAAAGGCAGAGAGGTTATGGGAGGCAGATGACCAAGGGCCTCACATCCATGTTGGTGAATGTCATACATATGGGGCGGCTGTAGTGATAGTGCAGTGGGTGGGGCATTTGCCTTGCATATGATTTATGTTCAATCCGGGAACCCCATCTCATCCCCTAAACCCTGCGAGGAGTGATCCCTGAGCAACATTGGGAGTGGCCCCCCAAAACCCAAATCATGTTCATCAATGTAGATTTTTGTCTTGTTGGCATGCTTATTATTAAAACAATATTCCACACCTGCTTTTCCCAGGCTCACAAGTTCTCGAATATGGGCCCCTTCCCCACTGCTCTTGTTTATTTATTTATTTATTTAATTTAATTTTGTTGTTATTGTTGTTTGTTTTTTTGATAAATTTTATTTTATTTTTATAAAGTTGCTCACATTGATTACATTCACTATTCCAACATCAATACTACCACCATTACACCTTCCCACCACCATATTTTAAATTATTCCACCCTGATTCCCCAAAGCCTGCCCCAAAGAGGGACTAAGTAATTTATTTTGTATTGCCTTTTATGAATAATTAGCTAAGAGTGATCCAAAAGAGTTTCGAGGAAAAGAGTTTAGAGCAAAGTGTGTGAAGATTGTTGTATCACCCTGGAGCCAGTAAGCCCTTGTATGGGGTATGAGATGTCCAGGAATTCTAAGATTTTAAATAGGATGATACAGCTAGAATTAAGGTTTTAACT
Source organism: Sorex araneus (assembly GCF_027595985.1). Lineage (NCBI taxonomy): Eukaryota > Metazoa > Chordata > Mammalia > Eulipotyphla > Soricidae > Sorex > Sorex araneus. The sequence goes on along the minus strand of NC_073309.1, from coordinate 64,700,892 downwards.
GGATGGTGATTTTGAGGTGTGGAGGCATCTCTGTGGTGTGTTGCTCTCTTCCTTTTTTGAGGTTTATTTGTGAGTTTCTGGATCATGGCCATTAGAGAGCTTATACGGCACCAGAGGCAGTTCACGGGTGTGACTGAAAAGCTACCAGAAACACAGGGAGATGGCGGCAGTCACCCATTCCCAACTCCATGTGAGCCTGGAGATTTCAGTCACAAGTCCCGCATACCTGGGTTTTTCAGCAGATTTTCTCATGGATGAAGCTCGTCTGGGCCCGTGGAGATGGGCTGTGAATGCTGCTCTTGTTTCTTACCACTTTTCCCTTAATTCCTTCTGATCCATGTGGCCTGATCGTCACTGGCCTGAAGCATGCTCACATCTCACTGGCTGACATTTGGTGTTTCCTCTGCCTGGAAAAAATTTTTCCTTAAATATCTGTAGAGTGCACTCCTGTGTCTCCACTGGGCCACTGCGGAACGAACGCTCAGAGAGCTTTCTGAGTCCCTCCTTACCACGCATCTATGAACCCAACTTTATTCATTTTTATGACCCTTATTACTATCTGATGTATAATTTGTTTACTGTTCCTCTGTCATCTTTCTCTTCTACCCAAAATGTAAGCGCTTCCAAGCCTAGACTTTTGATCTGTTTTGTTCAATTATATTTCTAGCTTAAGAACAATTCCAAGAAGACGTTCAATACACTCTACATCAATTAATAACTTAATAAAAAATTTAAGTATAATCTATAGAGCTTGAAGATGCTTTCCATTCATCCTACCATAATCTTCTTCCATAGAAAGTCTGCATGTGAGTCACCTGAAGTGCTTGTTAAAAACTGCAGGTTCCAGCCTGGAGAGATAGGGATTAAGCATCCCTCATGGTCCCCTGTGCACCGCCACGAGTGATTCTGAGTGCAAAGCCAGGAATAAGCCCTGAGCATCGCCAGGTGTGACCCCCCCCAAAAAAAAGCAAATAAATAAATAAACAAAAATAAAAATAAAACAACCATGTTCATTTGTTCTGTTTGTTCAAGGTTCTTTTTGTGATCCAAATGCAGAGTTGTAGTTTCAACAGAGACACTATGAACAAAAAAGCTTAAAATGTTTGTTCCAATCAGGCTCTTTAAGATTCTGGTCTTAGAATAAGACCATCTTTCTCTTTCTTAATCTTGTTCACATCAGTCCTTCAGATAATTTAGGTTTTCCCCTACCCCTCAATCAGAGGAAAAACTGGCTAACTACACCATTTTTTCCTCTCCCTCAATCAACCAGTGTATTTTGAGATATCAACTTCTAAAACAAACAAAAAAAGACAAAAACAAAGCAATCCCTGGTCTTTCAAGGATTTTTAGTGGCAAGTAGTTTGGGGCACATCTGGCGATGCCCAGGGCTTACTCCCGACTCTGTGCTCAGGAATCACCCCTGCTGGTGCTTGAAGACCATATATGGTGCCAGGAATCAGATCAGGGTCAGTCGCATGCAAGGAAAAGGCCCTACCACTGTACTGTTTCTCCAGTTCTCAGAGTTTAGAGTGGTAGTCGTAAAAGCTTTTCCTGAGAAGGTGACCTTTGAGCAAAGACGTAGAGGACATGAGTGAGTGAGTCCCGGGTAGAGGAAACCAGGGCAAGCGCCTGAGGTGAGAATGTGCCTGGAATGTTCGAGAACTCTGAGCACCAATGGGGCTGAGTGAAAAGAAATAAAGGGCCGAGTAATAGGAGAGGGGGTTAGAGGAATAATGAGAAGTTATGTCACTTAGAACCTTTGATGCCATTTGGAGGGGTTTTACTTCTTCACTGAATGACTTGGGTCAGTTTTTTACAGTTTGGATCCAGGAAGTGACTCAATCACATTTTCAAGAGATCTCTCTCGTTTTTCTAGACCACAATTGACAAGAACAGAGTAAGGAAGGCAGATAAGATTGTTGCAATTATTTTGAGATACTGCCGTCTTACGTGTGGTACAATAGTGGAGAATTCTTCTAGCTCTGAGTCGGTTTGCAGGTAGACTTTGGCATCACTCCTGGTGGGACTTGGTGGGAGTGCCTCTGGGGTGCCTCTGGGGTGCCTCTGGGGTGCCTGGGATCTGAGCCAGATTTGCCACATGCAAAGCAAGCAGCTTCCTGCTGGACTGTCTCTCTGGCCCCTGAGCTGCTCTAACTTTAAGAGGTTGAGAAAATGATGAGGAAGAGTCTAGTCTCAGTTTTATAAAACAGACTGGCAATAGCGCAGCGGGTAGGGCGTTTGCCTTGCAGGCGGCCAACCCGGGTTCGATACCCAACATTCCATATGGTCCCCTGAACACTGTCAGGAGTAATTCCTGAGTGCAGAGCCAGGAGTAACCCCTGTGCATTGCCAGATGTGACCCAAAAAGCAATATATATATATATATATATATATATATATATTAAAAAAAAACCAGACAAAACATAATGGGAACCAGGAGATATAGAAGCCAATCAAAGAAAGTGATTCAAGAAGGCAATAAAGGGGGGCTGGAGCACAGTGGGTAGGCCATTTGCCTTGCACGTAGCTGACCCGGGTTCAATTCCCAGCATCCCATATGGTCCCCTGAGCACTACCAGGAGTAATTCCTAAGTGCATGAGCCAGGAGTATCCCCTGTGCATCGCTGGGTATGACCCTAAAAGCAAAAAACCAAAAACCAAAAAAAAAAAAAAACAAGAAGGCAATAAAGGATACAGTTCACTGTTACTTGTAAGTCAAGTATGAGGACTGAAAGTGAACTGATTTAACATTACATGTTACCAGTAACACAAGTAAGAAAAGCAGTGAAAGAGTGGTGAACACAGAGCAGTCACGGATACTGAGTGCCTCTCCTGTACGTTGCTGTGGTGACTTGCCACAACAAAACCAACCACTCCGGCACCCTTAACTTCTCTCTCGGCAGGATTGGTCACAGAAAACAATTCAGACACGGAGGCTTGTCCAGGTATCAAGTTTAGCCTCGATCGTCCCGAACAAAGGACTCCGTGGCCTTATATTAGGTACAGGCTCCGTCTCCCTCCTCCCTGTCCGCAGCGCACCACTCTACACCACTCATAAGGAGCCAGTGAAGGAACAAGGAGAGACTAGGAGTGTAGTTGCGGCGTGGGGATAGGGGTAGATAAGCAGTAGCCTTGAGACTTGGGGACGCTCTGTTCTTCCTGGCAGCACTCCCTGTCAGCTTCTGTGTGACCGGCTCCATGGATCTGTGGAGAGCCACGCACTCCCTAGCAGAGCTCTTCCTGCTACGTCAGCGCTCTCCCCCTGAAGCCTGCTTGACCCTGAATGTATGGGGAGATTTCTGACATGTTTTCTCTGTGTGTCTTCCATATGACTGTTCCTGGTCTGTATCTCTTCATATCACAGGTAATAGTAAATTGCCTTCTCTCGACCTGAGATACTCTAGCAATGATTGGACCTCGGGACCTTGATTTATTGCCAGCTGTCCAAAGTACAAGTAGCAAACTGGGACTTCTGACAAGCCTCTGAGCGAGATGGGAAGAATCGTGTGGGAGAGTTGTGTGGGGTCTTTGTATGATGACAGTCACTGTCACTGTCACTGTCATCCTGTTGTTCATTGATTTGCTCGAGCGAGCATCAGTAACGTCTTCATTGTGAGGCTTGTTACTGTTTTTGGCATATCAAATACACCACGGGTAGCTTGCCAGGTTCTGCCATGCAGGCAGGATACTCTCAGTAGCTTGCCAGGCTCTCTGAGAGGGACAGAAGAATCAAACCTGGGTCGGCTGCATGCAAGGTAAATGCCCTACCCACTGTGCTATCACTCCAGTCCATGATGACTGTATCAAACCAAAATGAACTGTAGAATTTCCAATTCTATTGGTATCAGCTGAATGGAAAAATGGTATGTTAGGGATTTCCCCTCCCAAGTCTACAACTACTCATGGTGTTTAAGTGTTGTAGGTCAAAACAGTAAAGAACTATAAAAGCTACTTAAAACAATTTTTTTAAATTTCATTGAATCACCGTGAGATAGTTACAAGCTTTAATGTTTGGGTTACAATCTCATAATGATCAAACACCCACCCCTCCACTAGTGCACATTCCCCACCACCAGTATCCCGGGTGTATCCCCCTCCTTTCCCACCCTCCTCCTGCCTCCATGGCAGACAACATTCCCCATACTCTCTCTCTACTTTTGGGCATTATAGCTTGCAATACAGACACTGAGAGGTCATCATGTTTGGTCTATTATCCACTTTCGGCATGCATCTCCCATCCCAACTGGTTCCTCCAGCCATCATTTTCTTAGTGATCCCTTCTCTATTCCATCTGCCTTCTCCCCTCCGCTCATGAAGCAGTCTTCCAGCTATAGGGCAATCCCCCTGGCCCTTGTATCTACTGTCCTTGGGTATCAGCTTCATGTGATGTTACCTTACACTCTACAAATGAGTGCAGTCCCTCTATGTCTGTCCCTCTCTTTCTGACTCATTTTACTTAGCATGATACTCTCCATATTTATCCATTTATAAGCAAATTTCATGACTTCTTCTCTCCTAACAGTTGCATAGTATTCCATTGTATAGATGTACCAAAGTTTCTTTAACCAGTCATCTGTTTTAGAGCACTCAGGTTGTTTCCATATTTTGGCTATTTGAACAGTGCTGCAATGAATATATAGGTACAGATGTCATTTCTATGGTGCTCTTTTGCATCCTCGGGATATATTCCCAGAAGTGGTATTGCAGGGTCATATGGAAGTTCAATTTCTAGTTTTTGAAGAACTGTCCATATTGTTTTCCAGAATGGCTGGACCAGTCAGCATTCCCACCAGCAGTGAAGGAGCGTCCCTTTTCATCCACATCCACGCCAACAATGGTTGCTTTTGTTCTTTTGAATGAGTGCCAGTCTCTGTGGTGTGAGATGATATCTAATTGTTGTTTTGATTTGCATCTCCCTGATGACAAGTGATGTGGAGCATTTTTTCATGTGCCTTTGGCCATTTGTATTTCTTTTTTGAGGAAACTTCTGTTCATTTCTTCTCCCCATTTTTGGATGGGGTTGGGTTTTTTTTTCTTATACAATTCTACAAGTGTCTTGTGTATCTTGGATATTAATCCCTTACCAGATGGGTATTGGGTAAATATTCTTTCCCATTCTGTGGGCTCTTTCTGTATTTTGGTCACTGTTTCTTTTGGAGTGCAGAAGCTTCTTAGTTTGATGTAGTCCCATTTGTTTCTGTTTGCTTCCACTTGCATGGTCATTGCTGTTTTGTCCTTAAAGATGCTTTTAGTTTCAATGTCATGGAGAGTTCTGTCTACATTTTCTTCTATGAACCTTATAGATTCATGTCTGATATTGAGGTCTTTAATCCACTTTTTTTTTGCAATGAACTTCTTTCTTTCTTTATTTCTTTTACATCTTTTAAAAAATTCATTTATTTTTTAATTAGTGAATTTTAATACACTTTGATATGACTTGTGTGCCTGGCATTAGACAAAGGTCAGAGTTCATTTTTTTGCAGGTAGCTATCCAGTTTTCCCAACACCACTTGTTGAAGAGGCTTTCCTTGTTCCACTTTGCATTTCTTGCTCCTTTGTCAAAGATTAAGTGGCCATATATTTGGGGGTCTGTGACAGGATATTCAACTCTGTTCCATTGGTCAGCAGGTGTGTTTTTATCCCAGTACCATGCTGTTTTAATTACTACTGCTTTGTAGTAGAGTTTGAAGTTGGGGAAGGTGATGCCAGCCATCTTCTTTTTTCCAAGGATTGCTTTAGCTATTCGTGGGGATTTATTGTTCCATATAAATTTCAGGAGTGGTTTGTCTATTTCTTTAAAAAATGTCATGGGTATCCTGATAGGGACTGTATTAAATTTGTATAGTGCTTTGGGCAGTATTGCCATTTTGATAATGTTAATTCTCCCTATCCATAAGCAGGGGATGTGTCTCCATTTCCTAGTGTCCTCCTTTATTTCTTGAAGTAGTGTTTTGTAATTTTTCTTGTATAGGTCCTTCACCTCTTTAGTTAAGCTGATTCCAAGGTACTTGACTTTCTGAGGTACTATTGTGAACGGGATTGTATTTTTAATGTCTCTTTCTTCTCTTTCATTATTTGTATATTAGAAAGCCATGGACTTTTGGGTGTTGATTTTGTAGCCTGCCACTTTACTATATTGACTTATTGTTTCTAGGACCTTTTCTGTAGAGTTTAGGATTTTCCAAGTATAATATCATATCATCTGAAAATAGTGATAACTTGATCTCTTCCTTTCCTATATGTATGCCCTGGATATCTTTTTCTTGTCTAACTGCTATGGCCAGGACTTCCAGTACTATATTGAATAGGAGTGGCAAAAGTGGGCAACCTTGCCTTGTGTCCGATCTTAGAGGGAAGGCTTTCAGTTTTTCCCCATTGAGAATGATACTTGCCGTGGGCTTTTGGCAGATGGCTTTGACTATATTGAGGAAAGTTCCTTCGATGCCCATTTTTCTGAGAGTTTTCATCATAAACTGGTGCTGAATCTTGTCAAGTGCTTTCTTTGCATCTATTGATATGATCGTATGGTTTTTATTATTTCTTTTATTAATATGATGAATTATGTTGATTGACTTATGAATGTTAAACCATCCTTGCATCCCTGAAATGAATCCTACTTGGTCATGGTGTATGATCTTTTTGATGAGTCGTTGGATTCTATTTGCTAATATTTTGTTGAGGATCTTTGCATCTGTGTTCATCAGGGATATCGGTCTGTAATTCTCTTTCTTTGTGGTATTTTTGTCTGTTTTTGGTATCAGGGTAATATAGAAACTGTTTGGAAGTGTTTTTGATCTTCAGTTTCCTGGAAAAGCTTAAAGAGGATTGGGAGTAGGTCCTCTTTAAAGGTTTGGAAGAATTCCCCAGTAAATCCATCTGGGCCAGGACTTTTGTGCTTGGGGAGACTTTTTATTACCGTTTCAATTTCTTTGATGGTGATAGGTCTGTTCAGGTATTCCAGGTCTTCTTGGTTCTTGGGAGGCTATAGGTGTCTAGGATTTATCCATTTCCTCGAGGTTTTCATGTTTCGTGGCGTAAAAATTCTCAAGGTAATATCTGAGGATCCTTTGAATTTCTGTAATTTCTGTTGTAATGTCCCCCTTTTCATTTCTAATTCGGTTTATTAGGGTTTTCTCTCTCCCTTTTTTTTTGTGAGTCTTGCTAGAGGTTTGTCGATCTTGTTTATTTTCTCAAAGAACCAGCTCTTGGTTTCATTGATCTTTCAGATTGGTTTATTTTGGTTTCCATCTCGTTAATTTCTGCTCTGAGTTTTATTATTTCCTTCCTTCTGTTTGAATTGGGCTCCTTTTGTTGGTCATTCTCCAAGCTCTTAAGCTGTGAGGCTAGGTTACTTATGTGGGCTCACTCCTCCTTCCTGAGGAATGCTTGTAGAGCTATGAACTTTCCTCTTAACACAGCTTTTGCTGTGTCCCATAGGTTTTGGTAACTAGTGTCCTTATTGTCATTCGTTTCCAGGAATCTTTTGATTTCTTCTTTGATTTCCTTTCTAAGCAACTCATTGTCCAATAGTGAGCTATTTGATTTCCAAGTGTTTGATTTCATCTTCTGTTCGTGCGTGTGATTTATTTCTAATTTCAGCACATCGTGCTCTGAGAAGATCGTTGATACAATCTCTATCTTCTTAATTTTATGGAGCTTTGTTTTGTGGCTCAGCATGTGGTCTATCTTGGAGAATGTTCCATGTACAATTGAGAGGAATATGCATTCAGCTTTCTGAGGATGAAGTGTCCTGTATATATCTACTAAACCTCTTTCTTCCATTTCTTCCCTCAGATGCTGTATGTCCTTGCTAAGCTTGAGTCTGGTTGGTCTATTAAGAGGTGATAAAGCGGTGTTGAAGTATCCCACTAGTATTGTGTTGCTATCGATGTCTTTCTTCAAGTCTATGAGTAGTTGTTTTAAGTACTGTACTGGTCTTTCATTAGGTGCATATATATTTAATATGTTAGTTCTTCCTGTTGTACAGATTCCTTTATCAATAAGAAATGACCTTCACTGTCTCTTGTGACCTTTTTCAGTCTGAAATCAATGTGGTCTGATACTGAGATGGCTACCCCAGTTTTTTTTATGGGAGTTGTTCGCCTGTAGGATTGTTTTCCAGCCTTTGACTTTGAGCCTGTTGAGTGTTGAGATGTGTTTCTTGCAAGCAGCAGAATGCTGGGTTCAATTTTCTAATCCATCCTGCCACTCTGTGTCTTTTAATTGGTGCGATAAAAGCTACTTTTAATAAAAATGTGTTTTTTGCCTTCTGAAGGAATATTATTATTATTATTATTATTATTATTATTATTATTATTATTATTGCTTTTTGGTCACACCCAGCGATGCACAGGGGTTACTCCTGGCTCATGCACTCAGAAATTACTCAGTTACTCCTGGCAGTGCTCAGGGGACCATATGGGATGCTGGGAATCAAACCCGGGTTGGCCACATGCAAGGCAAATGCCCTACCCACTGTGCTATCGATCCAACCCTTTCCATTATGAACAATACCTGATAAGGGTGTAAAACAGAAGTCTGATTCAGGTGTTTGTGATTTCTAATCACATTAAAGTCTAGGAAATGATTAATTAGATAGCAATAACACTCTAGATTTTCCCTTTAGAGCTCCATGGATGTTAGTTATTCTGTTTAGAATCTGTGATGGAGACAGATGATTTTATGATCAAAGGTCCCTTGAGAACCAATGATTTGTCCTTATGCGATATACCCAGTGACTATTAAAATATGGGACTTCTTTCCTTTAACTCTCATAGAACTTAGATATTTTATGAACTAGAAGGTTTTAGTAAAAGGTCAAGTGTGAATTCACAGCTCTAACGTAGAAATTAATGTAAGCATAAAGTTCTGTATGTAATAGTTGATATTCATGATGGACTGCATTTTTGTCTACAATAATCACCCCATCCTGTAAAAATAATGATAATTTCTTAGAACTTAAAAAAATCCACAAAAAGCTAGAAACACTAAACTTTTATTTATTTATTTATTTATTTATTTATTTATTTATTTATTTATTTATTTATTTATGTTTTGGAACCACACCCGATGGTGCCCAGGGCTCTCTCCTGGCTCTGCACGCAGGGATCAGTCCTGGGCTAGCTCAGGGAATGGTATATGGTACAAGGAATCAAAACCTGGTCAACCACATGCAAGACAAGTGTCTGACCCACTGTTTCTCTGATCCAAAATGCTAAACTTCTACATCATTTGAGAACATGCCCTTTAAAGTTGTAGAGAATTTGACACCCAAGTTCAGTTCCAATTCTATTATCATTTCTAGGTCTCATGGTTTCACTTTTGGTGTCTTTTGAGAAATGTAAATCTACCTGGACCAATTTAGAATCCAAGATAAACTGGGTCAGGTATTATGTTTTCCTAAAATGAAAGCAGTGTCTGTCTATTTAACTTTTTAAAAATTAATTTTTTAAAATTTTTTGAGGGCTTGAGGTTCACACCTGGCAGGGCTTAGGGGCTGTTTCTGGCTCTGTGGTAAAGAGTAACCCCTGGTAGTACTAGAAGGGCACCATCTATAATGCTGAGGTTCAGACTAGGCCAGCTGCACATAGGGCAAACACCTTACCTCCCGACCCACAAGTTCTTTTTCAAACAGTGAAGCAATAAGGGAGTACCTCTTTCTTAACTCACATCTCAGGACATTGCCATTTCTCTTGGTGAATTCTGCTTTTCTTTATTGCTCATTCCACTGGATTCTCTTTTATTTAAAACATAAAAATTTATATTTGAAACATGTTTATATGTTGTCTACAAAGTACTGTACACTGTTCTAAGCACTTTACAAACTAAAATACTCCTGGTAATAGGATACTATTGTTACCATCATTTGATTTTTTTAAAATTGCATTACTGTAATTTATGCTTTATTACATTTATTCCTATTGGATGGATCAGGAAATGGAGTCTGGTAAGGATAGCAATTTCCTCAAGTTCCCAATGTTATTAACTGGAGGGACTGGAACTTGGACTCAGTAAGTCCATTTTTGTTATTATTTTAAAATTACTTATTGGGGTGGGGAAATAGTAAAATACTTGCCTTGCATTTGGCCCAGGGTTAATCCCCAGAACCCCATACATTCCTCCAAACGCCACAAGGTGATCCCTGAGCATAGAGCTAGAAGGATGTCCTGAGCAGGTGTGGCCCCAATACCCCCCAAAAAGAATGATTTGCCATACACTCTGAACATTACAGATAAGATACAATAATAACCAGTATTACTAATTACCCATCTTTGGTAGTTGTCTTCTAACTCACATCTTTACCTACCTACATCTTTACCTTTATTACTTAAAATATTTTATAAAATATGACTCATATTTTTAATAGTTTCTTATTTTTTTACTGTTACCTACAATTGGACTGGAGCAATAACACAGTGGGTAGGGCATTTGCCTTGCATGCGGCCAACCCGGGTTCGATTCCTCTGTCTCTCTCGGAGAGCGCGTCAAGCTCCTGCCAGAGCTTGGCAAGCTCCTTGTGACATATTTGATATGCCAAAGACAGTAATAACAAGTCTCACAATGGAGACATTACTGGTGCCCGCTCGAGCAGATCGATGAACAACAGGACGACAGTGCTACAGTGCTACCTACAATTGATTTTTTTCTTTTAGCCACTGTGATTTACAATTTTATTAGACTCTCACTGAATACAATATTCCAACCCCACATCCCTCATCAAAGTGTCTTCCCCTCCACCACTCTCTTCTGCTTCCTAGTCCCTCCACTTTCTTTCCCTTCAACTCAAGACTCCCTGTGCCCTCCTCCTTTCCACCTCTCCTGCTGCCCTCCTCTTTCTGCAGTCTGATTCTCTCTATCTGGCTCCCTTCTATCTAACCTTCATCTTGAGGATTCTGCTGGGAACGCTCATTGTTTCGCAGCACTGATGCTCTGTACAAATCCCCCTAGGAGACAGGACGCTAGTGAAGGAGGTAAGGCACTTGCCTTCCAGTGGCTGATGCTCTATGCAAATCCCCCTAGGAGACAGGACCATAGTGAAGGAGGTAAGGCACTTGCCTTCCAGTGGCTGATGCTCTGTACAAATCCCCCTAGGAGACAGGACGCTAGTGAAGGAGGTAAGGCACTTGCCTTCCAGTGGCTGATGCTCTGTACAAATCCCCCTAGGAGACAGGACGCTAGTGAAGGAGGTAAGGCACTTGCCTTCCAGTGGCTGTTGCTCTGTACAAATCCCCCTAGGAGACAGGACGCTAGTGAAGGAGGTAAGGCACTTGCCTTCCAGTGGCTGTTGCTCTGTACAAATCCCCCTAGGAGACAGGACGCTAGTGAAGGAGGTAAGGCACTTGCCTTCCAGTGGCTGATGCTCTACGCAAATCCCCCTAGGAGACAGGACGCTAGTGAAGGAGGTAAGGCACTTGCCTTCCAGTGGCCGTTTGGACCAGCCCTGGTGATATCCCTGGCACCGCACACGTCCTTTGAGCATGTACGGGGTCACTCGTGGGCACAGAGTAGGAAGTAGCCCTTGATCAAGCAGAGTGTGACCCTCCAAGACACTCCCTCCCCCACAACAACTACAAAACTGAACCAAAGAAACACACAAATTTTCCTAGTCCACTGTACTTACTTCATTCTATCTTGTGTCTCTTTTATGGAGCCTGCTTAGTTACCCATGTACCCCTTTCTAGAAGGAAATGACAAAACCAAGACGTTGGCCTTATTCTCCACTCTAACCCTAGTACTTAGCACAGTGGTACACAAGTAGGAGACAGCACATTGTTGAATTCATAAATATATAGACAGGAGGAAAAGGATGTGATTTTGTAGAAGATAAAACATAGCTATGGGGAAAATATATAATGTATTTTAGATAAGCAGAAGCTACTTCTTTGTTTTCATGTTAGATTATTCACATCACTATAATCCAGCATTATCAAATCCAAAATATACTTTAGATAGAATCTGAAGAATAGCAGGAAGAGTCGGCGCTTAGGTGATATAAAGCATGTTTTCCAGCACACCATGGAAAGCAACACAATTTTAGGTGATAATAACAACTACACTACAGCAATCAGTAATCTATTCAATCATACCATGTTTTGGGAGTAAGAAAATAAAAATGAAAGTTTCCCCTTTGTTTACTGAAAATATTATTTTCCCCTAGAGTTTCTGCTTGGGAATAGCACCTGAAAACCGAGATTTCCAGAGGAGAATTAAGGGTCCCCATAGGAACCATAAGAACAACATTTGTGCCCCAGCCTTCTGGAACAGAACGGTTAGAACGGTTAGAAGAAAGCGAGTCAGAGCAGTGGAACAGGTGAATCTCCGGGTGTCTGATGGCATTGTTCGTCCTGGTCACATGCTAGAGAGAGGCCACATCCAGAGGTAAACAGAGATGAAAGATACTGAAGTTAGCTTAGGTCCTGTGGAGTTATTCAGTTGATTAAAAAGAGCTTCTCTGTGAGTATATGTTCTCTTTAACTTGTTAACCAATAATAAATTAAGAGTACCTAGATTCGAATAGATATGGTAATATATCTATATGGAAATCAGACTTTGGAAACATTTTGATCATTAATATAGGCTTTAACATAAATAAATATTTGTACACGATGACATCACATTGTGACACTCTTGATTCTACATTATTCCTATGAGTTATGAATCATTATCACCCTCATTTAATATCAAAGGAAATAGTCTAAGATAAGGGATACAGTTGGTTGATGGAATAGTGATGACTGAAACTCAGGTTCCTAGTTTTATTTATTTTTAATGGCTTGGGGCCACAGGTGGTTCGCAGGGGCTAGCCTGGCTCCGTGATTCAGAGTGACATCTTGCGATGCTTGGGGACCGTATGCATTTTATTCATGTGCCTTTTGGCCGCTTGTCTATCTTCTTTAAGGAAGTTTCTGTTCATCTCTTCTCCCCATTTTTGGATGGTTTTGGATGTTTTTTCTTGTAAAGTTCTACCAGTGCCTTTTATATCTTTGATATTAACCCTTTATTAGATGGATGTTGGGTGAATACATTTTTTTCCATTCCTGGACTGTCTTGTATCCAGGCCATCCTTTCCTTTGGTGTGCAGAGGCTTCTTAGTTTAATGTCATCCCATTTGGTTATCTTTGTTTCCACTTGCTTGGTCAGTGGTGTTTTAGTTTTGAAAATGCCTTTAGTTTCAATGTTATGGAGAGGCCTGCCTATGTTTTCAACTCTATGTACCTTATGGATTCAGGTCTGATATCAAGAGCTTTAATCCATTTTGATTTGGATTTTGTCCAACTCCATATTACTTACATCCATCCCTTCACCAGTGCACATTTTCCACACCAAAATCCCCAGTATTCCTCCATCTCACCCTGTTCCAACCCTTTCCCTGCCTATGTGGCAGACAATTTCCCCCATTCGCTCTCTACTTTGGTTCCATTCGACATTTCAACACCAGTCTCACCATCACTCAAACTTGCCTAAAAGGCAAAGATAGATGATTTGTTTTGCTTGTTATGGATAGAGGATAATGTCCAGGAAACTATATGTCATTCTCTTTTGGGAGCTTCAGTTTATAGTCTCTGGATCTTGGCTGTTGATGAAATTGCATGGCTCCGGGGGACAGTTTGTGGGTGTGACTGCCAAGTTTCTGGAATACTGGTGACCTGGGGGGGAGGGGAGGAGGCCCAGTCCTGATTCAAGCAGGCTTGGAGATCTCTGTCACAAGTTCCAAATACCTGGGTTTTCCGGCCGGTCCGCTCTCCATCCCGTCTTGGGTGAGGCTCTTCTGAGTATGTGGAGTTGCCTTGGGCATGGCGGTGGTTGGGTTCTGGAGGTTTTTGCTTAGTGGGGTTCTGTTTGGGGTAGGAAGGGAGACTCAACCCGCCCCCCTCAGTGGTGCCCTGGTGAGAACAGCCTGGTGCAGGGTCAAGACATTCTGTGGTGCTCTCTTTCAGGAGCTTTTAGTTTGTAGTTCCTGGGTCTTGGCCGTTGATGAGATTACATGATGCTGGGGGCAGTCTGTGGGTGTGACTGCCAAGCTCCTGGAAAACTGGGGACCTGGGGGGAGGAGGCCCAGTTCCGATCCAAATGGGCCTGGAGATCTCAGTCACGGGTTCCCACCTACCTCCGGGCTACAGGCCCTAACAGCGTCTTTTGATCTCTTTGGAGAGTTATGGTCTCTAAAATAAGGCCAATAAATGAGCTTATTTAACTGAGCCGGAGGTGGTTTGTCGGTGTGTCTCCCACATACCTAACTTTTGGTCATTTGATTTCTTGGTAAACTTGGCCCCAAGTTGTTGGGGTCTGGCCAAAGGCACAGCAGCAATTTTGGGGTACCTGGAAGTCTAAAGGCACCATCAAGCTACTGATGCACTCGCCCCACAGGTACAGTGCTGGAGGCACCATACCCCCTCCATGTTGCTTTTTAAGCATCTATTTTGTGGGATTTTTCTCATCTATAAAATAGGAATAATAATTGCACCTACGTCAAAGGCAACTGATGTAAGAACTGAAATAAGAAGGACCATGTGGGGCCGGAGCGATAGCACAGCGGGTAGGGGGTTTGCCTTGCACGCGGCCGACCCAGGTTCGATCCTCGGCATCCCATATGGTCCCCCAAGCACTGCCAGGAGTAATTCCTGAGTGCAAAGCCAGGAGTGATCCCTGTGCATCACTGGGTGTGACCCAAAAAGCAAAAAAAAAAAAAAAAGGACCATGCATGATATTCAGTAAGAATATAACTATTGGGGCTGGAGCAATAGCATAGTGGGTAAGGCATTTGTCTTGCATGCAGCCAGTTCAATTTCCGGCATCCTAATGGTCCCCTGAGCACTGCCAGGAGTAATTTCTGAGTGCAGAGTTAGAAGTAACCCCTGTGTATCACCAGGTATGATGTGAAAAAAAAAAGACTATAACTACTAACCATGATCATTTCCTGATAGAAATATATAAATATACCCTTATATATGCTCATATATGTGTACATATATACACATGTATGTATATGCATAGGGTCTAGTAGGGATATGTAATCAGTTTCATGTTGAAATAAACATAGGTATTAGGATTAAAATATATGGTTTATCTTGTCTTTTTACTAACAAATGGAGGAGTAAGGAAAGTGAAGATCATGTCAGAGGGGATATGAGGTGGAGAGTTGTGTGTACTTGGTGACGACAGTAACTTTGTATATCAATACCATAAAACTCGATACTTTTGTAATCATGTTATGATCTAAACATAGTTTTAAAACCCTATAATTTACTGTAAATCTGGGGTGGTCATGGCAAGGTGCTGTTCGTTAAAGTAGTGGTGATGTGGTAAAAAGTGGTGTGATAATTTTTTTGTGTCTTTGGAGAGCAATACTTTTTCTGATGGGGGAGTTAGTTCATATCTGGTGGTGCTCAGGGCTTACTCTTAGCTCTGTGCTCAGAGATCACTCCTGGTTGTGCTCAAGAAACTATGTGGGATGCTGAGGATCAGACGGCAGTTGACCATGCGCAGGTGAGCACTGTAACCCCTGTACTATCTTTCCGACCCCAAGAAGGAAACCGTTCATTTATTCTTTATAAAGAGTGTAGATGACCAATAAACGTAGGTGGATTAATTTTTTTCTTTTTTTACTTTGAAGTAAAACAGATTTTATGTGGAGGATTTATAGGAACGGGAAGGAGGGAGAGAAAGGGAGAGAGAGTAATATGCTTGGGAGAGAACCCCGGCTTCTATAAAGGCAGGGAGAGCTCCTATATACATCCCAGTATTAGATATGCTCATGGGAGAGCCTGGCAAGCTCCCTGTGGCATATTCATATGCCAAATGCAGTAATAATGATGGGTCTTATTCCCCTAACCCTGAAAGAGCCTCCAATGTGGCATCGTTGGGAAGGACGAGTAAAGAGAGGCTGCTAAAATCACAGGGATAGGATGAATGGAGACATTACTGAGACCCCTCGAGAAAACCTACGATCAATGGGATGATGATGATGATGATGATGATGATGATGAGGAGGAGGAGGAGGAGGAGGAGGAGGAGGAGGAATAAAAGTGCACATCTCAAGAGGGGAGATGCGGGCAACCCATGTGCTCAGCCATGTGAGCACAAGTAACAAATGGGCTCAGGTAGCATTTGTGCCAGTGGATTAATTCTAAAATTTAAAAATTGTGTTTGGGGGCTGGAGAGATAGTACAGCGAGTAAGGTGCTTGCCATGCATGCTACTGACCCACGTTTCATTCCTGGCATCCCATATCATGCCCTGAGCACCACCAGGAGTAATTCCTGAGTGCAGAGTCAGAAGTGACCCTAGAGCATCGCTGGGTGTGACTCCAAAACTAAAATAAATAAATAAATTTATAGAAAAAATTATATTTAGGTGGTGGAGGGAAGCAGACACTCTGGTGTGGTGTGTGGTATTAAAACTTTGTATGTATGAAACACTGTGATTATCAATATTGTAAAATTGCGGTGTCCTAAATGACATTAAAAAAAAACCCTGTTATTAGCTTTTCTGAAAAACTGGCTGATAACTCGAAAGCTATTAAGTACATTGACCTTGCTATAGAACTTCTCTTACTTATTTATTTTACATTTTTTTAAATTAATTAATTTTATCTTGGCTTGCTCTTCAAGCTCGTGTTCTCCTTTGAACACATACCTCTCTTGCTTGACTATGTATCTTTGCTTACTCCACTCTGGAGAAACCCATGTTCTTTTTTTGAACATGTGCTCCCTCTTTTTTCCTCTCTTCATGTCTTTCGTTCTTTTCTTTTTATTTTCTTTTCTTTTGGGGTCACACCAGAGATGCTCAGGGGTTACTTCTGACCGTGCTCCAGGAATTACTTCTGGCAGTGCTCAGGGGACGGGAAGCCGGGGATTGAACCCAGGTCAGCCGAGTGCAAGGCAAATGCCCTACCCGCTGTACTTTCCCTCTGCTTCCCTCAAGTCTTTCTAAACAAGTTTCATTCAATAAAAACGATATTGCTTTAGTTAAAAGAAAGTTATCTTGGGCCCGGAGTGATAGTACAGTGGGTAGGGCTTTTGCCTTGCATGCGACTGACCTGGGCTTGATCCCTGGTATCCCATATGGTCCAGGGATCATATGGGATATGATATGGGATCATATGGGATAAGCACCGCCTTGAGTAATTCCTCGGTGCAGAGTCAAGATTAACCCCTGAGCATTGCTTCATGTGACCCAAAAAGAAAAAAAATTACTTTATTTAGAAAATTTTCCCCATGTTTATTGAGGTATTGGGATTTACAGTACTGTTAACTAGATTTTCATACACGCGTCATTCCAGCAACACAGCCATCACCAGAGAGGTGGGTGATGTCCCTCCAGAGTCCCACAGACCTCTCCCTCACATACTCCCACCTTTGGCCAGCTCAGTTCTAAGACAAAATCTCCAATTCTGAAGACTCTGACCATTTGTTGTGAAACTTTCTTTTACTGTCTAAAACGGCATCATTCTTTCTGACTGTATTAGTCAAGGGTGAAATTATTGAAGTGAATTATTTTATTTAATGCTTACTCAATCAGTGTCTTTTATGTATGGGGAAGGGTTCTGGGCCATGCACTACGGTGTTGACTACAATTCCTGTGCTCAGGAATAACCGTTGGCAGTTGCCTGGGGGACCATATGTGGTGCTGGGGATTGGAACAGGATCAGCTGCAGGCAAGGCAAGTGCCTTCCCTCCTGTACTATCTCTCTGGCTCCAAAACAGTACTTTAAAAATATGTTCTATTTATTACTTATATAGTGCTAATAAGCCACAGAGGTGAAAAGTAATTTTATTTCTGTATATTAATCAAAGCCACTGACAGCAATAATGGCAGATAATACAAAATCTCGATTCCTCCTGAATTTAAATTATTTAAATATTTCTCTAAAATTTTTGTGGAAATAGTTAAGATATTATGTTATTATTGGTTGGTGTAGTATCATCTTAAGAATTTAAGAACCTTGAGCTGAACAATGTAAAAGGAGTGAATTTAGGTGAAAATTGAAAGGAGAGGATTGGTCTTAGAGAAAATATTGGTTTTGCTTTCACTGAACTAGCAATCAGTTAGTTTTTCCTCTCATTTTTTTTCTATTTTTCTGCATTTTTTGAGAGTTTGTAGCAAGTATTTATTTATTTATTTATTTATTATTTTTTAAAGGTGACAGAATCTAAACTTTTTTATTTAAAAGTGAATGAGTTTTTCTTTTCTTTTCTTTTTTTTTTATTTTTTTAAAGAAATATTTTATTGAACCACAGTGAAAACAAAAAAATACAAAGCTTTCAGGTTTAAGTCACAGTCAAATACTGATTAAACCACCATCCCTTCACCAGTGCACCTGTTCCACCACCAAGAACACCAATACACCCCCCTCCCACCCCTCCCCCCATCTAAGTAGCTGATGATAATCCCATTATTCTCTCTATGTATTGAGTACATTTCATATTTCCATACAGAACTCACTATTGTTGATTGGAAATTTTCCCCAACAATCAGGCCTGCTGAATAAGCATCATCTAATAATTTCTTTTCCTTGGTAAAGGTGAAGACTTTGAGTCCGCGCGGCCGCGATAGCGGCCGCGCGGTTTTGGGTTTCTAATATTTTAGCTCAGTTCACAGTCAAAATGGATGGCTGCAAGAATCTGCTCTGGTGCCAAAATGGGTTAGGAGACCTCAGGATCACAGTCAGTAGGCGGGAGGCTCTGCTTCTCGTGCCGCGGCTCTTGGTTCATCTCTGGGCGGAAGGCGCGCCGGGAACACCTCCCCTCCCAGGATCACTTTCTTTTCTTTTTTAAAGAATTTTTTATTAGTGAATCACCGTGAGGTACAGTTACAGACTTACAACTTTTCGTGCTTGTGTTTTAGTCATACAATGCTCGAGTACCCATCCCTTCACCAGTGCCCATTCTCCACCACCGATGATCCCAGTATCCTTTTCACGCCCCACCCCCAAACCCCATTCCCCCGCCACCTCTGTGGCAGGGCATTCCCTTTTGCTTTCTCTCTCCTTTTGGGTGTTGTGGTTTGCAATAGAGGTATTGAGTGGCCATGGTGTTAAGCAAGCATTTATTAAAAAAGCACTCTGTAGCACATAGGGTTGAAGCATTTACTAGAGAAAGAGAAAACTAGACACCTCCTCCTGTTTATTGATTAGCCTGCACCCTCCCCTAGAGGTGTGTGGGGGGCATCTGCCTCCTCCAGCTTCCTGCTGCCTGAACACGCTGGTTTCCGGGGTCCTGTCTGTTTCTGGTCTGAAATTCTCTGTAGGCTTTTGGGTCACAACAGGCAGTGTTCACGGGTCACTCCTGGCCTCTGGGACTCTATGTGGTGCTGGGAGGGCTGTGTTAGGTAAGGACCTTACCTGCTGTACCAACCCCTGAATGTTAATTTAAAAAAAAGAATTCACAGTACGTATTTTATATATATTTTTACTTCAGTTCATAGCATATTATCATGTGTTGAGCAACTAAAAGCCGGTCCCATGTTATATTTTACTTTTTTTTTTTTTTGCTTTTTTGGGTCACACCTGGCGATGCACAGGGGTTACTCCTGGCTCTGCACTCAGGAATCACCCCTGGCGGTGCTCAGGGGACCATATGGGATGCTGGGATTCGAACCCGGGTCGGCCGCGTGCAAGGCAAACACCCTACCCGCTGTGCTATTGCTCCAGCCCCTATATTTTACTTTTGGTTGTTTTTCGGGCTACACTTAGGGGTGCTCATGGTTTACTCCTGGCTCTGCCCTCAGGGACATTATAATGCTGGTGGTGTGGAATGCCAGAAATCAACCCTGGGCCTGTCGCATGACACGCAAGCATCCTGCCTACTAATGTACTGATGAGACAGTCCAAAGAGAAACAGTTTCAAGCAAATATGTGAATCTCACAGCTGTCAGGCCTTTCACTATCTGGAGAAATCTCCTTTTCCAAGGAGAGAGTATTTTTTTGAAGCTAAGCAAAAAATCTTAGTACTTTTTGTTTGCTTGTTTGCTTTTTCGTCCTTTTTAAAATTTTTCCTTTTTGGGTCATAGCCGGCAATGCACAGGGGTTACTCAGGACTTACCCCTGGCGGTGCTCAGGGGACCATATGGGATGCTGGGAATCGAACATTTGCCGCATAAGAGGCAAATGCCCCACCCGCTGTGCTATTACTCCAGCCCCGTTTGTTTGCTTTTTGGGTCACCCCCGGCGATGCATGGAGGTTACTTCTGACTCATGCACTCAGGGATTACTCCTCAAAATGCTTGGGGGACCATATGGGATGCAGGGAATTGAACCCGAGTCAGTCACGTGCAAGGCAAGCGCCCTACCCGCTGTGCTATCACTCCAGCCCCCCTTAGTGCTTTTTCTGTTTTGTTTTGTTTGGGGGGTCATACTCAGGGGTGTCTTCCTGGCTCAGTGTTGAGGAATTCACCACGTGGTGCACAGGGATTTGAACCTAGGTCAGCAGGATGCAAGGCAAGCGCCTGAACTATCTCACTGGCCCCCGACCCTGGGATTTTGTTTCTTAAAAAATTATTTCAAAATTTGTAGCTTTGGCAACCTGGTTATAGTAGTGTTAACATTTATACTGTCAATGTCTGAAGTTACTAAACCCTCACCACCAAGTGCCCAAGACCCTCCACCACGGACTTCTTTTGGCGTTTTTACTGGCTTTTGTCCCCACAGAATCTTCCTCTGATGCTTTTGTTCTGCTTTTAGCACCGCTCTCACTAGATCATCATTCCATTCAATTCCGGAATACACCTTATGAGAAATGTGGATAAATTGGAGAAGATAAATTGAATAAATTGAATAGCAAATTGGATACATTGAATAGCAAGGGAGCTCTATCCATTGTAGTATAAAAAAAGGTCTAAGAAATGGTTTTGAATCTGGATGAGCAGAAGTAGCCCAAAGGAGTTAACTGCCTTTGCATCATTTTGTTTGGCTACACCCTGTGGTGCTGGGGGCATACTCCTGGCTCTGCCCTCAGGGAACACATTCCTGGACTCAGGGATCACTGTGGGTGCTGGGCTAGGTGGTGAGGAGCCACATGGGGTCCTAGGATTGAACCAGGGTCTGCTGTGTGCAAGGCAAATGCCTTACACGCCGTGCTCCTTCAGTCCCTGCCTTTGCAATAACTGAAAAAAAAAAAAAAAGTTTTCATGTATCAGGATGTGAAAAGATGTTCGATGTGGCGAAGTAGAGGGTGCTGGAATACTGCGGAGCTGCCTTCAGCACTGTCTTTTCTACTCCTGCAGGTGACTGCCTCCACGGGTGTCTGGGACAGGCCCCTGCCTGTCCACTCTGTGACTGGAGAGTTACACTAACTTGGGTCATCTTTTTACAATTCATCTCTAAATTTCTTTACAAAACATTGTCTTCATTTTTCCGTAGTTGAGTTAGTACATCTTAATTCTGTTAAGATACCCAATAACCTCTCCCAGTTTTTTAAGTATCACTGTATCACTGTCATCCCATTGTTTATTGATTTGCTCAAGCAGGAACCAGTAAAGTCTCCATTGTGAGACTTGTTACTGTTTTTGGCATATCGAATATGCCATGGGTAGCTTGCCAGGCTTTGCCGTGTGGGCAGGATACTCTTGGTAGCTTGCTGGTCTCTCCAAGAGGGACGGAGGAATCGAACCCGGGTCGGCCATGTGCAAGGCAAACGCCCTACTGTACGCTGTGCTATCACTCCAGTCCTCACACATGCTAAATATGAGCTCGACTGTTGAGTCACATGTCTGCGTTCCAACACGTGTCTTTATTGCTGAAAATAAAAGTCAGGGGCCAGAGTTTGAGTGCAGCGGGTAGGAAGCACTGAACACAGCTGACCTAGGTTCATCCCTGGCAAAACACATCACCCCTGCCTGAGCCCACCCAGGGGAATTTGGGAGCTCAGAGCCAGGAGGAGGCCCTTACAGCCCACACGCAAACAAAAGAAGTCAGTTCCTACATTTACATTGAGTGGAGAAACTTTTCTCCTGTACCTTCCTCCACAGACTGCAAAAGTTGGCCTTTATTTTGAAATGACTACCAAGTAGAACACTGACCTCATACTGAGAGAATAAAGTGCCTTATGATCTCATTAGAATCTTAACACCTAGGTATGCTGTGTTGTACTATCTTGTTCACAATTCTTCTTGCAAAGTTTTCTATACCATTTGCATAGTACAAATTTTGGTTTAGAGGGATTTAATTAAACTGACACTTCCCTCTCACAAACAATGAAAATAGAGTCTTATTAAAAAAATTAAAAATTGCTAAAATAAAAAAAATTCCCACTGGAGTGATAGTATAGCAGGGAGGTGTTTGCCTTGCACATGGCCCACCTGGGTTCAATTCCGGGCATCCCATACTTCCCTCCAAGCACTGCCAGGAGTAATTCCTGAGTGCAGAGTCATGAGTAACCTGAGCATCACTGGATGTGACCCCCCCGACAATTTTTTTTTCCATAAGGGACTGGAGAGACAGTAGGGGGGGGGATTTAAGGCACTTGCCTTGATGGGTCCAACCCTGGCTTACTCTCTGGCATAACAGTATGTTCCCTGAGAACTGCCATGAGTGATCCCTGAGCACGGAGCCAGGAGTAAGCTCTGGGTGTGGCCCAAAAACAAAATTATTTTTAACTTTTTAATTTTACCTTTTGGTTTGGGGTTCCACCCAACAACGCTCAGAAAGTACTCCTAGTGGGGCTCACAGAGCCTAGTGGTACTGGGTATTGAACCTGGGTTGGTTATGTGCATGGGAAGTGCTTTACGTACTGTTCTATCTCTCTGGCCTCATGCGCTCTTTATTTTAAAGACTAGTATTTGTTGGGGCTGGAGCCATAGACAGTACAGCAGGTAGGGTGCTGGCCTGGTAGGCACCCCCCCTGACCAGGAGTGACCCCTGAATGGAGAGCCAGGAGCCCTCTGAGCACCACTAGATGTGTCCCCCTCCAAAAAAAAAAAGACTAATTTTTTAGGTCATAATTTACTCCTCATCACCAAAATTTTTAATCAGATCAATTATATTAATGAAAATATTCTTTAGAACATGTTTAAGTAAAACTATCTTTTTTACTGACAGTGTAGTTTTAAAACTATTTTAATTAACTATTTCTATTTACATTGTGGAAATAAAAGTTTGTGTATTAAAAAAGAGTATGAATTCTATATTAAAGGAAAACTCAAATTTCTTCTTCTTTTGTGGAGGGGAGGGTGTGTTTTGGGCCACCCCCAGCTGTATGCCTAGCTCTGCACTTAGGAATTACTCTTGGCAGTGCTGGGGGGCATATGGAATAGCGGACATCCAACCTGGGTCCAGGGCAAGCCCCCTAAGAGTCGTGCTATTTCTCTGGCTCCTAAATTCAGATTTCTTTATGGCATTTCTTTTCCAGTACATCAGTTGGATTAAAATGATTAGGAAAGGCCTGGAGGAATAGCTCAAAGGGCTGAGTGCACACTTTCTCTGCAGGAAGTCAGGTGCAATCTCCTGCATCATGTATTTCCCTGAGCATGAGGGGAGCGATCCTTAAGCAGAGAGCATTAGCCTCTGAGCACAGTCGGGTGTGGTCCAAAACCCAAACCCAAATTGAAGCAAAACAATACTAGGACATTTGCTAAGTGAATTTAGGTTCTAGAGGAATTTTAAGTCAGCAAGTTTGTCAACAGATCAATACTGAGCTCGTTTTTGGCGTTTTAAACAAAGTGGGTAAGGTTACTGAGCCATTCAAGGGCACTTGCATTGCATGTGACTCACCCAGATTTCATCCAGCTGCCCCAAATGGTAGGAGAGATCCCTGAGTGCGAAAGTCAGGAGTGACGCCTTAGCACTGCTGGGTGGGGCCCCCAAAACAAATCAAAGAAAAAGAGTCATGATTAGAAAAAATAAAAAAAAGTTTTCCTCATAAAATAATTTGAATTGACTAATTAAAAATTTCTTTTTTGGGGGGCCACATCCAGCAATGAACAGGGGTTACTCTTGGCTGGGATCACTACTGGCAGGGCTCAGGGGATCGTATGGGGCGCAGGGACGGAACCTGAGTTGGCTGCATGCAGGGCAAACACCCTTCTGCTTTACTATCACTCCAGTCTCAGAGTTGGATGTTGGCACCAACGTTGGCACCAAGATTTGGTGGGTTAACTATCAAGCAAAATTTAAGTAATTAGATCACCGTGGGAGATGTGACTCAGAGACATCTCAATGTTTACAATTTTAATAGCCATGACCAGTGGACTGAATACAGGGAGAGCCCATTTAGCAGAGCCAAAAATGATCAATTTTGACTTTTATAGGCAGGAGAAGGACTTGAAATAATTACCTTTCTCTTGGGTTTGAACACCGAGGATGGTGGGGGCGCTCATTAATGATTTTTTACTTTGAAATTATGATTTTTTTGGGGGGTCACACACGGCGATGCTCAGAGGTTACTTCTGGCTCTTAGCTCAGGAATTACCTCTGGCGGTGTTGGAGGGACCATGTGGGACTTCGAGGATCGAATCTCGGTCAGCAAACGCCCTTCCCACTGTAGCATTCCTCCGGCCCCAAGAAAAGAATGATTTTGGCCTTAAGACAAAAAGTTCGAAGGCGGAGAGCAATTAGAGTGGGTAAGGGGCCTGTCTAGCATCCACCTATTTCTGGCCGGTACCGCCTGTGGATCCCTGGCTTGGCTCTGCGTTATCCTTAGCACAGGGCTCGGGCAAGCCCTGAGTGTCGCAGGGCTTGTTTTTTGTGTTTTTGGACAACACCCAGAGGTGTGGCTTACGCCGGGTTCTGGGCTCCAGCATCACTCCTGGAGGGGCAGGTTGTGTTTAAACCATTTTGCAAGCGAGCCCGGGGAGAGGGTACGGACCTGGTTGGATCCCAGCATCCCGTCTGGGCCCCGGAGCACTGCCTGGTCCTGAGTGCAGACCGAGGAGTGACCCATGAGCATCGCCCCACGTGGCCCAACACCAAACAAACAAAACCCCAAGACCAAACTTTTTTTTTTGGCAAGGGACTGTTTAGTTCGAATCGCAAATAAAATTCTGGTTGTTTCGTGCCACACCACGTGGTGCTTAGGTCGTGGTCCCTGCGTGTCGCTGGGCGTGGGAAGGGCTTGGGGGGGGGGGTCCCTGGCGCCGGGGGAGGAGCTGGGCTGGGGGCTCCCGCATGCAGACTCTGCGCTCCAGTTTAGGGCGCCGTCTCCCCGCCGCCGCCGCCGTTTCTGAGCCCGGAATAGGACCACCGGTCGTTTCCCCGCGGGCTTTAGACTCCCATCAGGACCAGGTGGGTGCCCTCGCACCCAGGCCGGCGCTCCTCTCCAACCGCTTTCTCCCGGCGCGTCGGGTCCGGAGCGCTTCGGGAACGCGCGCAGGGCGCAGACTCGGGGGGCGGGGGGTCGGCCCGGAGAGCCACTTTCAGACCCGGGGCCCCCTCCGGCTGGCCGCCCCCCGCGAGCCCACGCGCGCCCCGCCCTCCCGCCCCGCGCCGCGGGCTCTGTGAAGGGCGGCGCCGGCCCCCGGGGGAGGACGCGGAAGCCCGATGGGCACCTTCCCCCCACTGAGCGCCAGTCGCAGGTCGCCCTGGGGTCCTGCACGCGCAGAGGAGGTCAGTACGACCCCCGCCGAGTTAGGAGGTAGAGCCGCTCTCTTCTTCGCCTGCGACGGAGGGAAACCCGGACGCTTTGGGTGGTGGCGACGGTGGTGATGGGGCACGGGGTGCTGGAAGATTGGTCGGTAGGCTTGGGGTCGGGGGAGAGACACAGAGAGAGAGACAAGGAAGAGACAGAGACGGAGAGGTAGAGAGAGGCACAAAGAGAGAAGGGAGACAGAGAGAGACAGACAGAGACAGAGACAAATAAGAGAGATAGAGACAGAGACATAGAGATAGAGATAGACACAGAGAAGAGAATAGAGAGACAAAGAAGAGAGATACAGAGACTGAGACAGAGAGACAAAGATAGAGACAGAAAGAAGAGACAGACAAGGAAGAGAGAGATAGAGACAGACAGAGATAGACACATAGAAGAGACAGAAACAGACGAAAAAGAGAGACAGACTGAGACAGAGAAGAGAGACAGAGACAGAGAGACAGAGACACAAAGAGAGCAGAGAGACAGAGAGACAGACAGGGTCAGAGACAGAAAAGAGAGAGGCAGAGACAAAGCGGAGAGATAGACAGAGGCAGAGAGACTGAGATAGAGAGAGAGAGAGACAGAGATTGGCTGGGGAGAGGGGGGATGTTAAGTTTGGAGCGTCAGGAAGTGGTGGGGAGTCGGAGGGTAGCGGGTGGGGGGGGCAGGGGAGAGGGCGGGCATGGAGAGACCGGCCGAGACCGGAGAGCACGGGGCGCCGCCTCCGGGGTGGGGGCCGTGGCGGGTGCAGAGACGCCCCGGCGCCCCCCCTGCCGCGCGGGGCCGGGCGCGCTGCCGGCGGGGGCCGTGGCGGCGGCCGCTTCATTCATAAGTTTCGGTTCCGCAGGCCCCGCCCGGCGGCGGCGATTGGCGGAGCCCAACAAAGCCCTAGCAACGGGCTCCCGGAGACCCGCCCCCGGGTCGCGGCGCGCGGGCCCTTTAAGGCGGCGGCGGGGCGGGCGCGGCGGGGCAGCCGGCGCGGCGGGGGCGGCGCAGGCTGGAGGGGCGCGGGCGCAGGCGGAGCCCCAGCAGCTGCCGCCGGCCCGCGGGCCGAGTCCTGCCCGCGCCGCACCGGGCCTGGGCGCGATCGGGCCGCCGCGCCCCCTCCATGGTCGCCCTGGGAGCCGGGGACTCTGCCGGGCCGACAGAACCAGAACCGGGCTGCGCTTCCCGGGCCAGGGCGGCGCGGCGGGCGCGGGCGCGGGCGCAGGGGCAGGAGCGGGAGGAGCAGGGGCAGGGGCAGGGGCAGGGGCAGGGGCAGCCGCAGCAGGGGCAGGGGCAGGGGCAGCGGCAGGGGCAGGAGCAGGAGCAGGAGCGGCGGCGGCGGCGGGTCCGAGTCGCGGCGGCCGGAGCCCGGGGCGGGCGCGCGCCCCGCGCGGACTGGGCTCGGGTCCCCCGCGGCATGTCCCCGGGGCGCCCGGCGCGCTGACCGCCCGCGCCCAGCGCCGTGGGCGCCTGCCGCCCCCCGGGGGCCCGGAGCGGCGCGGCCGGCGGGCAGTGGGGAGCCCGGGGGCGCCGGACCGCGGCCGCCCCTCTCACGCCGCCGCTTAAGATGGCAGCGGAGCCCGGGGAGCCGGTCGGGGCGTGCGAGTTCCTGAAAGGTGAGGCCCTGCCGCGCCCCCGGCCCCGACCCCGACCCCGCGCCCCCGACACGCGGTCCCCGGGGACCCCCGCTTCCGGCTTCCCGTCCCTCTGCGCCCTGGGGTGCCACCGGGTGGGTGGTCGAGCGGCTTGCACTGCACCCGTTCCGGGTGGGTGGTCGAGCGGCTGGCACTGCACCCCTTCCGGGTGGTCGTGCGACTGGCACCGCACCCCTCGCCTCGGCCCCTGCAGGCTCCGGGGTCGGGACACCCTGCCACCACGCCCCCCGGCTCCCTTCCTCTTCTCCAGGTCCTGGGAGCTGCCGGGGAGCCGCTCGCCAACCCCCTGCGTCCGCGGCGGCGGTGGCGGCTGCAGAGGTCTGGGGACCCCCTACCCGGACTCGGACCCCCGGCTGGGAACCCCGCGCCGAGCCCCTCTCTCGGGCCGTGGGTCGCTGTCCCCGGCAGGAGTCCCCCTGTAAATGCGATCTCTAAATAATGGGTGCGATTGTTTTGACCCTGGATGTGTTATGACCCCCCCACCCCCGCCTATCTACTTATGTTTTCTCCATCTTTTAAACTTGTCTTTCAGATCGGTTATATTTTGCTACTTTAAGGAATAGACCAAAAAGCACAGTAAATACCCACTATTTCTCCATCGATGAGGAGCTGGTCTATGAAAAGTAAGTTTGTGTGTGTATGTGTGTGTGTGTGTGTGTATTTTTCCTCAACTGTTTAGCTTGTTCTTTGGTGAGGAAACACTATGTACCTTTGGGGCATTTTTAGCCACTTCTTACCAGTGCCACAAGGAACATCTCTCTCCTTAGCACCCCAATTGTTTGGCGGCAGGTGCAGGGAAAAAATCACATCATGTGGACCTGTCACCGGCATCCAGAGCTTTTAGAAGTCTTTAATCTTAGTTTTTCCTACCATCAGAACAAACTGCAAACATAGATTCCTAATGCTCGCCAGCGTGGGACCAGGAAGGGTGACACACTCCGTCCTTGCCAGACTCTGTAATTGGTGTTGAATCAGTCTCGGTGTTTATGGCGCACAGGGCAGGTGCTTCATCTCTTGGTTCCCACAGCTTCTGCTAGAGTGCAGGATGTGTGTGCCTGTGCAGATTGGTTTTGGAAAGTGAAGGACTTCAGTTGCAAGGAACTCTATCTAAGTTCATCGGGATGAACATCTCTTTGGGGATGACTAAGTGTTGGTTGTGTCATTTTATTTGGGTTTCCCAAGCTCCAGAGTTTGATTTTTCTTTGTCTTTGAGGAAATGGAATAGGAGTGCCGATTTACTTTCTTTGCTTCTGTGTCATTTGGATTTGTGAGTGTAAGTTAAGAGTAGGGAATGTTTTCCAGGAAAGATGAATGGTGTGCAGGGACAAAGATAATATGCTACTTCAAGTACAGTAAAAAATTTAATTTAAGAGAGATAAGTCTATTACATAAAAGCAACAGATAATAAGCAGTTAGAAGACAGAATTGGCTTATTTTATTAAAAGAGCTGGTATTTCAGAGAACGCTAATATATTCCAATGTAAACACTGAATTTTACTTTCTTTTTTTTTTTTTTGGCTTTTTGGGTAACACCTGGCGATGCACAGGGGTTACTCCTGGCTTTGCACTCAGGAATTACTCCTGGCGGTGCTCAGGGGACCATATGGGATGCTGGGAATCGAACCCGGGTGGGCTGCAGGCAAGGCAAACACCCTACCTGCCATGCTATTACTCCAGCCCCTGAATTTTTCTTTCTTGTTGCCTCAACCAGCCATGCAGTTAAATGAACAGAATTAAATGAGTGTTTATCATTCTAGTGAGCTTCTTTCCTATGTCTTGTCCAGTTAAGCGAGACTTTGCCAGTGCTCAGGATTAATGGGTGCCCACAGACATCCCAGGAGTGATTCTAGACCTTCCAGAGCTTAACCTGTATCTGAGGCAGAACATCTTTAGTCATCACAGCCTCATAGGGATTCTTGAGACTGATGTCTTCAGGACACTTCTCCAGGTGGTGCTGGGAGCAGGATGCTTGTGGGAGGGCTGGGGGGGGGGATGGAAGAGCTTCCTGCACTGCCCCTGATGTGCAGGTCTCCTGAGGGCTGACTCCCTGGTGTCAGATTGCAGCACTGTTCTGGTCGCTGACCCCCTCGTACCTGGATGCTGTGACTGCCAGCAGTGTTCGCTTTTATTAGGTATGTGCTGGTAGAGGCTTTCTCTTTGCAAGTTTCTGGTGTGGGGACCCCTCCCGTGTCTGAAGGTAGGGAACTGCAGATGTGCCGTGACGTTCAGTTCCACGGTGACCAGCATGCTGGGAGTGGTTAATGTGTCCTTGAACTAATGCCAGCCTTTGAGGTCTGAGTGACTTCTCCTGAGATTACTAGATGACAGATTTAGCAGAAAATTCCATGGAGCCAGCCAGACTACGTGGAGTGCCAGACAGCTTTGTGATTCTCGTCTTGCTGTGGGGAGTGTCGTGTGTGACTTTAATTTTGGTATTTTAAGAGATGGCTACAAATCCTCTGATATGTGTTCTGCTCTGTTTCCGATGTCTTGAAAGACTGGCAGAGAGACCATCCACTGATGGTGCGTGTTCTGATGTCATGTGAAACTGAGGACTCCAGTCCGGGCAGAACTGTGCCCTATTTGGACTATTTTAACTGTGTCCTATTTGGACGGACACAGCTGCCCCATTGTGGTTTGGCTTGCCCAGGGTCTTTATTTTCTTTCTTTCTTTCTTTTTTTTTCTTTCTGGGTCACACCCTGTGATGCACAGGGTTACACCTGGCTCTGCACTCAGGAATTACTCCTGGCGGTGTTCAAGGGACCATATGGGATGCTGGGAATCGAACCCGGGTCGGCCGTGTGCAAGGCAAATGCCCTACCCACTGTGCTATTGTTTCAGCCCCAAGTCCTTATTTTCTTTTCCTCTCACATTTATGCAGGGCCAGATGATGAAAGCGTATTACCTTCGTAGAGTTCCAATCTTGTAGGGAGAATGACAAGATTGCAATTAGAGAGGCAGAAAAGCTAGCCACGGCACCTAGGAGGAATTCGTAGTGGGGTGGGCACGCATCTGCATGAGGGGTCCTGAAAAGGCAGCAGGGAGGAGTTTCAAGTTGAAGGGTCAACAAGGAGAAATCTGAGAGGAGAGATTCCAGCAGTGAGAACAGAAGGGTTGAAGAAGAAAGCCCTGGAAACCGTTTAGGGAACAGTAAATCTTCCCGTTTGCCTGATGTGTCCATAGGTCACATGGGGGCTGTGGAATATGAAGCTTAAAGGTCATGTGGGGGCAGGTTTAAATACCAGTTTCTGCAGTCCTCCATGCCACACTGAAGGTGTTGGGGCCAGGCCCTGTTCTGACTGGATCATAATAGCAAAGAGTGGTCATTAATTGGAAATAATGGTAAGTGTTTAGGGAACACTCAGGTACAAGCCAGAAGCCGTTCTAGGTGCTCCATAACTATTAATACACTTTTATTTTCTCAGTGGTTCTGTGAGGTGGTGCTATTATTATCTTTTGCCGCACAGGATGAATGAGAATAAGGTATGGAGAGGTTTGTTAACTTGTCCAAGGTCACACAAGTTAGCAAGAGCCGGAATTTAAAACCAAGTCCTTTGGTTCTGGGGAGCATCTGTTCTCTCAAACAAAATTAAAATATAGGAGTATAACTTCAAATGGATTAGAGAGGAGAGAGAAAGCAATTTTATTTTAAAGCAGTTTTATTTTAACTGGGCAAAGGGGAAGGGCCAAGTGTTCAATTTGGATTGGTGTCAGTGGTGGTAGAGAGAAGGGACTTGAACTATGGTGACGTGGCAAGAGTTAAGGTGGGTTGATGGGCTATGGGGTAAAGTCATATTTGAACTGACCTGGGCCATGGTGAGCCTGTGGTGGCCATAACTAGAATGGGGAGGGTGGAAGACTTGAGTGGAGAAACCAGTCATTCCAATTTTGTTATGTTAATTTGAGAACTTAAAGAGAGAGCCAGCCAGGCGCCATCTTAGCGCACCAACAGCCCTGGTACAGAGACGCCCAACTGAATCCCAAAATGGATTAGTGCCCTACAGAAATGTCTCTGGAACCCAACCATTTACAGTCTAGGATTCCAGAAGCATGTGGCCACAACACCCATGATATTCAAAATGAGCAAGGGACAATAAATGATGTGGCATCTGCCCCTGGCAGGCAGGCTTGAATGTAAACTCTGTTACTGACTGGCCTTGCTTCAGAGACGCATAACTAAATCTCGAAGGAGATCAAAAGCCAGAGACACAGCAGGGAGTCCTGGAAGACACCATAGAGCTGGAGATCTCTCCGGGCTCCATACCGAGCCAGTTTCACCAGCACCCCAGATGGAGCAGGTGCAGTCTCCCGCCTACTCCAGATGGAATCCTGGCGACCAAGAGCTTCCACAAGGCCCAGGGATGCAGGTTCTAGGACTAAATCTCCATGCTGCATGGCAGCAGAGATGCCGGGTGTCCCTCCCCGGCTCCCCACCCGCTCATCGGCCTGGCTGTCACCCCCATAATGTGCATCTGGGTGCCATCTTAGTGCAGCAACAGCCCTGGTTTAGAGACACCGATTAAATCCCAAAATGGATTAGTGCCCTACGGAAATGTCTCTGGAACCCAACCATCTACAATGTAGGATTCCAGAAGCATGTGGCTGCAACACCCATGATATTCAAAATGAGCAAGGGACAATAAATGATGCAGCATCTGCCCCTGGCAAGCAGGCTTGAATGGTGGTGGGAAAATTTGATCAAAACATAATGCCCCAAAGTAGAGAGAGAGTATTGGGGAAACTGACTGCCATGGAGGCAGGGTGAGGACTGGGATGGGGTGGGGGGATATACTGGGGACACTGGTGGTGGGGAGTGTGCACTGGTGGAGGGATGGGTGTTCGATCATTGTACGGCTGAATCTCGAACATGAAAGCTTTGTAACTATATCTCACAGTGATTCAATTAAAAAAAAAGGTAATGTGGAGTTCACACCCAATTCAATCAGCTTAATCAAAGGCTGAATAAATAGCAGTACTTCTACATTTAAAAAAAAATAGAGTGCCAAGTCAGTGCTAGATAATCACATACATTTGAAGTTCTTAAACTTGAGAATATTATGAGGACAAAGTCATGAGAATGATGTCATTTCTGGGGAGAAAGAGATGTTGAAGTCTCTTCCAAAAGGATCAGGATGAGAGGAGCAAACAAAAGAAAAGAGTTGGAATTAATCAAGGGCATCAGCAGTGAAGGGTGAGAGAAAAGAGGAGAGGAAAGAAGTGGTAGAAATCCATCTTGTCAGCACCAGTGCATGAACATGGAGAACAGAGCAGTTACCTCGGAGGCTCTGTCGTTGCCTGGTTCCTGTTGATGGAGGATGGCTTGTGGTGAGAAAAATCTTCACCTTCATGTCATGGTTTGCATGTTTCTAAGGAAAGGGCTATAGTTGTGTGCATTAATTAATCCCACATGACTGCACTTACTTGTCTATGTACAAATGAAATGCTATCTTTATGACTAAATTATCTCCATAGAAATAGTTATTATTTCTGAATCAGGAAGCAGACTCACTAAATATTAGGCTGCGAGTACTTTGGACAGAGCTCTGAAGATGTTTATTTAGTTATGAAAGGATGGTAGCTCTGTGATGGCAATGGAAACCTCAGAAGCTGGTGGAAAGAACTGAACAAGGTTTATGAACTAAGGCTACTAGGCATGAAGGTCTGAATTTTCTGTTTGATTTTTAAAGAGCTCACTTCACTAAAAGACACGGCATGAATAGTTTTAATATAATGTGGTCAGTAAGTACATATTTCTCAAGGGTTAAGATGATGTAGATCAGAATGAAATTTTGATCATAAGTTAATAGTCTTTTGGCACAAAACTAGCTCTACAAAAAATAGGACCTTTTGAAGATTTATCTGTACTTGATTAAGCCACAAGTAATGTACAACTCACCGTAAGGACTAATTTTTTGCTTTTAGAATCGCAATAGAGAATTGCTTTCTACAACCGTCTCCTTTTATTTTGGGGTGGAATGGAGTGGTCAGAAGTTAGCAAAATCAAATAGATTAATTGCTAAAGCTTTTTGTGCCCCTCTTAAGTGTGACAGGGATTGTGTGGTTAATATTACTGTGATGGATAGTATCGAAGGCCTTCACTTCCTCTTTGTGCATTTTAATTTAGTCTTGTATTTGCAAAGAAAAGTCACTGAAAATGCAGAAGAGAACTCTTCACACACAGACTCTGGGGGCAGAATATTAAGCAGTTTCTGAAGTCTGGAAGAAATTTTTTGGGGGGGTTCCATACCTGGTGGTTGGAGCGACTCCTGGTTTTTGTGTCAGACTCAGGAATCACTCTTGACGGTGCTGGGGGGGAAATACACAGACTGCCAGGAATTGGCCTGTGCAAGGCAAGCGTTCCACCCACTGTCTCTGTCCCACGAAGTGATTGGAAGAGTTTTACCAGATATTTTTTTAGCGTGGAAAAATGCACAGCCTCTAATAAGGACTAATTAGCTAAACTGCAGATTTAAATAATTTAAGACATTCACTATTCATTTATACTTTATTAAAGCTGCCTGACAATGAATGTAACTAGGAATTTTATGATAATAACTTTAGATAGAAGAATATAGCCTGTGTATGTACTGGGATTTATAATCCTGCTAATCGAGCTTTTCATAGATTATATCCCAGCACCACACCCATCATCAGGGGGCCTGCCTCCTGAGGACCACCCCGTTCCCGGCTCCCCTGGAAGCTTAGTTTTGTAAACAAAATCTTCGGTTTGATGACTTTGACTCTTTGTTGTTTTCTCACATTGTTTCTTTTTGTCTCATATTTGGGATAGGTTTCTGTCTTCTGTTGTGCAGATGTTGACACAGGTGTATAGGTGTATATGTGAACAGAGCTAATCTCCTGGAATTTCACAAAATTTTATAGCACTTTAGCACTGTCATCCCTTTGTTCATCAATTTGCTCGAGCGGGCACCAGTAACGTCTCCATTGTGACACTTGTTGTTACTGTTTTTGGCATATTGAATATGCCATGGGGAGCTTGCCAGGCTCTGCCGTGCGGGTGGGATACTCTCAACTCTCAGTAGCTTGCTGGGTTCTTGGAGAGGGATGGAGGAATTGAACCCAGGTCGGCCACGTGCAAGATATCAATGAAAAATTGATAAAGTATAATTTCTTTTTTCAAAAACTTTTTTCACAGACATGTAAGGGATAAAAATTAATATGAATAACTGCAAATAGATTTTTAAGATTTACATAAAGCAGGTAAATCCTATGAATATAAAATTTAGTAAGAGTGGAGAAAGTTAAGGAAAATTTAAGGGCAGAATCTGAATAAGCCTATAAAAGGAAGTAAAAAAGTATTTCATCCAAAGAAAGGGAATGGTTTATGTTAGAACATATTATAGATACTGCCTAAGTGTCCGCAGTGATAAGTAAAGGATTATAATACAAATCTCTATGGATGTAAAGAAAACCATACCTGATCAGGTATATGGCATTCAATATAGATGAAATCTTAATTTGTTATTTTGAATGTGTACAGTCCCTTACCAGGATAGGAGTAACCCTTTAAAAATCTAGTGTAGGGCATCTAAAAGTGCCATGAGTGAGTGCCATACTCAGTACTGAGTGGTGAGGAATTTGACTTTCCTTTTAAGAAGCTCCTTTAATGAAAGGCTCACCTTTGAAAAAATGCAGAAAACTTTGAAAGTATTTGTGGAAATGTAATGTTTAGGTTAAAGGTGAAGAGAAATCCTTTTAGCTTGTCAGTTTCTTTGTGTGTGTGTGTGTGTGTGTGTGTGTGTGTTTGTGTGTGTTTGGCTTTTTGGGTCACACCTGGTGATGCTTAGGGGTTACTCCTGGCTTTGCACTCCACTTTGCACACCAATCCTGGTGGTGTTCGGGGGACTGTATGGGATGCCAGGGATCGAACCTGGGTTGGCTGTATGCAAGGCAAACGCTTACCTGCTGTACTATATCATTCTGGTTCCAAGCTTGTCAGTTTTTATTACACATTTAATATATGACTCATAGGTTAATTTAATGGAAAGGTGAAAGGCAATTTAGTATGTGAATATATATACAGATGTATGACCTTATAGACTCCTAGGGTCATTTCTGTCTAAACATTTACTACAAATTACTGTGATGGACCAGGGATTTAGCTGAATGTGAGAACACTTGCTTTGCATGTATGAGATCCTTTGTTCAATACTCAGCGTGCACGCACGTGCACACACACACACACAGATCAGAGCTAAATCACTTTAGTATAGACAGATGAGAGTTGGTTGAATCTAGACACAAACTTTACCATGGAAATGAGAATGATCATCATAACTAACATTTATTGTCTTGTAGTAGGCAGTATTATATGTTATATCTTTGCAACAATCTTAGGAGTCAGGCGCTATTACAGAATCAGTAGGCCGACCCAGAGCAGGCAAGCGGGGTCTGTGAGCTGGGAGGGGCTGGGCTGGATCAGGCCACACAGCCATGAGCTCAGGTGTCTGTTCCAGTGGTTTCCTGTGAGCCCGTTTGTCCTGGGCCTGAGGCCACTGCAGAGGACACTGTGCTGTATTCTGACCCCCTCGCCTCTTCTGACTTGGGTGCTAAAGGTTTGGGTGTGAGATATTCCTTTGCCAGTAAGTGGAGAAAGTGTGTGTCAGTGTATGTGGGATGAGTAGTGCTGATGACAAACCGCACTGCATGGTGTAATGTTGCTTTTTCTCCTTTTACTGGGCTCTGTGTGTGTGTGTGTGTGTGTGTGTGAAAAAGAAAGAGAGAGTCAGACAGCGAGAGAGAGAGGGAGAGGGAGAGAGAGAGAGAGAGAGAGGGAGAGAGAGAGGGAGAGGGAGAGAGAGAGAGAGAGAGAGAGAGAGAGAGAGAGAGAGAGAGAGAGAGAGAGAGAGAGAGAAGCTAACCATCATTATGTATTAATGGAACAAAAGTTGAAATCAGAACATACCCAGCTCTATAAAACTGGTTTTTAAAAGCCCCCAGTTTTGAAAATCTGCTTTTGCAGGCTCTCTGATAAAATAATCTTGCTGCTTAACCTGTATAGCTTATGATGAAATGATTTTTTTGCATAGAATTCTACAAACTCAGAAAAATAGTTTATAAAACCAGGTGGGATTATACTTTCCCCTCCGTCCTTTTATTTAAACTTGCAAAAAAATAAACACCTGATCTTTTTTAGGTCACACTCTTTTCATCCTTTGTTCTGAACACATGAATTTTAGATGTGTTCTAGCGTGTACTCTTTATACAGGTAGTAGTACTATAGAGTATAGATAATGAGACATCTATATTCCTTATTCAGTTCTTCTGTGACCTACTGGAATCGAATTTTGCTTTCTAGATGATGATTTATTCAAATACTTTAAAAAACATTTAAATACGTTTATTTATTATTTTTTTTTACCTCTTACAGATTACCTCTAGGTAATCTGTCTCTAATCTTTTATTTTTATTTTTTAATTTTTAATTTTTTTTTGTTTTTGTTTTTTGGGTCACACCCGGGTTTGCATGCAAGGCAAACACCCAATGCTCTGTGCTATCACTCCAGCCCCCTAACCTTTATTTTTTATTTATTTTTTTATTTTTGGGCCATTCCCAGGAGTACTTAGGGGTTATTCCCAACTCTGCTCTCAAGAATTACTCCCGATGGTACTTGGGTGACAGCCACATGCAAGGCAAACGCCCCACCTGCTATTCTATCTCTCCAGTCCCTGTCTCTAATCTTTTTTTTTTTTTTGCTTTTTGGGTCACACCCGGTGATGCACAGGGGTCACTCCTGGCTCTGCACTCAGGAATCACTCCTGGCGGTGCTCAGGTGACTGACTGTATGGGATGCTGGGAATTGAACCTGGGTCGACCGCGTGCAAGGCAAACACCCTACCTGCTGTGCTATCACTCCAGCCTCAGCCCTGTCTCTAATCTTTATAAAGACAAATTGTTAATCAGTTTCCATTTGTTTTGACGTGAACCAGGTGAGAACAGGCCGTTTAGCCGAGGTGCTAAGGACCCAGTGATGTCTAACTGGGCAAGTGTTGCTCAGGCAGGTGGAGAGGAATCAGTGGGCTGCAGGGTGCCGGCAGGAGATGGCTGGCAGCCAAGTGCTCTCTAGGCCAGGTCACCACGGGGCGGCTTCATTCTTCTGTTTGAAGTGGCTGCCTCAGCCATCAGATGTTCTCATTTGTCAGTTCATACACATATTCCAAAGCCGAGAGTCAGTGGCTTTTGCACAGCCGCTGTTCAGATCACCTGTGCGCGTTACTGAGAAGAACAAGCAAGACTCCTGACATTTTTCTGTGAAGTGAAAAAGGGCAACTTAAAAGTTCATAAGTGGTTGAAGATTGCCGCGGAAGAAACTGGCATTTGGATGGGGCGGCTTTGTGCTAATGCCTCGGGAACACATAAACACACAAAGCAGGAACTGGGAACAGATGTAGTTTGGGGCAATAGAAAACAAAAGCTGTGAATGTCCCTGTGAGGAGTCAACAAAGGAAGAGATTATGGCTAGTCCGTGTGATCAGGACTTTCTAAGAGTGATGGTAGAACTAGCTTTTGTAGGGTGTGTTAGAATGAAGGGAGGATTTTATGATCTCTGCCAGGGCAAGTCCTACCTGTTTTTCTTACCACTTTATTCCCTGCACCTAGCACAGTTGGTGCTTAAGGAACTTTAGTTGAATGAATGAGGACTAGAGTGATAGCACAGTTTGCCTTGCATGCAGCCAACCCGGGTTCGATTCCTCCATCCCTCTTGGAGAGCCTGGCAAGCTACCGAGAGTATCCCGCCCCCACGGCAGAGGCTGGTAAGCTCTCCATGGTGTATTCAATATGCCAAAAACAGTAATAACAAGTCTCACAATGGAGATGTTACTGGTGCCTGCTTGAGCAAATCGATGAACAACAGGACAACAGTGCTACAGTGCAATGCAGTGACTGAATGAGGAAGGTAGGGAAGAAAAGGAGAAATGTCAGAGTTTGGGGATTTGTGGGCTAGAGGAGAGCCCAACTAAGGGAATAGTACTTGCATGTAAAGCCATCATGGATGAGACAGGATGTTAACTGAGCACTGGATTGCGAAAAGCCCTTTGATCTCAGTTCTGCTGGGTGGACGACTTGATATTAGGATTCGTAATCCCAGAGCTGAGGGACTTGGGTCTGTCCCTCGGGACAGAATCACATTAGCGCTGTTGCAATGGGAACAGAAGAGCTAGTTAGGGGAGAGGTTATATTGAGGACATTTGAGACTGACCACCTGAGGGTGGGGAGAAAGAAGTGAGTTCAGGGTTTCTGACTTGGGCAGATGGGATGTAGTAGGTGCTATATGTAAATCAGGGGGAGCCGCCTTTTTGTGGTTTTGGTGTTGTTAGAGAGCAGAGGAGTGGAAAAAGTCTGCAATAAAAGTAGGGGACTGGAATGATAGTACAGTAGGTAGGGACATTGCCTTGCACTCAGCTGACCCGTGTTCAGTCCCCGGCATCCCATATGGTCCCCCGAGCACTGCCAGGAGTAATTCTTGAGTACGGAGCCAGGAGTAACCCCTAAGCATCACCAGGTATGGCCCAGAAAAGCAAAAAGAAGAAAGAAAGTAGAAAAGGAATTTTTGCCTTTTATGACTTCTTTCTAGTTTGTTTTTTGGTTTTTGGGTCCTACCTGGCGATGCTCAGGGATTACTCCTGGCGGTGCTCAGGGAATCAAATGGGATACCTTGCATTGAATCCAGGTTGGCAGAGTGCAAGACAAGCTCCCTGCCCTCTGTACAATTTCTCTGGCCCCTTATTTCAATTTTCTTACCTATGGTTGCCAGGAATCGAACTCAGGACTTCCAAGGCACATAACCTCCTACTACAGCCATGTCCCCACTCCTGGGGTATTAATTGAGGAGCTGTTTCCAAGAACACAAATGAATCAGTTGTCGACAGGGTCAGAGTGATAGTACAGCTAATGTTTCCTTGCACATGGCTGACCTGGCACCACATTTATTTCCTAAGCCCCCGAGCAGTGACCCCTGGGCTCAGAGCCAGGAATAAGCCCTTAGCACTGCTGGGTGTGGCCCAAAAATTGGAAAAAAAAAAAGATTGAATGACAGTCATAATAAACACTGCTCTGTTAAAGTACATAGTATTAATCTCTGATAGCAGTGATTTGTGATTGAGAATGAATTTTTTATTTTATTTATTTAATAGTGAATCGCCATGAGGTACAGTTACAGACTTACAAACTTACGTGGTGTTTGTGTTTCAGTTATACAATGATCGAGTACCCATCCCTCCACCAGTGCTCGTTCTCCACCACCAATGATCCCAGTATCCCTCCTACTACCCCCACCGTGCCCCCCCCCCATCCTGCCTCTGTGGCAGGGCATTCCCTTTTGCTCTCTCTCTCCTTTTAGGTGTTGTGGTTTGCAATTGAGGCATTGAGTGGCCGTCGTGTTCGATCTATAGTCTACATTAGGGTTGCATCTCCCAACCTGAGCAGGCCCTTCTAGCACCCTTTACTTGGTGTTCCCTTCTCTATCTATGCTGCCTTTTCCCCCAGCATGTGAGGCCAGCTTCCAAGCCATGGGGCAAACCACCTGGTACTTATTTCTGCTATTCTTGGGTGTTAGTCTCCTATTCTGTTACTTTATATTCCACAGATGACTGCAATCTTTCTATGTCTGTCCCTCTCTTTCTGACTCATTTCACTTAACATGTTACTTTCCATGTTGATCCACTTATATGCAAATTTCATGACTTCATCTTTTCTAACAGCTGCATAGTATTCCATTGTGCAGATGTATCAAAGTTTCTTTAACCAGTCATCTGTTCTCAAGCACTGCGTTTTTTTCCAGATTCTGGCTATTGTAAACAGTGCTGCGATGAACATATAAGTGCAGATGTCATTTCGACTATACTTTTTTGCCTCTCCGGGATGTATTCCCAGGAGTGGTATTGCTGGGTCAAATGAGAGCTCAATTTCTAATTTTTTGAGAAGCATCCATGTTTTTCCAATAGGGCTGAACCGGTTGGCATTCCCACCAGCAGTGAAGGAGACTCTCTTTCTCCCCTCATCCAAGCCAACACTGGTTGCTTTTGTTCTTTTGGATGTGTGCCAGTCTCTGTGGTGTGAGGTGATATCTCATTGTTGTTTTGATCTGTATCTTTCTGATGATTAGTGATGAAGAGCGTTTTTTTTGTGTGACTTTTGGCCAGAGAATGAATTTTTTTTTTATTAGGAAATCATTTGTGTAAATAATAGTATTTATTCAAAGTGTTTTTTGGATAATTTGCCAGTTTGGAGGTTTTTTAAAAAATATTTTTAAATTTTTGGGCCACACCTGGTGATGCACAGGGGTTACTCCTGGCTCTGTACTCAGGAGTTACTCCTGGCAGTGCTCAGGGAACCATATGGGATGCTGGGAATCGAACCTGGGTCAGTTGCGTGCAAGGCAAATGCCCTACCTGCTGTGCTGTCGCTCCAGCCTGTTGGATTTTTTATGATAACATTCATTTATACTTTGGTGCCTTGGTTCTAGCCAAGGACCTCATTCTTGGAAAGCTTGTACTCTGCCACTGAATTACATTGCTGGTCTCTAAAATTTTAACATGAGAATCAGAAAAGAGGCTTTATTCTCAGTTTCCACTTATTTATCCAAATAATGATATTTCTGTGAACCAGCTTCTCAAGAAATTGGAGAGTTACATCTTGAAATATCAAAAGTTTGTAATTTGTGCAAACTTTTCTAAAATTAATCCACATTTCTGTATTTTAGAATAGTTTACTGATTGTAGTTTGCTTTTTTTGCTCTGTGACCTTTATCATTATGAATACATGGATTGTACAGTCCTGAAATTCAGGGATAGTTTTATGATCTCCAGAGAACTCTCTGCTTTTGTATCAGATGATGCTTGTTTGCTAAACATTTAGTGTCTTTTAGCTATTTATTAGTCAGTTCTTACTGAATTCACTGATAGGTAATACTTTCTGGGTGACGTTTCTGGTCGAGTTAACCCTTGACTTTAGTGTCAGTTCCTGCCTCTGTAGCAGCTCCCTCTGTCTGAATAGTCTAATGCATAGAGACCAGATATTGCATTTATTAGCATTTGCAACAGAGTAAAACCAACTGGATGTTGTGTGAGGCTGATATTCTCACAAACATAGCAAAGGGCGTGGGTTTATTGCAGGCTGCAGAATTAACAATAGGACTTTGTTTTGGGCTTATTTGTGGTTCTCACTTATATTCCAGATTGCCAAGATTTCAGAAATGAGGATCTTTGTATAACTGATTTCTTTTTCTATATATTTCTCCTCCCTTTTAAAGAGAATATACACTTGGCATAGCATTGTGAAGTCCTGGTAAGCAAATGATGATTGAGTCTCCACAGCTGAGTTAATATAAATTTTTAAGAAAAACTCCCTGCACCCTCCAACTGAGAGATAAGGGAAAACAATTTAAAAGGTCTTTGTTCGGGATCTCTGAACAGGGGTTTAATATAATAGTGCCTTCCCTCTTCTGCCAGTATCTTTTTTAGATCATAGTCTCCCCCCACCAAATTCGGTTACTCAGTTGTCTCTGTGCGAGATGCTCCGAGAGGAGAGGATGGAATTTTAATCTAATCCTGTCTTCCTGGAGTTGATAGCCTGGTGGGGGGTACAGAGGGTATTAATCAAATATTTACACCAGGGATTATTTGTAAGACCTCTGAAGAAGGGGGGAGTGGTGCAAATGAGGCAGAGAGAGACACAGGCAGAGGCTGTGCCCTTTTTCACAGACTTCCTTAAAGGTCCTGCTTTTAATTCCCAGAGTTTGGAGAGATAATGGGATCATAGGTGCAGGTTTAGAGCAATTGTTTTCCTTTTCAGTGCCTTAGCTTCATGAAACATGAGTGGGGTCTGTCTTTCATGTACGGGGATCAGTCATCACCTTTTACTACCAAGCCATATGGATACTGTCAGTTCAGTCTGCTTGCCTTCAAGATATGCCTTTGAATAAAAAGGCTAATTTGCCGTGTGGGAGTGGATTTTAATCTTACAGGAGCATTCTGGAAGAAATCTTTTGCTTTTTAACTAATCTGAGACTGGAAGTTTTTTTGTTTTTTTGTTTTTAAATTCACTTGCTTCAGAGTGAGTCACAAACCCTGATGTTGGTAGGTTTTTTTTGATGCCACAGAGTTGTTACTTGATCAAAAAAAATTTTTTTTTTTTGTTTTTGGACCACACCCAGTGATGCTCAGGGCCTTAGTCCTGGCTGTGCGCTCAGGGATTACTCCTGGTGGGCTCAGGGGAGCGTATGTGGTGCTAGGCTGAAACCCAGCTGTGCAGGGCAAACGCCCTACCTGCTGTACTGTCTCTCCGGCCCTCTAGTTTGTCCTCTGACTCTGACACAGAGTGACAGCACCGTAACACTTTTTAACAGAAGCAGCAAGTAAAACCTTCTATGTTGTTGCTGTGACTTGGTCAAGGAGGTGCTGCGTGTAGGGAGAGACAGTACGTGGGGGGATGTTCCTTGCTCTGTATGGTGGTGACCTGGGTTCAGGCCCCAGCACCACGTATCAACCCGTCCCAAACTGCTAAGAGTGAACCCTGAGCAGAGAGCTAGGAGTAAGCCCTGAGATAGCTGGATATGGACTGAGCTGCTTCTCGCTCCTACCCACCTCTTCCCCTCCCCCCAAAAGAGGTGCTAACTGTAATAGGGTTTGCCTTGCTTGCAGCCAACCGGAGTTCAATTCCTCCGCCCCTCTTGGAGAGCCCGGCGAGCTACTGAGAGTACACCACGGCAGAGCCTGGCAAGCTCTCCGTGGCATATTTGATATGCCAAAAACAGTAACAAGTCTCACAATGGAGACGTTAGTGGTGCCCGCTCGAGCAAATCGATGAACAACGGGAAGGCAGTGCTACTCATCAAGTGTAAAAGGGTTCTGATACTTGGTGTGTATGTCTTTCCTAAAAACCTAGATAATTTAAAGGACAGCTTTGAGAGTTGTTACTGGGGCTTTCTCTTTCCTTTGTGGGCACAACAAATGTCAAACTTTATGCAGTTAAGTAAGTAGCGATGCTGATGTTCTGTTTCTGACTTTTTTATGAAGCTGCTTTCTGTTCTCTGGGTTTGTTCTCCAGCTGTGCAGAAATCATTGCCAATTTCAGTGAGAAAAGTTCTTTCCCTTCCCCAAGGAGCCACTTTGAGAGACATGGCTTGTGTGAGTCAAATCAATGCACAGAGAAGGCAGGATACAGCAAACAGGACATGGAGCCCTGCAGAA
Organism: Sorex araneus; assembly: GCF_027595985.1. Taxonomy (NCBI): domain Eukaryota; kingdom Metazoa; phylum Chordata; class Mammalia; order Eulipotyphla; family Soricidae; genus Sorex; species Sorex araneus. Next base: position 64,657,479 of record NC_073309.1, on the reverse strand, counting down.
ACATATGCCCCGTTCAATGGCTCTGTCTAATTTGGATAACTAGAGTCATATATATTTCTTAAGCTTAATGATATATAAACACCAAATATAATAATACCTAGAGATGTATAACATGATATCGACAGTATAAAAGCATAATAGTGTAATAGCTGGAAAGAAATTTGATTTCACAGCTTTCTTTGCTAGATTAGGAGGGAAACCTTGGAGAGACGAGATCAGCTCAGGAGAGACCGATTCGCATCCCTTGCTTTTTTTTTTTTTTTTCTTTTTGGGTCACACCTGGCGATGCACAGGGGTTACTCCTGGCTCTGCACTCAGGAATCACCCCTGGCAGTGCTCAGGGGACCCTGTGGGATGCTGGGAATTGAACCCGGGTCAGCTGCGTGCAAGGCAAATGCCCTACCCGCTGTGCTATCGCTCAGCCCTGGCATCCCTGGCTTTGCTTTGCAGAGGTCTTTGGCTTTCCATCCGACACTGGTGTGGAACTGCGAAGAGTTTCTTAGATAGTTGTAATTGTTCTCTCGTAGGAATTGAGAAATTGATGTCAACGTGACTATGATGTATTTTATGCTCTAAGATTTTGAGAAAAACTTGTCAAACTTCTACCTTTTCTTCCCCCCACATGATATGTTTCTGGGGACCTAACCCCGGGCTTCGCACACCCAAGGCACCTACCTGCTCATCTGTTCTAGTCACAGAACTACATTCCTAGCCATTCTTGACCTTAAACTCATGTTTGATGAGCACTTGAGATCTTTTTGAAATTTAACCATGTAAAGTTTCAGCATGTTCTGGACTTTATCATCTGCCTGAGGAATATTGGTAATATTCCATAGGTATGAAAAATAATAGATGTCGGTGTAGCAAAGGACTTTGCTGATTAATTTTGCTAAGTTTTTACACATGTGCATGCAATCTACTGTGAAATCTTACTATGTTTAGGGGGTGTATTGCCTTCAAGTGCTTATGACATGTAATAATCTCTTCACATTTGTCTTCTCATTAGATTGTGAGCTGTAGGTAGGGCCTAGTGGTCAGCAGGCTTTAAGTAAATATATGTGAATAAACAAATGGACAAAGGTGTCAGCGGTGCTGGCAAATATTAAAGAATAAGCATGCATGGCTGATATATATCGCAGCTAGAGAGAACTTTAGAAGCCATCTCATTTAGCAGCTCTGTTTCCTAGATGAGGCGAAGTCCCAGAGAGACTGAGTGATCCGCTCATGACAGAGTTTCTCATCCTATTTATAAAACAGTTACCATTTTTGCGATGTTTAGCACTTTGATTTATGCTAACTTAGAGTGCCTTGCCTGGAATAGACCATACTAAATTTTGTTGAATGATTGTTGCTTGGAACACAGCATAACCTTTTGAGGTGGAGTTGAAAAATTTCAGGTAAAAGCTATATTTAGAACAAGGTTCAATTGGGAGATTCTATTTGGAATTGACCCACTTAGGGTTTTGTTTAAGATAAGAGAAACAATATCAAAAATATCAGGAACCTTGTGAGAAGAGTTAGACGTGCTGGGAAGAACAAAAGGTTTTTTGAGTCAATTTCTCTGTCCCTTCAGATCTGTAGGACTAGAACAGCCTCTGCAGGTGGGAGGCCCTGTGGTAGCAGGTAAACTTGGTCCGTGTGTGCTCCCTTCTGTTTTACTGAGAAGGAGGTGATGGTCCTTTCTCTCCCTCACTTGCAGGATGCAATTTATTTATTTTTGTTTTTTGGATCACACCTGGCAGTGCTCAGGGGCTGCTCCCAGCTCTGTGCTCAAGGGTTGCTCCCCAGAGTGCTCAGGGGACCATGCAGTGTGGGATGAGACATGCTTTGCATCTAGGCCTCCTGTTTGTTACACATATACTTGGTGAAAACTATTTCTCTAGCCCCACAATGCAAGTTTTAAAACGTATTTCTGTCAAAACAGAAAACAATTTGATTTCACTTATTTACACAAAACAAAGGAACAGATTTTCACTGAATTTATGAGTTTCATTCTAATAATTAATCCGTACTTTGCCAGACTCCTAATAGAACATTTACACATAGGAAAGGGAGAATCATTCCTTCCTTCATTCATTCATATATCTGGAGGATGACTTTGTTCGGAGCAGCCTCCTTAAGACAAGCTTTTATTGTTTTCTGCAGTTTTTTGTTTTTCATAAATGCACTTTTTTTTTTTTTAATTACTTGGGGAAAGCACATCGGATAGGGAGTCTGCCTTGCACGTGGCTGACCCGGGTTCGATTCCTCCGTCTCTCTCAGAGAGCCCAGCAAGCTACCGAGAATATCCTGCCCGCACAGCAGAGCCTGGCAAGCTCCTGGTGGCGTATTTGATATGCCAAAAACAGTCACAACAAGTTTCACAATGGAGATGTTATTGGTGCCCACTCGAGCAAATCAATGAGCAATGGGATGACAGTGGCAGTGACAGTGATCTGGAGGGGAAGCTGAAATGATAAAATAACATAATCTTGGTTTTCCCTTTATGAATGAGACCTGACGAGTGGGAAGGTCGGGGATAATAGCAGCAGAAGAGCACTTCCGTGTGTGTGTGTGTGTGTGTGTGTGTGTGTGTGTGTGTGTGTGTGTATGTGTGTGTGTATGTGTGCTTGGGTTCTATCCCTGGCACTGCAATAAATACATAAATAAAGAAGAGAAGAGAGAATATTTTAGTTTATTTTAGCTATCTAATGCTTTTATAGGACTGTGTTTCCGGCCACAGTGCCAGTATAGCAGTGAGGTGCTTGCCCTGCACATGGCCAGCCCGCTTCACTCCCAGCATTCCACATGGCCCCCTGAGCCCACCGGGAGAGATCCCTGAACTCTGCCCTGAGACAGCAGGATGTGCCCCCAAGCAAAGACAAACACATGAAACTGTGTTTGGGAACTTGTCTCAGGGATCGTCAGGCAGTGAAGGGGACTGGATCCTGCGTTTTTCCATCATCTGTTCTAGGTCTGAAATGAGCTTTTTGGAAATTGAATCCTCTTAATCAAACGGAGACAAGAATCATCAGGGCTGAATCTCTATGTTGGAAACTATTCAGAGGCCTCAGAAGCCTCTGACTGTTGTCTTCAAACAGTTTATCTATATCTCACACACCAGAGTAATTTCTCCAGTGCTTCCTAAGCTGTTTTCTCCTTAATCTTGGTTGTCTGTCAGTACAAAGCCTTTTTTACAATGCCAGAAAACTCTGTGTGTGTGTGTGTGTGTGTGTGTGTGTGTGTGTGTGTGTGTGTGTGTGTGTGTGTGTGTGTTTGGGCCACACTCAGGATTTTCAGGGCTTACTCCTGAGTGTACTCAAGGATTGCTCCTAGAGGTGCTTAGGGATTAAACCTGGTGAGCTGCATGCAAGGCCAGCACCTTACCCATTAGACTGTTGCCCCAAGCTCATACCAGAAAACATATTTGTATTTCTAGGTTTTTTTTTTCAATCAGTCATTTGTGGCTTTTAAACAGTTGAAATGATGATGGGAGAACTGAAATTTCAGTTTATTTACTCTAATTTAGTTTACACTTGGGTAGTGTATGCTTCTAGTGGCTGCTATTTGGTGCATTATAACAACATATTTATGGTTGTACAACTGAGTAGCAGACATGCCTGGAGCAAATGAATTTCTCAAAATAAATGTCTTTCGTGAGATTTTTAAAAGAAGCTTGTTGCTGTTTAGTAAATATATGGTCTATGTGAAATTGAACTTGATTGAACCTTGAGGAGCAAGATACTCATAGTAAAGACTCATTTGTTGAAGAAGTTTTAAGTGGCGTAAGGTACAGTCCTTGAGTCAGAGACTTAAAATGTAGTTGGGTAGATAGGCTCTTATTGAAAAAACGTAATTCAGAGTATATGATACTGTATGTTTTGGGCCAAATGTGGGTCAGCTGGTAGCACTGAAAGTTAATGAAAGTGACTGTCACACTGTCACACTGTCGTCCCGTTGTTTATCGATTTGCTCGAGTGGGCACCAGTAATGTCTCTGTTGTTAGACTCATTGTTACTGTTTTTGGTATATCGAATATGCCCCGGGTAGCTTGCCAGGCTCTGCCCGTGTGGGTGAGATACTTTCAGTAGCTTGCCAGGCTCTCTGAGAGGGACAGAAGAATTGAACTTGGGTTGGCCGCGTGCAAGGCAAACATCCTACCCCCTGTGCTATTGGGTCAGCTGGCATGTTTTAGAAACTTTTGTTGTCTGGGCCACACCTGACAATCCTCAGGGGTTCTTCCTGGCTCTGCACTCAGGAATTACTCCTGGGAGTGCTTGGGGAACCACATGGAGTACCAGGGATAGAACCTGGTCAACCGAGTGATTGGCAGCACCCTCCTCACTGTAGTACCTCTCTAGCCCCAGTTTTGGAAATTTTGAGAGAACGATAGTCCTTCATAAGGGTCATTGGAAAGGTTTGGTGGAGAAAGTAGAATTTGAATTAGCTTTTGAAGAATCTAGAAAAAAGGATAACGGTGTAGTTCAGGCCCAGAGGTTAATGTGAACAAAGGCTCGGATTAAGAAAATGAAGAAAATGCATGGAGTATAAGGGAATACGGATTGGACAAGTTTGTTGCAATGAAGATTGTCTGTAAGGCTTACTAGATAAGGCCAGCCTGTGTACACAAGGCTTGGATTGCTAGACCAAGAGATTATTCTGAAAGGAATAAGGAGCAATTCAACATTTTTTTTTTTTTTTGCTTTTTGGGTCACACCCAGCGATGCTCAGGGGTTATTCCTGGCTTTGCACTCAGGAATTACCCCTGGCGGTGCTCGGGGGACCATATGGGATGCCGGGGATTGAACCTGGGTCGGCCGCGTGCAAGGCAAACGCCCTACCCGCTGTGCTATCGCTCCGGCCCTCAACATTTTTTGAATAGTGGAAGGATATGTGAGAAGTGAGACTTTATGAATCATAAATATAGAATGGAATATGGAATGACTGGTGAGTAGGGAGAGAGAATTTAAATAGTACACTTGGGAGATGAAGACCTGGACTTTTGTTGCCAAAGTAGAAATTAGGAAAGGAAGAGATGACTTGGAGCAGTGGCTTTGTTGGGATAGGAGAAATTTTTCCACTGTAATTGAGAAGTTCCTTGACTCAGTGACTAGAGAGAAGCAAAATGTTTTGACTTTGGAAGGCTCATTTGGAGAGAATACTGATGAGTTTAGACATCGAATTCCAGGTGACAGAGAAGGACCTGGAGAGATGAGGTCCAGTAGGGAGCCAGAGGAGGAGAAAAGTGATGCCAGGCCTCAAGGATAGGACCCATGTCTTTTACAGGCCGCTCTCAGTTAAATGTGTAATAGTGGGCGAGAGAGATGATGGTTGGTGACTAAGCTAAAGGGGAAGAAGGTGTTGGAGAGAGATGAGACGTGTTCACGCAGGGCAAGGCTGAAAGAGCACTGGATTGACAGTTGAGACCTGAAACCACTGTCTGCATGTGTTCATTGGAATTAGAGCCCCGAGTAGAGGAGTTTTATGACTAAATTGGTAATAAGGAGATGAAACCAGAAAGCACAGACCACATCCCTGACGTATTCATGTTGGTTCTTTCATTACTTGCTTTTTCGTTCTGTTAATGTTTCAGTGGGGAGCGGGAAGAGGAGTTAGTTCTTGAAACTTTTCACTTTGTTCAGTTAAGAGACGAGATATAGTCGATGGGAGGGCATTATGATGGATGAAACTCTAGTAATTTCCTGTGAGTCAGTTGTAAGCGGAACTTTATTCCTGAAGATAGTTGAAAATTGATAACAACTCTAATGAAGATAAAAATGAGCATTGACAATCCTGGAAATGACATTTATACTAAATACTGTTTTTTTTTTTTTTAAATCTCAGTTTCTATGCAGATTTTGGACCTCTGAACTTGGCAATGGTGTACAGATACTGCTGTAAACTAAATAAGAAACTAAAAGTGAGTATTGTAGCTGTATTAATTGTGCTAATGTTTTCATGCTAAGAATTTGAACTGTGAAACCTGACTCCCAGGATGGCTGTGCACGTACCATTTACTGAGGTGATTTTGACCTTTGGAAATTGATGTGAGTAGTTCACCTAGGCGAGTTGAAAGTGATCCACCTGACTGGTGTACAAAGGACACATTAACCTCTTTTCATTTTTCAGATGAATTGAAATGTGAGCTGAGTGAAGTCATTGGAATAGTGATCTAAGAAAGGAAGCACAAATCCTTTCAGGTTCTGTTAATGAGTCTCTTATCAAATTCCCTCCGGGGATGATTTTTCTGAAAGCGGCCGGCCTGCCTTGAGATGCTGATATCAGGCAGTGAGAGGGCTCCTCATTGATCAGCGGGGGCTGGAGCAGAAGCACTTTATGTCTGATCGAGATCGAAGTTTTTGTGCATTTCTTGAATATCATCTCTGTGGTTTTCACAACCACACGACAGAAATGGACTAGGGGAGCTACAGCATGAACTTTGCATATGGCAGAATCAGGTCATACATTTGTATATGTCACTGTCACTGTCATCCCGTTGCTCATCGATTTGTTCAAGCGGGCACCAGTAACGTCTCACATTGAGAGACTTATTGTTACTGTTTTTGGCATATCCAATATGCATGGGTAGCTTGCCAGGCTCTGCCACGTGGGCTCGATACTCTCGGTAGCTTGCCGGCTCTCGGAGAGGGGTGGAGGAATCAAACTCGGGTTGGCCGCATGAAAGGCGAAAGCCCAACTGCTGTGCTATCGCTCCAGCCCATATTTTTTCTTATTTTTTAATTTATATTTTGCTTTTTGAGTCACATCTGGCGATGCTCAGGGGTTACTTCTGGCTCTGTACTCAGGAATTACTCCTGGCAGTGCTCGGGGAACCATATGGGATGCCAGGGCTTGGACCCAGGTCCGCCATGTGCAAGGCAAATGCCCTCCCCACTGGACTATCGCTCCGGCCCCTATTTTTTTCTTTTAACAGGAGATCTGTTTATTTCCTGTGCTTATTAGCCATACTTGGTGGTGCTCAGAGGTCACCAGACTCTGCACTCAGGTTTCACTCCTGGAAGTGCTCAGGGAACTTTATCGGATTCTAGATTTTGAATGGGGTCAGCTGCCTGCAAAGCAGGTGCCTCCCCCCATGCTGTCACTTCATCTCTGGGTAGGTAGCTGTCACTTCTCCTGATCCAAACACTAAGCACATGTGAGGGATCTTCTTACGGCATGTAGAAATAATGCTCTTTATTCTTCAGTTTGCTTAGTGAGTAGCTTCAAGTTGCTTCTGTTTTGAAGGTGAAATATCATGAATCAAACTCCCAGAGTAGTAGCTCACAGCCAGTGTGAGGGCAGTTTTTCCTCTTTCTGGGTAAGGTGTTACCGAAATGACATAGGACTATCATATACATTTTAGCTGCTGAGTGACAATTGTTTGATTTCATTGATTTTGTATTTAGGTTTAAAAGTCTGTCTGTGATGGAGAATTTTCTGTAGAATAGGCTGTAAAACTGTGAATTCAACCAGTTTTTGCTCTTAATCTCAAAATGCTAAATTCTACCAAAGAAATTTTTTTTGTTTGGGGGCCACACCCAGTGGTGCTCAGAGCATACCTGGCCTGCACTCAGAAACCACTTCTGGTGGACTCAGACCCGTGGGTTGCCGGAATTGGTTTCCTGTGTTGGCTGTGTGCAGGACAAGTGCCCTACCCACTGTACTATCTTTCTGCCACCCCCATCCCCACCCCAAAGGGTATTTTAAAAGGTTAATTAGCATGTAAGGTCAGGAATTAACCGGTGTTTTCAGATTTAAAAAGATGTGGTAAATTTTATTTTTCTTTTTGGGTCACAACCATGATGCACAGGGGTTACTCCTGGCTCTGCACTCAGGAATCACAGGAATTACTTCTGGCAATGCTTGGGGGACAATATAGGATGCTGGGAATCGAACCCAGGTCTGCCTCGTGTAAGACAAACACCCTACCCGTTGTGCTATTGCTCCAGGCCCTCCATTTTTTTTTTAAACTAAAGTGTTCTACATTTTTTCAGAAAAAAAGCTGTTGCCTGAGGTTTTAGAAGATAATGTTGAAATTTTGAATTCACTAAATAATCTCCTTAAAACAAATTTAATAACAGAATGTTAAATGTCTTTTAATGGATGAGTTAATAGGGAAAGAAGAATTAATAAGGAATTAAAATTAATTTCTTTTTTTAGTAGACTTAGTTTATTTGCCCCCTTTATTAGTGTTCCATTAATATGTAGTTGCTATCAATGTGATATTATTATTATTATTATTATTATTATTATTATCAACTATTTAGGTTTAAGTTTGAGTGATGGAAAAAAAAGGAGTTTGGGGAAAAATTCTGGTGTGACTCAGTGTTCTTTCTCATGAGTAGATGGTGAAATTTACTATCACTCTACTATATTTTATGCTTGATCTTAGCCAAAAGACCGAGAAGCAATTACATTCTATTCTGAAAAGTATGGACATGAATTTGTTTGCATTTGTTTTCATTTACAAAACTTTTTTTCACTTTTATGAAAGTTTAGTAAATTCTGAACAGTTCCCTCTGCTCATTTCAGTGATAAGGCAACGTTTGAATCCCTGGAATGACACTGTTGGTGCAAATAATTAGGGCGATCTTTTATTTTTTTGTTTGTTTGTTTTTGGGTCACACCTGGCAGTGCTCAGGGTTTGCTCCTCTCTATGTGTTCAGGGATCACTTCTGATGGTCTCCAGGGACCATATGGGGACCTAGTTTGGGTGTGTGCAAGGCAAGTGCCCTACCTGCTATAATATCTTTTCAGCCCTTGATGGACATCTTTTATTTGTTAAAAAAATGAAACTTCAAAATTTAAAGATGATGGACCTGTCAGAGTGGAGATTGAGACTAGAATTATATTAGAGAATATATGGAAAAGAATTTTGCAAAGTTAAAAAAAATTTTTTTTTTTGGTGGGGTATTGGGCTGTACCCAGAAGTATCAGGGGTATTTCTAGTTCTGCTTAAGAATGAATCCTAGTGTTGCTTGGGGGATGGAGGGATGGTGATGACCATATACAGTACTCAGGGATTTGAACTAGGTTGACTGCATGCAAGGCAAGTGCCTCACATCTTGTACTATTTCACTGACCCTGAACTTTGTGAAGTTTTAAGCTCAGTTTATTAAAGTAACATTTGTTAATTCCACTGGAAAATGTATTAGGGTTCTTCAACAAAGATTTTGAGTGTTTTCTCAGCCTTATACCTGTCATCTCCGTGTGAGAAAGCTGTCTGATAGAATTTTAGGAATCTAAACAGCCATGTAGTACAGCCTCCTGATTTTTTTCAGACATACTTCAATTTTTTTTTTTGGGGGGGGGTTCACACCCAGCAATACTCAGTGGTTACTCCTGGCTCTGCACTCAGGAATTACTTCTGGTAGTGCTGGGGACCATGTGGGATGCCAGGGATTGAACCTGGGTCGGCCACATGTGGGGCAGACGCCCTCCCCGCTGTGCTATCACTCCGTCCCCCTTACTTCAGTTTTAAATGTTAATATTTTGTAGTTTTATATTCGGGTAATATTTGCATTGTAGTATATGTTTCAGGAGTGCTTTTTAGATCTTCAGAAGTCAGTGGTTGTGTACCACACTTACCACCAAAGCGTGGAAATCCTTGCCTGCCACCTCTTGGACCTTCTCCACCTTTTTGCCTTCCCTGCCCTCCCACTCTGGCATTCTCTGTTCTGACACCCAAATCCAGATGTAGGTTTGGGATTAGTTTTCTCTTCCCTTTCTTTTTGTTTCTTTATATCCCACATATAAGTAGATCATCAAATTATTTTTCTCTCTCTCTTTCTGAGTCATTTCACTTTATATTCCACTATACAACTCCATTACTGTTGAAAATGGCAAATATATATGTACTTTTATTTATATATATTCATATATATATACATATGAATAGCTGGCTGTAAGAACAGACAAAGTCTTGCCAGTTACAACAAAAATCATTTTGGAGGATATGGCGAAAGGAGTTTTGGGTCACAGCAGTGCTCAGGGAACTGGCCTTATACTCAGGAGTGAGCCCTGGGTGTGGGGGATCGAACGGGGTTGTGGCTAAGTGAGGTATCTTTCCTTGTCTATCTTTATGGCCCCTATACTACGTTTTCTTTATCCACTCATTTATCAGTAGGTACTTGTTATTTGCATACCTTGGCTATATAGTAAACACAAGAATGCATACAATCTTTTTGGTTGAATGCGTACAATCTTTTGAATTAGTATTTTTGTATTTTGAGAGATTCTTAGTGGAATCGATTGATGGAAATTAAGTCTATTTTTTAGCTCCTTAAGAAACCTTAGTGCTGGGCCTAGAGATAGTGTAGTGGGTAGGGCACATGCCTTGTATGCATCCAACTCAGGTTCAATCCCATATGTTCCCCTGAGCACTGCTGAGAATAATTCCTGAGTACAGATCTAGAAGTCACCCCTGAGAATTCCCGTCCCTCCCTCCTAAAAAAGAAGAAACCTCAATACTTATTTCAAAATAGTCTAGTCTCGTGATTTTAAAGCTGCAGAAAGAGAGACGTGGGAGAACCCTGTGAGTTACTCAAGGCTGCAAGGACACGTCAGGGCCTGGGTGTCACGGTCTTGGTTGCATTATTTCCCCCTGTCCACCATGGGTGGTGCCTCTGGTTTGTAACCCTCCAGTTACTTCTGTTCCTTGGCTCCTCTGTTTCTCGTGACTGTCACTACCACTCTAACTGCTTTGCCTTCCGAGACCAGCAGCCAGGTTTCCTACTTTGAATGCACTCTTCTTGTTACACTTCTCACGTTGTCTTTCTCCCCACCAGATAATGCCTAGGCCTTCCCTGTTCTCTATACCCGTGGGTTCCCTGCTAATGTCTCTTGTCAGTGGCACTTTGCTCCTCCATTGGGTAAAACTTCTGTGCCTGTTGCTTCTCTATGTTTTCACCTTGATTATCATGCTTGCTTTGATAACTCTCAAATTGGCGTCTTCCCACTCTCTGATTTCATGCACCGCGTCATTGATTTGCTGAAGATTCCGATACTCCTGCCGTTTCCCACCTTGCCTGTTACTTCCAAGCACACCAAATTGCCCACATAATTGTTCGTGACGCTCAGTCTGACTCAGTGCTATCCCCCTCCCATTTTCTCATTTTTTAAAACTTTGTTTCAGCATCCTTACTTGGAGGAAGCATCTTCTTATCCTTCTGGTCTTATTTAGTATGATGAGTTGCAATGACTTGTTTGCATCTTTCTCATTAGGCTATAGGGGCTCCCAGAGGATGCAGGAGTGCCTTATAATTTAGCATTTTCAGTACAAGCTCAGGTTTTAAATACACAGAGATTTCCATTGTCTTTATCATGAACCCCCTGACTCGGGTCCTCATTTCTCTCACTTGTTGGGGGTTTCTGAATAGTCTGCTATCAGCATGTAGCCTCGCTATGCATTGATTTCTTAATCTTTGGCTATTTCCTTTTTGCCTTCCCCATGCTACCAAAACTGCTATGATGACCTTTTAATCCGATGCATTTACTTGGTCCTCAAAGTTCTAAACTTAAAATAATTTGGCACTATTTAAAGGAATAATAGCTTCTTGGAATTTTCTGTGGCTTCTTAATGCCTCCTTAATGCCACATTTTATTTTCTACTTTATTTCTACTTTGGAAATTTGAATTTTTTTCCAAGAAAGCTCTTATGATTCTCCTTTTGATGTCTTTTATGGATAGCCAATGTTTTTCAGTACATTTTATTCTAGACCCAATTTTTTTTTCAAATATGTCTAAACGTATTTTTTCAAGTAGATGGTTTCAAGAGGTGATTCACTGCTATTTTTTGTATGTCAGTATATGCATTCTGTTCTCAATGCTTTAATTTGAAAAAAGAGAAAGACATGGGGCTGGAGAGACAGTACAGGGGTTAAGGCACTTGCATGCAAGACTCTGGTTTGGCCCCTGACACCACATGGCCCCCAGGCACTGCCAGGAGTGACCCCTGATTGCAGTAGGCAGAGCCCCTGAACCCCACTGGATCTGGCCCCAGCCCTCACCCCCAAAAGAGTGAAAATATAATCCACCTCTAATCAGTGGTCTTGATTTTAATTGTGTTGATTGTTATGGAAAATTATCCACCAAACATCTGTTTAGGTTACTAAACCCAAAGCTACTTTCACCAACAAAAGAAACCTGTGGCTTATTTTAAAGTACAGTTTAAGAAGTAGAAGCACTGGGCTGGAGCGATAGCACAGCGGGTAGGGCATTTGCCTTGCATGTGGCCGACCCAGGTTCGAATCCCAGCATCCCATATGGTCCCCTGAGCACCGCCAGGGGTAATTCCTGAGTGTATGAGCCAGGAATGACCCCTGTGCATCGCCGGGTGTGACCCAAAAAGAAAAAAAAAAAAAGAAAGAAGTAGAAGCACTGAGTACAATTTGCTCTTTCTGGTTCATTAGTTATTGTAATGAGGGAAACAGTCAAAAGAGGGAAGATTTATGGAAGTAAGAACAATTTGTGAAATGTGTTGTTTCATGTGAAATAACAACAATGATTTATAAGCTCAAGCTGGAATTATTAATCTGGTATTTCCAACGGCCCATCAGACCCTGTAATTACATGTAACTTTTTGTGTGTATTTACATTTTCATTCTGGAGAATTTCTAACTTTTTATCAGGTTCTCAGAGGGATGCTTTGAGACAATGCCAAGAGCACTGAGCTAGAATATATGGGTTTCTAAAAGAGGAGCTGGTACTAACAGAAAACAGCAGTGTTTTAAAAACCAGAATGCCTCCTCTACACTTAATCAGTTAACATTTCCAGTTAGTGATTTAATAATCTGAAAGCCTTTATAACAACAGTAGGATTGAATCAGTGTCTCTAAAAGTAAACAATACAGTTTAAACTGTTATTTTCACTTTTTCTCAGAGGAAAATAAAATTATAGCCTAGAGAAAAAAAATATCTGAGAAATCGCCGAAAGAAAGGAACATTTTCCTAGGGCAGCAATTTAAAAAAATAAAAAAAAAACCCTGAACTGTTCTTATGAATCAACAGGACAACTCAGTAATCTTGAGGGCAAAAAAAAAAAAAAAAAAAGATTTGAAAGAATCTTGACAGAAATGTCATTTTAAATGTACAAAACATCCCACATAGCCATCAGGGTGGAAGAGGAAGGTGGTGTGCATGATGAAATGATCATTGTCACTGTATCACTGTCATCTCGTAGGTAGCTCATCAATTTGCTCGAGCGGCTCCCAGTAAGGTCTCCATTGTGAGACTTGTTGTTACTGTTTTTGGCATATCAAATACGCTATGGGTAGCTTGCCAGGCTCTGCCTTGCAGGCGGGATACTCTTGGTAGCTTGCCGGGCTCTCAGAGAGAGACGGAGGAATCGAACCCGAGTTGGCCACGTGCAAGGCAAACGCCCTACCTGCTGTGCTATTGCTCCAGCCCATGATGAAATGACTGTGTTAAAGTGCTGAGAGTACCTGGCAGATGGTCCCACCTGGAGCTTGGGCAAATGTCCTTGCTGACTGATAAATCAAGGCCATAATGCTAGCAGGGAGCTAGGGATCTGCCAGGATATCAGGTGCTTGTGCGTAGGACTCTTGATACAGTGATCAGACCACGCTCTTACTGTGACCACAGAAGCCCACTGAGAGTTCATCATTAGTTCATTATCTATTTCAGCTTCATGGACTTACTTGTGGGAAAATCACTTTACTTTTCGGAGACATGTTAAGGAGCTTCAAAAGAGGGCATTTTAAAGCCATACTGGTGACCTCTTGAGTTTTGCAAGTCATGGAGCCCTTTACAGTCCTCAGCCAAGACCCCTTTAAAGAGAATCCCCAAATGCCTTCACTGATAGGATCACCGTGATCAAATAATCATTATGAGTCACTGATACTTTTACTGTCTGATACTTTCACTTTCTCATTTTAGCCAAGCAGGCTGTGTTACTAATGAAACGTAGTGGGTTGGAACAAAACGGGCCATGCCAAGGCACTCTTTTCTTTGTAAAGAAACAAATGCAACTTGTTTTAGTTTTAAATAAATACATAAACCGTATTTTGTTTTGTGCAGCCAAAGAAAATGTTCAAGAATATCCCTTTCCTGGGAAAGTTGGAGGTAAAACACATAGAGTTCCTGGCTGCCCACGGGAAGACCTGTTCATTTTCTCGCTTTTGCAATGAGATGACCAGTGATTGCTATGGAGACGCTGGTTGCCGCGGCCAATTCTGGGCTAGCCTAGTCACCTGTAAGAGAATGACGCCTGGGTCACGGGCTCCCTGTGCTGTGAGATCCTTTATCTGATCGCCATCCTTGGCAGACCTTGCTTGTGGAGGAAAGTGCATGGGTGCTATTTTTTAGTTAAAGAGCATATCACGCAGGCTGTGATGATGTGTCTCTGAGCTCCATCAGATGAGTTCACGAGGCTTCCCTCACCTTAGTGCTCTAGTGAAATGACCTGCAGAGTTTCCGTTTGAGCATGGCAAGCAATCTTCCTGAAGAGGTACTTCAAACCGTGTTTCATTACATTGGTCATTAACTGCTTGTCTTTTTGTTTGTTTGTTTCGGCTTTGAGCTGGGTTGCACTGCTTTTCTGTTTTTGAATGGTTTAGCGATTTTTGGGTTCCTTACCTAGAGCTAGTGCATGTTGCCGTAACCAAGGGCAGCTGGGGTTCTGTGATGCGTGTAGCATGACGTCATTTCTCTCTCTGAGTTGCCGTGGCTTGTTCCTCAGGGGGCGTGATCCCACTAGAATGCAGCCTTTTACAGCATTTTCTGTTTGGAGGTAGAAATATCTGTTTGGGGTTGGCAACCTCTTCTTAGTTTGTATTATTTTATAATAGCAGTTATTGCACCTTGTTTTTCAAGACCTATATATGCTCTGTAAATACTTTTGATGATTTACATTTTATGTGATAAAGCTTTGACTTTCAGGTAAGCAATACTGAAGGTTTTTGATAAGTTTGGTAAGAAGTTAATTCTCAATTCCAGCTTTATTCAGTTTTTAAACATTGTGTCACACAAAGCGATTATTGTACTTGTGATTAAGAACATGCTTTTGGTCCGTGCTGTGCTGTGAACTCATCGCCATTTTATGCCATTTATAGTAAGTCTTGCCCAATATTCTCCCCTTGCTTAGCATCAAGTGTTCATTAGACTTATGAGTGCTTCCTTAACTAGGGACGGGCTCTGTTTCCCATGTTACCGCACACTCCACACTGTGATTGACATATGATAACTCCTCGATTATGTTCATAGAACCAGTGCAGTTGCTTTAGCGACGGCATCATTTTCAGCGTACAGGTTTCCTACGCTCTGAATTTGGTCTGCGGACATGCTTTGTGTCTGTGTGGGGGGTAGTGTTGGGGTGGGTGCCATAGCAGTGGTGCCCAGGGCTTACTCCTGGCTCTGCACTCAGGAATCACTCCTTGTGGGCTTGAGGGCCATATGGGATACTGTGGATCGAGCCCGGTCTGTCGCATGCAAGGAAAACACCCTACCTGGTGTACAATAGTACACTCAGCCCCCCATGGAGATGTTTTGTTGGGTGTGAATGTCATTTAAATATTTTGAATTCATGGCCAAATACCTTTAATATATGAAAATTGAAACAAATTCTGAACTTGTGACTTCTTTTATGTTCTGTGGTATTTACTCTGGGGCCAGATTTCTTCGGAGGGTCAGCAGGTTGGAGGTCCGTAACTTCAAATAGAGCACGCTTTTTCTTTCTTTTTTTTTTTTTTGATCAACAGATACATTTATTTATTTATTTTAAATTAATTTTTTTATTGAATCACCATGTTGAAAGTTACAAAGCTTTAAGGCTTAAGTCTCAGCTACATAATGCTCGAACACCCATCCCTCCACCAGTGCTTGTATTCCACCACCAAGAACCACAGTAAACCTCCCACCCCACCTCGCCCTGCCCCCCGGTCCCCCACCCCATCTGTGTAGTTTGTAAGTTACACTTTACTTTCTCTTTACCTTGATTACATACAACAACTACAACAACAACGACAAAAAACCTCACTATTATTGTTTGGAGTTTCCCCCCCAGAGTCGGACCTGCTGGAAAGGAAGCATTTGGTAATTTGTTTTCCACTAGAGCTTTTTCTAGTTGGCCAGCGGACCACGTTGAAATCTTGACTCCTACGAACATCTGCATCTGGACCTCCTGGAATCAGTCCATTTTAGGCAACGTAGTTCCTGAATCATTAAAGGAGTTTGTTTCTAAAGTGTTGCCACCTGGCATGAATTTTAAAAAATTTGTTTTTTCCGAAGGAGTCTGGAATTTTTTTTTTTTAATACATGCTTTTAAAAGACTCATGACTTGATTTGGAGTTTCTAAGATAATTTAAATTTCTTCTGCAGTTACTTGACTACATAATGTTTTATGATTCATATAAAGCATTTCCAGGGATGGATGGAATCAGTCACATTTTTCTGCAACTTTTCCCAAAATTGAGTAATACTTTGGTAGAACTTTGTTTGAGTGGTTCCTGGATCAGAAGAATTGGCAATTGTGAAGGAATTGATTATAAAGTTAAATTGTCAGCTCCACACAGTAGAATCAGAAATTCTGAGGATGTGGCCCAACAGACTATGTTTTAATAAAGCCTCTAGTGAGTAGTTCAATTGCTCCCTCCCTCCCTCCCTCCATTCTCCCCTCCTTCCCTCCCTCCTTCCTGTGGTGCTCAATACTCGCTCCTGGCTCTATGATCAGGGATTCTAGGGTACTTGGAGGGGTTTGGCCATGTACAAGTGTGTAGGCAGGCACCTAACCTAACCCCCATATTATCTCTCCAGCCCATATCTAATTATTTTAGGGCCCTTTGCGTTGCCATGTATGAACTCAGGGCCTCACCATGAAGGCGAGTGCTCCCCAGAGTCTCACCCACAGCTTGATTCAGTTTCTTGAGAGGATGAAAGTCATTATATCATTTAGCTAGAGATTCAGTTTCTTTAAAAAATTTTTTGGGGCCCACAACTGGCAGTGCCCAGGGCTTAATCCTGACTCTGCGCTCAGGAATCACTCTTGGTGGGCACAGGGGACCATATGGGATGCTGGGGATTGAACCCCGGTTAGCCAAAGGCGAGGCAAGCACCCTGCCTGCAGTATTGCTGCTTGGACCCCGACTCAATTTACTTTTTTATTTGTGAAATGTTTTGTTAATATTGACCAGTTTAACCTGAGACTGACTTGAATATTGAATTCTGAAACTCATGATAGATTTATAATTAACCTTTACACAAATGATCAAATCAGTAAGAAACTTGTAGAATTCTCCCATCTGTGACATTTGCTATTTAAAAGTTTACCTGGGGACACGAGCTCCTCCTGGCTTCTCTGCTCTTCATAAGAAGAGAGATTTTACTTATATATTACATAAGATATGTATATGTATGTATAAATATGTACATATACATGTATATGCACACACATAAATGTTGTCTCGTTGCTCATCGATTTGCTCAAGCTGGCACCAGTAATGTCTCCATTGTGAGTCTTGTCGTTACTGTTTTTGGCATATCGAATATGCCACGGGGAGCTTGCCAGGCTCTGCCGTGCAGGAGAGACACTCTCAGTAGCTTGCTGGGCTCTCTGAGAGGGATGGAGAAATCGAACCCGGGTTGGCTGCATGCAAGGCAAACGCCCTACCCACTGTGCCACACACACATATATTATATCATATTTCTCCCTGGACCAGCACCTCTGGTTTGGGAGTTACCCTGTCTGTCAGACTCTACCCTTTGGCAAGTTACCTGGCAAGCAGGTTCCGATGAAGGTCAGCCCTCATTGCTGTAGAGGCCTTCCTTTCCTGCCGTAGTCAAGAAGCTCCAAAGGTCGGGCTGGGCATGGGGGTAGCTCCTGAGTGTCTTGGTGGCACCCAGTACCTGTTGGCCCAGCAACACCGAGTGTGGCCTTGGGGACTTCATCATGGGATCCGTGATCAGAATTGTCAGGAGTGGCCATGGCCTCCCCACCGCTAGTGTGATTCCTATTTAAAGAAATTAATTACCATAAAGCTCAGAAGACAGCTTCAGTTCCAGATGGAAGCTTAAAGTGCAGTGTAGGGGCCAGAGCAGGCAGGGCAGCGTGCATGCAGCTGACTCGGATGTGAGCCCCGGCACCCCGCATGGTCTCCTGAGCCGAGCTTGTCAGTAGTGATCCCTGTGCACAGAACCAGGAGTAAGCCCCGAGCATTGGAAGGTGTGGCCCCAAACTCTCTCTCTATACACATGCATGTATATGCATGTATGCATATATATGTATATATGAGAGAGTGAAACTATATATAGAGAAGGAGGGAGAGAGGAAAGAGGGAGAGGGAGAGAGAGACAGACAGAGACAAAGAGAAAGAGAGAAAGACAGAGAGAGACAAAGAGAAAGAGAGAAAGAGAGGGAAAGAGAGAGACAGAGAGACAGAGACAGAGGGAAAGAGAGAGACAGAGAGACAGAGAGACAGAGACAGAAGAGACAAAGACAGAGAGAGAGGGAGGGAGGGAGAGGAGGACGTGGGTTATAATTACGATGGGTCATGTTCAGAACAGCCTTGCTTGGATCGCACAAACAGGGAGGGACAGATGGCCTGAAGGGCTGAAGCACGTGCAGAGGCCTGAGTTCAGTCCCCGGCGTGCCTGGGCCCCAGCACTGCTGCCCGTGGTGCTCGAACCCCTGAGCAGACTGCATTGATGCGCCGAGCACGGAGTCGTCAGCACACTGAGCGGGGCTCAGTACTTGCAGAAGTGGCCCCTGGGCCCCTTTGAGTACTGCTTGGGGGTTTACTGGCACCGTCTACCAACCCCCCCAGGCAAAAATAATGCAGAGGTTTTTGTATTCTTTCTGTGAACTCTTCCTCTTATATTTGAGACTCTGAGTTTCTGCCAGTTTCTAACTTAGCTACTGTGCAGAGCTGTTGTGAGATTTCTGTTCTTCTCTTGTATGGCAGAACAAGCAGTAGGAGAGCAGATAACCTCGTGCAAGACAGAGGTGATGGGGATGTTTCTCAAGTGTTCTTGAAGGGCCTGGCTGGCATGAAGGGCCGGAGTAAGCAAGAGGACACTGCCTTGCTCGGAGGCATGAAGTTCCCCTGGTTCAAGGGCAGAGTTTGAAATAGTATGCACAGGACCCATGTCTGAAGTAACCCTGACATTTCTGTGAAACGTCTTCCCATTGTTCCTTTTCCCCCCGAATGGTCAAGTTCTAGATGGGACAGATCTTGGGGCTGGAGTGATGATAGCAGGTAAGACACTTACTTGCCTTGGGGCTGGAGCGATAGCACAGCAGGGAGGGCATTTGCCTTGCACATAGCCAACCGGGGTTCGATTCCCAGCATCCCATATGGTCTCCCAAGCACCGCCAGGGGTAATTCCTGAGTGCAGAGCCAGGAGCAACCCCTGTGCATCGCCGGGTGTGACCCAAAAAGCAAAACAAAATAAAACAAAAAGCAACACTTACTCGCCTCACAGGTAGCCAACTCGGGTTCGACCCCCGGCATCCCATATGGTCCCCCCAGCTTGCCAGGAGTGATCCCTGAACTCGGAGCCTGGAATAAACCCTGAGCACCACTGGGTGTGACACTGCCCTGCTTCCCCTCACCAGAAAAAGGGAAGAGTCAAATCTTTAAATTTTGTTTCTTCTAAGGGTGCTTTGACAAATAACATGTTATTATTTATTTTTAAAGAGAGGGACATGTTTCCTACTAGAAAGGAGATAAAAGTTTTGTATATTAAAAGTATCTATTTGCACTCAGTTATGTATATTATCAACTATACGGTTGGCAGTACCTTTTTTTTTAATTGCTGAGTGTTTCATCCTAGTGCCGGAATGTATCTGTTGGCAGGCATTGTTGTTGTCAGACGACCTGAGCAGGTGATGCATTAGAGAAGATTGGTCGTGGCTAGGAGGGAAACTGACAGTCTTTAGTGTGTGTGATTTTGTTATAATTCACTTTGAATTAGTTTGGATTCTTCAGGACTCGGATCTCTGTGGTTTGATCTGGACGTAGTTTCCTCCAAGTGATCATTTCTTGACTTTTGGGATTTAACTGAGAAAAATGCTTGCATTCCAAAACTAAGCAAGGTAAATGCTAAGAGTTTGAAAACTTTTCCTAAAGATTACATAGAACGTGCTAACTCGGGTTCTGGTGGACCCAGCCATATCAGTCCTCAGGCGTTTGAGGTTCAGAGAGCATATGACATACTGTATGTATGTATGTATGTATGTATGTATATATGTATGTAGGTATTGGTTTCTGGGTCACAACTGGTGGTATTCAGGGGTTATTTCTAGATTTGCACTCAGTAGTTACTCAGGGGGACTATATGGGATGCCAGGGTACCAAACCTGGGTTAGTTGCATGCCAGGCAAGTGCCCTACCCACTGTACTATCTCTCTGGCTCCAAGATGCCTAGTTCTTAAGAGCCCTGAATCCTTTTGCAGTGAATCAGACGCCTCTTAATGATGGATTGCCGTGGTGGCAAAAATCCAATAAGTTATAAAATGAAAAAAAAAAAAGAGATATATGGCAAGCATGGGTTTCAAATTGGGAAAGCAAGGAGACATTTATTTACTTGATGAGTAAGCCGAATAAAATGATGTGCTTCCCACCCCCCTTAATTTCCTAGGTCACTTGGTGCACCTGTCTGGAAATAGGGAGTATGTAGCAAGGATCCCTGTTTGAAGCTGATATTTTTTAGATGTAAATAAAAAAGAACACTACCATTTCATGACATGTGATCACTCTGTTATCAAAGATGCCTCATGGTGGAGAGGAATGCCAGAGCAGCCATGCTGTGGCCGCTGGTGAGGCAGAATATCGAAGGCTCGTGGGATAGGCTTAGGAGTTGGGAGAATTTTGATTCCTTGTAGAGATAAGGAAAGGAATTGCTAAGGTCAGTTTGCATCCTGGCAGTGGCTCTAAATCAATAAGTCCCAGGAGTGGTATTGCTGGGTCAAATGGGAGCTCAATTTCTAATCCTGGAGAGGCAAAAAGGTATAGTAGGAACGACATCTGCATTTGTATGTTCATTGCAGCGCTGTTTACAATAGCCAAAATCTGGAAAAAAAACGGAGTACTCAAAAACAGATGACTGATTAAAGAAACTTTGGTACATCTACACAATGGAATACTATGCAGCTATTAGAAAAGATGAAGTCATGAAATTTATATATAGGTGGATCAACATGTTAAGTGAAATGAGTCAGAAAGAGAGAGAGACATATATAGAAAGATTGCACTCATCTGTGGAATATAAATCAGTGAGTGCATGTAGCTGCAGTCATTGTAATAGGAAGACAAAGCTGCTTTTATAGTCAGTGTGAATGTATAGATAAATATTGAAATGTACTTATATGTCTGTGTTTTGAAAACCATTTGCTGTTTTAAAATAAGATTACTCTTTTGAAATATGAAATTGAGCAGACTTTATTTTATTGAATCATGTCTCATTGTTTTATATTTTTAATACTTTGGTTATCATTTTAAGAAATCTTTTTATTTGTATATTTCTTTTGTGTATTAACTATGCAAGCAACACCATATTGCTTATTTTAGATTTATTTGAATAATTGAGCATGCGGCTTATTGCGTGGGAAATAGCAGGTGCTTAATAACTCCTTGAGCCTTTTAATTTTAATAGATCACTTGTGTCTAGATGTTTGCTGAGTTAATCTTTTTGCTAATTCATCTTCTCCCATTAATGATTTATTTTCAGATAATTAAAAAGGGACCAACAGCCTATTGTAGAAGAAAACAATGTTGTGCTCTCATTAATATAGACATTTAAAAGGCTGGGGATGGGGGGGCTAGGGGCGTGGGGGGGTTTGGGGTGTGAGGGGGCAGGGTGGAGCTATACTGGGATTCTTGGTGGTGGAATATGAGCACTGGTGAAGGGATGGGTATTCGAGCATTGTATAACTGAGATTTAAACCTGAAAACTTTGTAACTTTCCACATGGTGACTCAATAAAAAAATTAAAAAAAAAATAAAAGGCTGGGGAGAGAGGTTCGTTGGTAGAGCCATGCTTAGCGTGAGCAAGGCCCTGATAGTATTCTATCCCAATACTGCATGACCCCCTTCGTACCAGCAGGTCTAGCCCAGGTGGTCCCTGAGCACTCTTGGATACGATCCATATTTGAAAAAGCATGTAGGCATCTAAAGATTTTAGAGAGGAGAAGAAAATGGTTGATGTGTTCAAAAATACGGAAAGTTTAAGTAAATTTTTGGGAGTGAGAATGGTGTGTGGGTATGGAAAGGGTAAGTAGACTGTACAGGTAAAATCAAGAAAGGCTGGAATGAGTAGGAAATCTGACTTGCACGCGGCCAACCTGGTTTCACTCCCTGGCAACCCCTATGGTTCCCACCACACCCCAGCACCACCAGGAGTGACCCCTGAGCACTGAGCCAGGAGTAAGGCCTGAGAGCCGCTGGGCATGGCTCAAAAACAAAAACTGACCAAGAGTAAACCTTGAAAAATAGCGCCTTCTAATAAAGAGTCCCATAATTATTTCCCATTTGTATCAGCCGGCTTCCTCAGATTAAAACATTCTTTTATATTGTCAATTCCTTTTCTTTCTCCTTTAGGTATTTCAGATGGTACACAAATCTGTTGGTAATCTCACTTCTGTCATAAACAGGCTGAAAAGAGTCATAGCCAGTTATATCTCCCCAAATGCTCCTGTCCAGATGTCAAAGTGCAAGCTGATGAACGCAGATCTTTGAAACTTGAGATAGCTCTCACCTTCATCTCCATAGTTATACTTTTTTTTCTTCCCTCTGTCTAGTCATACAGCTTATCAAGAAAGAAAATAGTGCACTACACCTGTTTTGATCAACGGAAAAGAGCAAATGCAGCATTTTTGATCGGTGCTTATGCTGTAAGTACACTTTCCATAATCATTTTCTATAGTCAGGCCAATGGAATGCTAACACTGTCAAATATAATTCAGGTCAGTTTTTTGGTGGAATTGGGGTAGATTATTAGCACCTTGGGAGCTGATCTGCAGTGGAGAGTGGTCTACTATCGATGAGCTATTTACGCTTGGATTTTACTTTCTAGTGACCAACTAGGGTCTTGGAATCCCATGGAGTCCTCTCTTGCATAGGCGTGTTAATGGAAGAATATTCTGAAAGGACATTTCTCTTTTTTTTTTGGCGGGTGAGGACTCTCTATGGTGCTCAGGGCTTTCTTCTGGCTCTGAGCTCAGAGATCACTCCTAGTGATGCTTGGGGAACTGTATGTGGTACAGGGATCAAACCCAGCTGGCAAACACCTTACCTGCTATACCTTCTCTTTGGCCCAAGAAAGGATATTTCTACTATATGTTGATGTAGAGAAGAATGTTTAAAACATTGTTGAGGTGTTACTTTTTTTGGAATAAGAGTGTATCTTAGATTGTTTGGGTGATCTTAACTGATTATTGCGGTTTAATATTAACATCATCAGTTCATTCTTTTATCCATATAGTATCCATATAGCCTTTGCAGAAGGCAAACAATAAAAATCCAGAGCCAGGGTTTTAGCATTTCTTATAACTGGACTGAACTTTACTTTTCCAAAGTAATTTTGATGACCACTTTTATTCTGTGTAAGCACGGCCATTCCAATGTGAGTTTCGTATAAATGTACTTAGAGTTTTGGCAGGGCCGTTTTAACACTGGTCTTTTACTATAGATTGGGATTGGGCAAAACTCCTGCAAGTTAGAAATCAAATTTACCGGCAACGTACAGTAGCTTTTAGGGACCTGTGTGGTGTTTGGATGCATGCTTGGGTAGAGGCCAAAGGAGGTCTTTCCCTCACCCTGGGGCGACAGTCATCTTCTCGGAAGCCGGCAAGCACAGTGCTGGGTGACCTTCCTGGGCGGAAGGAGGCACCAGCTTTCAGACATCAGACTGTCCCTCATCCAACGCCTAGTGGTGTTACGGGAAGGACTGTCACCTGCTACAGGCAGGGCATGGGCTGAGCCTAGAGGCCTGTTTCCAGGACTCAGGTGCCCTCCCCCCCCACCTGCCGTGGCTAATGAGAAAGGGGCACTTGGGGCCGAGAGGGCTCCACTGTGGAGTTCATGCTTGCATGCTGGCCTCAGGCCCCAGACCTGGTGCCGATGGCTCTTCCCCGCCTGCACTGCTGGGCACCACCCTCAAGCACAGAGCTGGGAGCACCTCTGAACAAACTTCTCTGTTTTGGGGTCATACCTGGCGATGCTCAGGGTTGCTCCTGGAGGGGCTCAGGGGACCATCTGGGATGCTGGGGATTGAGCCCGGCTTGACTGTATTCAAGGCAAGCATCCTCCCCGCTGTGCTGTAGCTCTGCTCTCATGAGCACTTCCGAATGTGAGCCAAAAAATGAATTTTGTAACTTCATAGTGTCTTTCTGTATTTAATTATTGACACAAATTATGTAAGAAATAGTGTGCATTACACTTTCACCTTGGTAGACTTTTGCATACAGTCAGTCCCTTCACAGCCTTCTTGCGTACAAAGGACCTTAACCTTTGGAGCAGCCTTAAGCTTCTAAGGAGCAGGCTGAATAGGTTTTAATGTTTTTTTAAATTTTGGACCACACTTGGCAGTGTTCAGGGCTTACTCCTGGCTTTTTGCCCAGGGGTTACAGCTGGTGGGGCTCGAGGGACCAAACTGGGTGCTGGGTATTGAACTCTGGATACATATGTGCAAAGTAAGTGTCTCAGTCCTGTACTCTCTGCCCAGCCTCCTGAGTGGTGTTTCTGCAGAGGCCTTCGATAGCAAAGGTGTCTCTCTCCTTGAAAATGGGGAGTCAGCACTCTGTCAAAGGCACTGACTCATCGGAAATATATCCTGCAAAAACAAACCTTTCTCTCTGATCCTTTTCTTGAGAAATTTGGAGAGTACTAGGATTTCCTTGTCTACCTCATGAGACTGTAATGAAGATCAATTACTCTATTGCCTCTTCGTCCCACATTTTATATATAAGCGGTTTCTTATTTACTGCGTAAAATAGAATTTTTTTTTCTTGATGGCTTCTATACAATTATTTTTCAAAAAACCTTGTACATTTTAGGCAGTGGTTTTATAAAACAGCTAATGGTAGGTTTCATGCACTAAACATTTCTGCACCACACCTATCAGATTGCCCTTCCCCGCTCCATGTCCCAGTGTCACTTCCCCACCCAGTGTCCCCTCCTTCTCCCTTTCCCCCCTCCTCCCCCCCCATGTTAAGTTTCCTACTGAAAACCAGTTCTCAGTTTCTCTTGCTTTGGGCCTTTCTCATTCCCCTCTTTTCTTTGTATCCTGCACATGAGAAATCGTACTGTGCCTCTCCGTTTCCTTCAGACTAACTTCACTTAGCCTGATAATCTCCAGATCTGCCCACCTAGAAGCACATCGCATGATTTTGTCTTTTCGTGAAACTGAGTGTGTGTGTGTATGTCTGTGTGTGTGTCTGTGTGTCTGTGTACACCATAGTTTCTTTATCCAGTCATGTTTTCTTGGACACTCGGGTTGTTTGCAACCTTTGGCAGACGTGAGTAGTGCCGCGGTGAACGTGGCATTGCGCTTTCTTTTCTGGAGAGAGTTTTTGTGTGCTGGGGACAGAGGCCAGGAAGAGGAATTGTGGGTCGCATAGAAGCTCAGTGTTGAGTTTTGTCCACCAAAAGCAAGTCCCTATTGTGGGATTAAAGGACATCACTCATTTTGATATAGGCATGTGTGGCCTCCTTCCTCTTATGCTCATCAGGGAGTTTGAACAGCTCCCCTCCAAGACAAAAGGGAAGGGGGAAGAACTCTTACCATCACTGCTCCCGCCTGAGCCCCTGCCGCTGCCCTTGCTCACCGGGATGCGTATCAACAGTTTCATAGACTATTTTCTCATCTTTTTTTTGGGGGGAGGGGCCACGTCTGTTGTGCTCAGGGTTTTCTCCTGCCTCTGCACTCAGGAATTCCTCCTGGTGAGCTCCGGGGGCCAGACAGGGTTCTAGTGACTGAACTCAAGTTGGCTGCTTGCAAGGTGCCCGCCCTGCCATACTACCACTCTGGTCCCTATTTCCTTTTGATCTTCTTGTTTACCTTTAATTTTGTTGTCGGGCAACTAAAAGAGTAGTCGTTTCAAAATATAGATGAGATAATATTCTTGCACTTTTTCCAATGTGTATGATGATTGCTTTCCGTTTTTGCCAATATGGTGACAATCCTCCTCGATCTGGCCCTCTCCTTGCTCAAGATATTTCTGTTACACTGGCCTTCTAATATGGAAAACCCCAAGCCTTTCCCCCCTAGAAGCCCTTGACATTTCTGTTCTTCCTGTCTGGAATGTTCTTACCTCAGATATTTCCACTTTGGTTCCTTCTCATGTTCACCCCTCACATAGATGGTCAAGTTTCACCCTGTTTCCCCACCCTGGGCACCCTCTGCTCCTTCCCTTCCCTTCCCTTCCCTTCCCTTCCCTTCCCTTCCCTTCCCTTCCCTTCCCTTCCCTTCCCTTCCCTTCCCTTCCCTTCCCTTCCCTTCCCTTCCCTTCCCTTCCCTTCCCTTCCCTTCCCTTCCCTTCCCTTCCCTTCCCTTCCCTTCCCTTCCCTTCCCTTCCCTTCCCTTCCTCCCTCCTTCCTTCTCTCCCTCCCTCCCTCCCTCCCTCCCTCTCTCTCTCTCTTTCTCTCCCTCTTTCTTTCTTTCTCTCCCTCTTTCTTTCTTTCTTTCTTTCTTTCTTTCTTTCTTTCTTTCTTTCTTTCTTTCTTTCTTTCTTTCTTTCTTTCTTTCTTTCTTTCTTTCTTTCTTTCTTTCTTTCTTTCTTTCTTTCTTTCTTTCTGCATTCTACTATTTGGAATTATCCTGTAGACAGGTATTGAATTATTTATCTTTTTCCTGGACTGGAGGGTTGGGACCTTGTCTGTTTTATTCATTGTTGTGTCTAGAAGGTGATAAAATATTGAACAAGGGGTGAGGCCCAGGCATTCCCCAGTTGACTTGGAAGCTGGTCCCATGGGGCCTTCCTGCTGTGCTGGATCACGGGGAGGGCTGTCTAGGGTGTGGGGGGAGCTCTAGCCGGAGACCTGGGTGGTCATTGCGAAGGAGGGCAGGTGCTGCAGGCAGCTGGGGTGGGCTCACTGGTCTGAGATTAGTTCCTTATTTGAACACTGAGCTTCAGCTTAGACGGTGCCCAGCACATACTGGATGTCTCAGAATCGCCTACTGAATGAGTAGTACGATGAAAGGAAGGAGGGTCATCCCGCAGGCAGTGCCAGAGGAATCACCTCTGAGACTCAGACTGGACATCAGGCGTGAAGGCGGTCTTCCTTATTCCCTAGATGTTGAACAGTCGAAGCAGAGACCATACCAAGGTCACAAAAATTCCCTTTTACTTTCTTGGTTTTCCTCCAGAGTTTTGTTCTGTTTTGAGGTAACACCTCGCAGTTCTGGGGAGGCTCGTCCCCGCTCTCTGCTGGTGGGGACATGTGGTGCTTTGCTCCCCCGTGCAAAGCATGCACTCAGTTCATGGACTTTCTCCTCCCGCCCCAGCCCCCACTACGTTATTTTTGTTGTAGAATAAAATAAAATGCAAAATTGTCATCTTTACCAGTCTTTATTTTTTTTACTTTTTTGGGTCACACCTGGTGATGCACAGGGGTTACTCCTGGCTCATGTACTCAGGAATTACCCCTGGCGGTGCTCGGGTGACCATATGGGATGCTGGGAATCGAACCCAGGTCGGCCATGTACAAGGCAAACTCTCTACCCGCTGTGCTATTGCTCCAGCCCCCTTAACCAGTTTTTAAATGTACAGTTCAGTGGTGTCAGTACATTCAGATTGTTGTACAGCCTCACCATACCTATTTTTTTCTTTTGTTTATTTTTTATTGAATCACCATGAGCTACACTTACAAAACTTTAATGTTCGAGTTTCAGTCATACAGTGATCAAACACCCATCCCTCCACCAGTGTACATTTCCCACCACCAATGTCCCCAATATCGCCCACATGCCCCATTTCAGATCCAACCCGGGCTGAGCATGTTCAAGGCAAGTGCCTTTCCTGTTGTACTATCACCCTAGCTCCTAGGCGTCTTTTCCTGAATAGACTCATTGGGTGCTCCCCTTGGCGAGAGTGGGGTCTACCTGGTGGGTGACAGTGACTGACTGGAACAAGGTGGCATTTCTGATACAGAATGGTCAGGCCCGTAGACTTTATAACCACGTCTGTGCCTATTGTTCATTTTGTAGACTGTGCTTAAGGCCTTGCTGCTTCTATTCTACCACTAAGCTTATTATTAATCGCAGAGACTCATTCTCCAGCCATGCTGTGGTTAAGAGCGTGTCTCCAATCATGTCTGAGGCTGGCCACTTCATTCTTCCAGACTCTTGTTTTGTTTCTCTTTAGAACAGATGACATCTGTCTCATGGTGCTGATCCTTAGAGGGGGTCATTACATTTTAAGAATTTAGTAGGGGCAGGTGGCCCTGGAGATGGAAGAAGTTTGTTTTCCAAGAAGCCCACATTCTACTTTCTGAGCCTTCACTTAGGCCCCTAGACCTTTAGCCATCTTTTGTGTCTCCTCAGCACTCTAGTTTACACTAAATTTCTTTTTTCTTTTTTGCTTTTTGGGTCACACCCGGCGATGCTCAGGAGTTACTCCTGGCTCTGCACTCAGGAATTACTCCTGGAAGTGCTTGGGGGACCATATGAGATGCTGGGAATCGAACCCGGGTTGGCTGCGTGGAAGGCAAATGCCCTACCTGCTGTGCTATCACTCCAGCCCCTAAAATTCTTTCTTGACTTGGTGAGTCTTAACAACTGAGTGGTTGTTGTCTCAGGTGGTTGTTGATTGCTTAAGTCAATTCATCAGAAGATGAGGGTGTGAACTGTTTGGCCCTGCTCTTGGGACATTATTAGAATTGTTAAGGACTAACCCTTTCTAAACTAAATAAATTTCCCATCTGTGAAATGTTTGTTCAGGCATTCATTAGTGCAGCAAATATTTATTTAGCTCAGATGAACTCTACCCAGCACTGTGTTGGGCTTTGGGGGATTTAAAAACACCAGAAATAAAAAATAGAACAAAACAGGACAAAAGAGCTAAAGTGTTGACTAAATTGGTGGGCAGACGAGCAATAAAAAGCCCCGAGAAGGGGCTGAGTGAGGGCATAGCTGCCTCCCGTGCATCCTGTGGTGTGCGGTTCTCTGCCTCACTTGCTCCCCTCATCACTGATGGGTGCAGACCTGGAGCCCCCCTCCCGCCCTGCAGGGTGGCCTGGATATCTCTAGTACCCGCAGGGCCTGGGTGGCACCACATACTCAAGCCCTGCTTTCAACTACTGCACAGTTGGAGAATTGTGGATGAACCCCTGTGCCGCCCGAACAGTGCCTGCTCCCCGCTACCCCCCCCACCCAAATAAAACTTGCATGGAACTATGGAAAGGGTGCATTCTGCGCCCAGTTGGCATAAGAGCGCTTCAGCTAAGCAGGACTTTCATTCGCCCTTATCATAACGGATGTTGTGTTCCGGGATTGAGGAACTGGGGTGAAGCACTTGACCTGGAGTGTGGGAGCTGGGGCAGGCGTCCAGCCGGGCGAGGGGGCTGTGCAGGGTGGCCAGTGTGTGAGTGGGGGCTGACAGCGCCCCCTGAGGGAACTGGACGGTTGAGGATGGGCACGGGAAGAGGGACCGGGAGAAGATGAAATAGGTTTTGAATACCTAGGTTGAAAAGGAAGAATAATTTGATTCAAAAGGAAATTAATTTAAATTTAAGAAATTGCATAAGCACATCATAGAAGAAAAGAAAGAAACGCTGTTATACTCTGAACTACCCGCTCTTTCCTGGCGTGATTGGCGGCGGGCAGTTTTAGGAGTGTTTTCGCTCTTGCTACCCAGATGACCAAATAATATTTTGTTTAGAGAGGGCATGCCCGGTATTGATGGCCTTATGTTTTAGATTCCTTTCAAAAGTGTTGTTTTTTTTTTATAATAAACAGATATCTGCATTATAAATGTAGATTTTTGGGGGTCTGTCAGTTGCCAAATATATGATTAATAAATTTAAAAAATTCAGTATTTTACAAGCTCTTGGAGCATATGACTATATTTATGTGTTTTACTAAATTCTCTAATTTCCTATGTCTTTACAAAAGATGTAGAAATTGTTTTGGGTGAAAGAGGTACCAATAGAAAAAAGATTTACGAATATTTTTGGTTATTAACAAGTGTATGTTTTTTGCAGTTTTATTTTTTGTTGTTTGAATTTTTTTATGCTTTTAAAAAGCACAGGAAATGCTTTTTATTTATTTTTATTTATTTTTTATTTTTTTAAAACTTTTTATTAAATCACCATGTGGAAAGTTACAAAGTTCTCAGGTTTATATGTCAGTTATGCAATATTCAAACACCCATCCCTTCACCAGTGCCCATATTCCACCACCAGAAACCCCAGTATACCCCCCGCCCCCACCCCCTACCCCCTACTGTATAACTAATGAATTTCACTTCATTTTTTCTTTACCTTGATTACATTCCATAATTCAACACAAAACTCACTATAGTTGTTGGAGTTTCCAACCAAGAGAGACAGACCTACTACATTTGATAATTAGTTTTTCATTGCTGGAAATGAAGAGATATGTAGCCCCACTACTGCAAGTACATAACTCTCTCTCTCTCTTTTTTTTCTTTTTCCTTTTCCCTTTTTTTTTCTTTTTCCCCCTCATCTCCCTTCCCGCTCCTCATAGTATGGTGTACGCCACGCCGCGTCGGCCAGCGTGGGGCTTTTGCTTAGTTCACAGTCCAGAGAGGTGGCTGCTACATTAAAAACCTTCAAAATTTCAACAAAAACTTACTGTTATTATTTGGAGTTTCCCCCCCAACTCAGACCTGTTCAAAAGGAACCGTTTCACATTGCTGACAATTATAAATGTTAAGTAGGTTTTGGATTTCTGTATAAAGTCCAGGGAAAATTCTGCCAGAAATTACATAGCCCAGCTCACAGTCCCAGTGCATTGCTGTAAGAAGTCTCTGAATTCAAAGTCTCTAGGCGCAGAGGGTCCGATTCGCACTCAGCGGCTCCGGATTTATCTAGGCCGAGGGCGTGCCGGTTACGCCCCCTTCCCATGAGTTCCTGGGAGCCCCTAAAGTAAAAACCGAATACCTCTGGGTTTGGAGTCACAGAAGATGGCGCCTGCCACGTGGGTGCCGCCAGGCTGCTGCTTTCCGTGCAGGAAGACAGGGTGGGGAGGAAAAAAAAATCCACCCCCGGCAGCACAGAGTTGTAGCCCAGTTCGCAGTCCCAGTGCATTGCTATCGGATGCTGCGCTGGATGCCCGAATGTGTTACATCTCTGGAATCAAAGTCTTTAGGCGCAGAGGGTCCCAGGAAATGCTTTTTAAAAATATTTTTATGTTTTTAAAAAGCATTTCCTGTATTTGGACCATATGAATCTTAAAAAGTTACTATTGTTTTTGTTTTTTTATAAAAAATAATTATTTTCTGTTCATCATTAGATGTGGAACCCTAGAAATCATTTATGAGAAATCACATTTAGGTTTCTGTAAGAATTTAGCAAGTCTTTATTCTTTATTGTTTCTTATAGGAGTATTATATTTTTTAAAAAGTTGTATCACTGTATCACTGTCATCCTGTTGTTCATCGATTTACTCGAGCAGGTGTCAGTAACGTCTCCATTCCTCCCAGCCCTGAGATTTTAGCAGCCTCTCCTTACTCGCTTTTCCCAATAATTGGAGGCTCTTTTCAGGGTCAAGGGAATGAGACCTGTTATTGATACTGTATTTGGCATATCAAATACGCCATGGGGAGCTTGCCGGGCTCTTCCGTGATCTTCCCTAGTGCTACCAGGAGTAATCCCTGAGCACCACCCAAAACCCAGAACACACAGCTGGAACGATTATTATAGCAGGTAAGGCATCTGCCTTGCACATGGCTGACTGAGGTTCAATTCCTGGCATCCCGTGATTCCTGTGGTCTGGACCTGGCACATGATAAGGCTTTTCATCACCTAAACTGTGTGACGTGCAAGTGTTCTTAATATCCAAATGAGGAAGCTTGCGAGATAGCACAGCAGGCAACACCCTTGCCTTGTATGCGGTCAATGCAAATTAAACCCCAGCACCCCGTGGGGTCCCGAAGTCCCCAGGAGTGATCCCTAAGCGCAAAGCCAAGAGAAAGCCCCGAGCACAGACCGGTGTGACCCAAAACCCAAACAGGAAAATGTAGGGAAAACACACACATTCTGTTTTTTGCTTTTTGTGTCACACCTGGCGATGCACAGGGGTTACTCCTGGCTCTGCACTCAGAAATGACCTGTGGTGGTGCTCAGGGGACCATATGGGATGCTGGGAATCGAACCCGAGTTGACCGCGTGCAAGGCAAATGCCCTACCTGCTGTGCTATCACTCCAGCCCAACATACACATTCTTGAGTCTTCAAACTTCTTGTTTTGGGGTCACTCCTGTTAATAGTGGGTGTCCGTGTGGTGCCAGGGGTTGAACAGAGGACTTTCCATGCATGGTAAAGGCTCTAGCCCTTAGGGTCATCTCCCAGGTCAAAACTTCTTAGTCTTATATTGAGAAACTATGATTGACAAAGTTCTTTCTTCCTGAGTGTTAGGCATCATGATGGTCCAGCACCACCTCACCAGTATCTACTTCCCTCCACCAGCGTCCCCGGTACACCTTCCACCCATAGCCTGCCTCTGTAGCAGTCAATTTTTTTTTTTTCAATTTTAGGCAATTTTCAAAATGGTTTTTGGCCCACACCCAGTGGTACTGAGGGCTTACTCCTGGCTCTGCACTCGGGGATCCGGAGACTGTCTGCGGTGCTGGGGCTCAGACACGGTTAGGCATGTTCAGAGCCAGCACCCTCGCTGAGTGGCTGCCCCAGCCCCTTAATAAAGAATTCATTTGCTGTATTTGGTGGGGAAGTAATTTGGGCCACACGTGGCTATGCTCAGAGAATGTCATGCCGGGGGTTGACCTGGGGTTGGCTGTGTGCACAACAAGCATCTTAGCCCCTGCGTATCTGTCCATGTAACTCCCCAAATACTTCATTAATTGCTTTTGTATACCTGAATAAAAACTAGTTCATTGGAATAGCTGATTATTCACGACTAAGTAGTCTATTCAATATATAGAAACATGTTGAGAACTGTGTTATTTAAAAGTGGGGAGTGTGTGTGTGTGTGTGTGTGTGTGTGTGTTTGTGTTTAAAACATTAATAAATGCTAAACCAGACCAACTCTGAATTTGCTTTTATTTTTGTTATTTGGACCAAGCCTATTTGTTTCCTTAATCTCAAATTCCCAATTCATCCATAAATTACAATTTCAGAACTGCTTTACTTGCCATAACAATGTGGGCTAAACAAATGCTTTTTAAAATGCAGTCACATTATCAACAAATGTTTCAAAATAATTAGTCATTTACCTTAACTTTTTAATTGAAATTGTAATACAACAAATATAGCAGAGTGTGTTATATTTTGTTGTTTTTTTTTCTTTTGGTAAATCTGTGTGTCATTTTTTTTCTTTTGGTAAATCTAACAGATAGTGTTTGCTTCTGCTTCTAGAAATTTATTAAAGGAAGGGAGGAGTGGCATAGGGCAATTTCCTGTGTGCACTTCCTTCCTTTTATATAGTCTCACAGGCAAGAGTGCTTTTGTGATACTGTCTATAAATGGGCTGGACAGACATTTTGTCCACGTAACTTGCATTTCTGAGTGCTTGAAAACAGGGCAGCCTCTCTGAAACCATGCCGCATTTTCAGTTTCAAACTTCATTGAGTTCGAAAGTCCTCTTAGGCTTCTGCTTATAGCTAGAGCAATATTCTTTCTTAGTCAACTCTCCTTTTTTTTGTTTTTTGTTTTTGGGTCACACTCTGTGGTGCCCAGTGCTTACTCCTGGCTCTGTGCTCAGGTATCCCACCTGGAGGTAGTTGGGAGACGGGATGGGTTGTTGGACTCAGACCCAGTTTGGTTAAGTACGAGACAAAAGCCCGGCTTGCTGTACTATTGCTCCAGCCCTTCATCTCTCTCTGTATATTTAAATTAGCTGCTGGGAACACAAGCCATTTCTTTTTCATCTGTGGAAGGTTTGTTTTTCAGATTAGATTAAACCCTTTCAGTGTTTTCCCCCTTTCCTTTCGGCTTTCATCAGACTATGCTTACTGTAATGTACTGTAAATAAACTCAGATTCATGAAGACATACACGTTGACACATAAATACGTACTACATTGGCACCTGCATGATTACAGAGCTTTACTCCCACATTTATTATTATTATTGTTATTTTATTTGGGGGCTACACAGAGCGATGCTCAGGGTTACTCTTGGCTCTGCACTCAGGAATTACTCCTGGGGGCCTGGGGGGCCGTGTGGCATGCCGGGGATTGAATTCAGGGTGGCGTGCACGGCAAGGGCCCTACCTGCTGCTCTGTTGCTCAAGCCTTACTCCCACATTTAAAAAGCTTTGTGGGATCCCTGAAAAGTCACATGCTTTCTCTGTGGAAAAATGTGTCCAGTTGTATGACTTTTATGCTAAGTTCAGGGGACACACTTTTGTGGTGCCTGGAATTGTTTATTTTCTGGCTTCTTTCACTTTAAGGAAAGGAACTTGGATTTGTTACCCACAATAGCTTCTGTGCTCAGAAGTGACATGTCCTTAGTGCTTAATGAATATCTGTGGAAGGAAGGAATGATAAACATTGATACACATTTATCAATGTTGAGAAACACTGACAGCACTGGTAAACATATTGATAAACACTTTATCTTCCATTGTTCTTAAAAGTTTAATATAGGGTAACTGAAAATTGAGATGTCTAAAAAGTAAATTTTGAATTCAATGCAGACTTTGGAAACAACAGTAATAATTAGTTTAAGAATTAAGAATTGGGGCTGGAGAGATATCACAGCAGGTGAGGCATTTGCCTTGCACGCGGCTGACCCAGGTTCGATTCCCAGCATCCCATATGGTCCCCTGAGCACCGCCAGGGGTAATTCCTGAGTGCAGAGCCAGGAGTAACCCCTGTGCATTGCCGGGTGTGACCCAAAAAGCAAAAAAAAAAAAAAAAAAAAAGAATTAAGAACTATGATCATGAGGTTTTGGAAAATGAAGTGAAAGAAGATGTTTCATGGAGCCCTCTGAAGTTTGAGAATTAAAGTGAGCTGCAGCATTTCCCAGCATTTCCCTCAATTCCCTTTCCCTGGAGGCTGTTCCGATGTCCCCAGATGCACACCCTTGGTGATGCTGCTCCAGCTAGTGGTGGTGCTGCCGGAGGGTCGTTGGGAGCTTCTCACGACTGACTGGTGCAGTTGGAGATTTCTTGGGGTCCTGGAGAGCGGTGAAGGCAAGTGGCCGGGATCACATGGGGTACAGTGAGTTGGTGGTACAGTCAGACCCAGGCAGGCGCTCTGCCACTGAGCCATCTGGCAGTCTCTGAGAGTGATTCTTAGGAAAATCTGAGTTTGTTTTAAGCTCTCAAAGAGTCTGATGTATCTTTCCTTTCTTTCTTTGGGATGGCCACTCCCGGCCCTATGCTCGGGGACCGCAAGCAGTATGCGGAAACGGACCAGAGATGAAGGCCTGTCATAGCCTGTCCTGTGTCTCCTACCCGCTTTATCTTTTCTCACCACGTTTTCATCTGAATCACTGCTTCCCCTCAAGCTCCTCTGTGGTACATATCCTTCTTCCGGGCAGCCAAAAACCATTTCCTTATTTCAGGGTTGTAACCTTGATGATAAAGACATATGCCTGGGGCAGCATTTGGGACCCTGAGGAGCTAGTTTCCAGCCTGACTCTTGGTCTATTAGGTGAGCACCTTGTGGGGTTTCTAAATCTATGCTGATGGTGTGCAGTGCTTGATTCATCTGAAGACATCTCATCTTTTTTTAAATTGAGTCACTGTGAGATACAGTTACAAGGCTTTCATGTTAAATTTCAGTCATACAATGATTGACCACCCCTCCCTCCACCAGTACACATTTTCCATAACCAATGTCCCCAGTATTCCTACCCCATCCCAGCCCTCTCCCTGCCTCCAAGGAAGACAGTTTCCCCACACTCTCTCTACTTTTGCGCACTATGGTTTGCAATACAGATACTGAGAGGTTATCATGTTTGGTCCTTTATCTGCTTTCAGCACACATCTCCCATCCTGAATGATCCCTCCAACCATCGTTGACTTAATGATCCCTTCTCTATTCCAGCGGCCTTCCCCCCCAGCTCACGAGGCAGGCTTCTAACCATGGAGCAATCTTCCTGGTCCTGTCTCTACTGTCCTTGGGTGTCAGTCTCGTATTAAAGACATCTAATTTAAACCTTGTGCTTCTAAGGAATTTTGGATGCATAGTATTAATCTAGGTAGAGTTTATCTCAAAATCCCCCCCCCCCCCCAACCCATTTGGTAGAATAAAACTGTAGCCACTTCCCTGTTACAGACAGTGACTTGATAAACAAAATGCCACATGCCCTTCTTGAAATTTTAATCAATTAGTGCTATGGTTTTGGGTCACACTCAGTGATGCTCAGGGGTGCTTCTTGGCTCTGGACTTAGAGAGGTCATCCCTGGCAAGTGCTCGGGGGACTATAGGGATGACAGAGCTGTGTGCAAGGCAAGTGCCTACCTGCGGTACTCTCTCCAGCCTCACTTTTTGAAATTTTATTTTATTAAAAATTTTTTTTATTAATTCACTGTGAGGAACAGTAACAAAACTTTTATGTTTGAGCTTTAATCATAGTCATCAAACACCCATCCCTTTACCAGTGCACATTATCCACCACCAAAATCCCCAGTATCCGCCCTCCTCCCATTCCACACCTCCCCCTGCCTGTGTGGCAGACAATTTTCAAAATACTCATTCTCTACTTTAGTTACCTTCGATGTTTAAAGACCAGTCCTACCACCCCTCACACCTGCTGAAAAGGCAATGCTAGACAATGTGTTTTGTATTGCTGTTATGGATAGAATATAATGTCACGACTGTGCGCTCTAGGAATTCTGGAATTTGAATTATTAGGGTCTGAAGAGATCGCTGCAGCAAGTTGCTCAGGTCTGAGATTGTTTGTATGTCTCTGGATCGTGGTCGAGTGGGAGCTTTTAAGTAGAGGGTGGGCAGGTGTGGCCTCATCTCGGAGTCCCATCAAGGTGGCGGGGGGAAGGAGAAGTTTTGAAATTTTAAATAAAGGAGGTACTTGAGTGCTAAAGCCAGTGAGATTACTGTGTGCTCTGTTATTCCTATGACTTTTAGTGCTTAGAATATGGCTGCCGCATTGTTGACACTGGAACACTGGGATCAGCCTCTCCATCAGCCGCTGGATTCCCAGGCTAGCACCATTCTGGTCCTGCATCTCTGTTCCCCTTTTCGTGGCTCCTGGCCTTGCTTCCCAAGTGCTGACCTCCGCCACACCTGGGTGGCAAATGCTTGGAGGGTCTTTGCATTTTCATTGTGGGTAACCAAGCTTTTAATTGGCAAGGACCTACACCCGGGCACAGGCAGAGGGCAAACACGCCGTTCATCAAAGTTAATGATGAGGCTGGGAAAGTGTAATTTTGGCCTAAGGAAATATTTGGACTTGCTGCAGTTCCTCAGAGGATTACTTAATGGGGGAGTAATATTTGTGGTTCATAGTTTGAAGTTACTGAGCAGACACGACTCTCTGTGTGACAAACAGTCTATATGAGGAATCAGACTTGACAGTTTCTTCATGAGTGGGTGTGTAAGTCATTTAGGGGGTTGCTGTGGAAGATTTTGTATATAATAATAGTAATCATAGTAATAGCAAATCCCATGACTTCTCCCTCAAGAAACTCTTCCTGGTTTTCTTCAGGATTTGCCCATTCCCTCTCCTTCCATGCTTCCCATTTACTTTGTCATTTCTTACCATCTTGCCTAGAACCTGGTTTAATTACAGCTTTTCTCTCCTTGTCTTGCAATTAATTATGAGGAGCTTAATAGGCTAGACTGAGCACCTTACAATTAGTGCTCTGCCTTATAAGAACGAGGTCCTAGGATGAAGGAGAGACTTTTGTTTTTTGCTTTTTGGGTCACACCTGGCGATGTACAGGGGTTACTCCTGGCTCTGCACTCAGGAATAACTCCTGGAGGTGCTCAGGGAACCATATGGGATGCTGGGAATTGAACCTGGGTCGGCTGCGTGCAAGGCAACACCCTACCTGTTGTGCTATCGCTCAAGCCCCAAGGGGAGACCTTTAATTCCTGTTTATACCCAGTCTGGAGCGATAGCATACCGAGTAGGGCATTTGCCTTCCACGCAGCTGACCCGGGTTCGATTCTTCCCTCCCTCTTGGAGAGCCCAGGAAGCTACCGAGAGTATACTGCCCGCATGGCAGAGCCTGGCAAACTCCCTGTGGCGTATTCGATATGCCAGAAACAGTAACAAGTCTCACAATGGAGATATGACTGGTGCCCGCTCGAGCAGATCCATGAACAACAGGATGACAGTGCAACAGTGCTACCCTCAGTGTCTAAGCGTGCCTGTTTCTGTCATGTTTGTAAATGCAGGGGATGGTGAGATAGTGCCAGCCAAGGAGAGTTTCCAGTGGTGATTGGGCTCGTGTCAGTCGTATATAAGAAATGGTGCAGGGAGTTCCTAATATTAGCTCTCTCTTCTTCCCTGCGTCTGTCCTCGGCTGCCTCCCCTGGCTTTAGCTCCATTGCTTCTGTTTGAGAGCAAATGTTTGCTCTCTGCGTGAGGCAGCACCCATTCAGTACGATGGATGTGGGGATGTGCTCTAACGCTAGCTTCAGGGTCTCCCAGCCTGTGTCAGGGGGCACTCCTGACAATATATGGCCTCACTGTGTCCACCTGATGGTGTGGCCTTTGAACCTGACTACACTTGGCTTCCTGGTCACCAGCGCCACACCCAGCAGTGCCCAGGGAGACAGGGCGTCCATGTGTAAGGAGTGCCGCAGCTGCTGTGACTTACCTTGTGGGGTTCTGCATGTCTCGGCATTGGCAAACTGAAAATCCCCTGAGTTTGAGCATAGTCTGGTAGCTGAAACTTTCGGAGGGGCGACGCGGGAATCCTTAGTGTGTTCAAGTGAGTTATAGTTTTGGCACTCAGATTTTACCTGAAGCCAAATTTTAAGTTTCCTTCACTTTTTAGAAATACACCTGAAATCATGGGAACAGTGACAAAATGAGGTTCATATTTGAAATCAGCTTATTTATATTTTTTCCATTTTCTTTTCAACCACTTCTGGCAGTGGTCACTCCTGGCAGTGCCTGGTGGACCATACAGTGTCAGGGGTCAGACCCAGGCCTCCTGCATGCAAAGCGTGGCTCGGCCCTTTGAGCTTCCATCCACTTCTCTCCACGTCCCGCCCCTTTTCTTTTTTTGGTCTTTTTCCTTCTAGGTCACGCCCATTGATACTCAGGGCTTACTCCTGGCTCTGCACTCAGGGCTCACTCCTGAGGAGGCTCTGGGGGCCTCTGTGGTGCCTGGATCAAACCTGCATTGGCTGTGTGCAAGGCAAGTGCCCTGCCGACTGTGCTATTGCTCTGGCCCCAGTTTTTGGTTTTCTTGTCTCCAAGTCAGATTGCATGAATTAAAACAACAGCGACAACAAAAGAAACAGAGCAGCCAATATTTAGTGTATCCTGTGTTGGCCCATGCCACTATCAGCACATTTTTAAAAGTAATTAAGGTGGGGCTGGAGTGATAGGATAGCGGGAAGGTGTTTACCTTGCATGCGGCCGACCTGGGTTCGATTCTCAGCATCCCATATGGTCCCCTGAGCACCTCCAGGAGTAATTCCTGAGTGCAGAGCCAGGAGTAACCCCAGGTGTGACCCCCCCACCTTCCAAAAAAAAAGTAATTTAGGCACTAAGATTTATTTAAGCACAGAGCTGGGAATTAGCCCTGAGTGTATCTAAAATCCCTTTTCCTCCAAACATATTTTTATACATGTGAACTTTACTAACTGATGGCAGTATTCTACTTCTGAGTTTGTAGAAGAGAAAATCTGATTTAAGTTGTTGATTAAAATGACGGCAATAAAAAGTTTGGGATTTTTCCCATATTGAGAATGTGGGTTCCTGGACTCTCTAGACCATCCCT
Organism: Sorex araneus; assembly: GCF_027595985.1. Taxonomy (NCBI): domain Eukaryota; kingdom Metazoa; phylum Chordata; class Mammalia; order Eulipotyphla; family Soricidae; genus Sorex; species Sorex araneus. The sequence continues at coordinate 64,617,481 of NC_073309.1, read as the reverse complement.
CCCCCAGCCCTTGATGCAAGGAGCCTTTGTGGATGTTTGTCTCAGATTGAATTCAAAGACTTTGGGTTAAGATGAGGGCGGGGAAGGTCTTGGGCTTGGGCGGGGTCTGTCTTAGAGTTCTGGAGAATAAATTTTCCTGGAGGGTTGTTCCAGGGGAGTTGAACAGGATTCTTCACTGAGTTTCAGAAACAGATCATGGCCCCGCTGCCTCCTCTCTGTGCTAAGAGACCCAGAAAAATCCTGTAACTTGGCATGAGGCCGAGCTGGGAGGGACCAGCGTTTTCTCTGTTGCGGTTTGCTAGCTGCTCTCCAGCCCCGCTGGCTAGGACAGCCACAGTCAGACCTGTGTGAAGGACCCAGCCGTCCTGCTTTTCTTATGCCCATTCTTCAGCCTTAATTCATGTCATCATCTTTATGTTTCTGGGTCTCCTTTTTATCTTTCTTTTCTTACTATTTTCACCTTTTTTTTTTCTCTCAATTTCTGATCACTTTTTTCCTGTTGATTTGTTTCCTTCCTTTCCTCCTCCTCCTTTCTTAATTTATGAGTACGTTAGAGTAGTGTATCTTAATAATTGCATTTCTTTTGGTGGGGGGGTTGTATGGAACAGAAACCGACTTTGATATGCTCAAGGCCCAAACTTCATAATCTCCCAGTGGTTTGGTCTAAGGCAGGAAGTAGCCTTGATGGTTAGAAATAGGAAACAGTCTTTCTGTTTCCTTTTTTGTCTGGCTCACTTGTTCATTCTCTTATCGAACAGTTGACTAGCTTCAGGGGAGTGTCTGGGCTCCGGGGATACAGCAGAGAACCAGAGGGACGAGTCGTGTCTTCACCGACCTTCTGTTCTGCTGGGGCCAGAGCACAGTACAGCAGGGAGGGTGTTTGACTTGAAAGCAGCTGATCTGGCTTACATCCCTGGGTCCCCGCGCCTCCAGGAGTGATCTCTGAGTGCAGAGCAGGGGGTATGCCCCAAGCCTTGCTGGGTGTGGCCCCCAAAGAAATCAAAACACAAACAAACAAAAACAAAAGGGTTCATGTCCCCTGAGATGTGCTAGTGATGGCCGGTTCAGGAAGGTGGGAGTTCAGAGAGGGCCTCTTGGTGGGAGAGCAGCCGAACAAATTAGGTGGAAGAACATTCTAGGCAGATGCAATAGCATAGAATGAATATGTCCTAGGGCCTCAAGAGCGGTATGGCTGTGGCTCGGGGCTGAAGAGGCGGGTATGTATGATGGGCTGTGAGAACATTGCCAGGGCTTGTATGTGACGGCTGAGTTTGGGTTTTACTCTTCATGACTTGGGAAGCTTTTGCTAAAGACTTGAACATAGGGGCTGGAGTGATAGCACAGCGGGTAGGGCATTTGCCTTGCACGCGGCCGATGCAGGTTTGATTCCCAGCATCCTATATCATCCCCCAAGCACTGCCAGGAGTGATTCCTGAGTGCACCAGTCAGGAGAAACCCCTGCATCACCGGGTGTGATGCAAAAAAAGAAAAAAGAGACTTGAAAATAATCAGATTTGCCTTAAATAGACTTTTAAGACTCCGCAGGAAGGGTTGGAGAGATAGGGTGTGGTGGGTGTGGTGCTTGCCTTGCACGGGGCCAGCTGTGGCCAGCCTCAGCATTACATTTGGTCACTTGAGCCCCGCCAGGAGTGACCGTGATGCAGAGCCTTGAGAAAGCCCTGGGTACCGCTGGGGGTGGCCCCAAACCCAAATCAAAAGAAAACAAAACAAATACCCCAACTATTAGAACTATACCCAAAGTTCTAAAATGAGATAGCTGTTATCTCCATATTTGAACTCTCTTTTATCCTGCTGTGTCGTGTGGCTGATCCGTTATGTCTAATCTTCCGATTGTCTTAATCTTTTCTATCCCTAGGATATAACCTGGTGCTTTATGAAAGACATGAGGATTGAAAAGGTGAATTTATTGCATGGGTTGGCAAGTACTTTTTTGTGTGTATCTGGCATTTTATTGAGATACAGGCCTTGTATCACCTTTGATTAAAGTTAGGGCAGTCATCATTTTTGTTGTTTGGTGACATAGTTCAGATACTTAGCCTTATGACTAATGTAAGGATAGCAGTGATTTTTAGCCACGATTGTGTGTTAGAAATACCCATAGACCAGATCTTGTTTCTGGTGAATCAGAGTCTTGGGATAAAAGTCAGGATATCAAACTCTTACAAGGATTTAGAGGTTTTTCTGAGGAATGGTTGAAGTTGGGATCCTGTGGGTTAGAAGATGTGAAGTAACATAGAAAAAATGCCACATGTGGTCAGGAACATAATCACTTTGTTTTAGGAATTATCCATGGTGCCTGTTACCAGTAACTGCTGAGTGAAAAAGGAAACATCTTTTGTTTGTTTGTTTTTTGGCCACACCTGGCGATGCCCAGCGGTTACTCCTGGTGGTACTCAGGGTTCCATATGAGATGCCAGGGATGCAATCCAGGCCAGCTGCATGCAAGGCAAGCTCTCTATTCGCTGGAATTTCTCTCTAGCCCCAGAATGAAACATCTTAACCTCTTTATTGAGCGGGTAGAATTGATGGGTGGAATTCTCTGCTCATCACCTTTTTCTCTCCATCTTCCTCATTTTCCTTACGAATAAGCTGGCAGTATAAATCTGCTGCTTGCTAGAAGATAGGGCTCAGAAATTGCTGACCGGGGCCCAGGAAGGCGTTTTCTGGAAGTTGTGAGGTCTCCCTACAGTTGTGAACGAGTAGAGGGAAATTCTCAGTATGTGCAGGGAAAGTGTAATAATGATTATTTCCACTATATTCTCGAAGGACAGTTCTGTCACGTGGCACAGATTTTAAGACTTGGGGCTAATGTACAGTAAAATTGCCACAGAATTCTCCTGTAGACACCTGATGGCTGTACCTCCTGTTTCTCCTGGGTTCGCTAAGCAACAACGCTTTGTAAACACGGGAAGAGAACAACCAGTTCCTTGTTCATTGTTGGTTTTCTAGTCTTGAGTCAATTCGAAGAATAGCGCTTGCAAGTTGCTAGGAGAACCTTGATCTGAGATTTTTTCCCTGCTGTGTGGCTACTGCCTTAGAAGTTAGGATAACATCTTACCTACATTCTTCATTTTGAAAAAGAATGAGGGGAAGCTTAGTTTTCTCTTCCCTAAGGTGTTCTAGTGTTCTAGTTACCAAAATGAGTATAATATGAAGGATTCTTCTCTACCGCCTCCATTTTCTAGATTTTAGGCTGTTGTAAATTGCCCGAAGTCCTTGGGAAGCAATTTACTCTTTGGTCTTACTGTTCTCTCATCCATTTGGATTCTGACACTTCAATTTTGGCAGTTTTCCACCTGTTTTTGTCCAGAAAGTTTTGGATCTTTCTTACTCAATTTTCTTCCCAATTATTTCCCATTTGTTACATCAAGAAAATCTTTCCCCTCCTATTTGCAAGGGCAGATTTGAAGTCAGTCCTAATTTTAATGCCAAATTTGTGCATTAGAAAATGCATTAGAAAAGCTAATGCATTTTGAATTAGGTATATAATAAATAACAAAGCAAAAAAGAAAACCTCAAAGTCCATTTTAGCATCATTATAAGCATATTCATGTTTTTGTAATTTAAATTTTACTTACATGTTTTAATGGACAATAATTTAATTCTTTTAAATGTTTAAACAACTTTTGGTTTTGGGGCTACA